>NC_086017.1:48810000-49110000 GCF_029281585.2 Gorilla gorilla gorilla
GGGTTTCACCATGTTGGCCAGGCTGGTCTCAAACTCCTGACCTCAAGCCTCAGCCTCCCAAGGTGCTAGGATTACAGGCAGGAGTCAGCGTGCCCGGCCAATTTTCTTGAAGTTTCTAACAGAATTAGTAAGGCAGAATTTAACAGTACAACTGTTAAAGATGAGACAGATGATAAAAGTGGGGGATGAATGGTAGTTATAAATAAATGGTAAATAAATAGGTAAGTGATAGAGGGGGAAGGAAAAGGATGGAGGGAGGGAGAGAGGAAAAAGAGAGACTATAAATAAATAACCTGTTGATAAAGCTTCTCCCAGGAATCTTGGGTCATCAGCCGGAACATGGCAAGAAAAGACCAGCCAAAGTTGTCAAAATTCGTATAATTATAGTCAGGATTAATTTTGGTGTGCTTACATTCATATTGTATGGAACAGGCACTAGATATTGGAAACAAACAGAGAAATAATTATGTACGCCACAGCCAAGCTTCTCTTTCCTTCCAACGACTCTGGTTTTTCCAAGGGCTGTGGGATCACACCAGGAGCCCTAGAGGAAGGGAGTATTTGTAAAGTGGCCCACTGCCCTGTCTGACAAGACTCTTTTGCTAATGAACTGATTAATAAATTCATATAAGATAGTTTTTCATTGAAAAATTGAGTACAGTGACACGTGAACAATGAATAGTATAAAAGCACATACAATGAATATTAAGTCTTCCTCTCTTCACAGTTTCCTGATCCCACTTCCTAGAGGCAATAGTTAACAGTTACTTTTGTAAATTTCCAGAAGTTTGCTATGACTATACAGCACATCTATATCTATATACAACTTTTATAAGACACAAAAATGGGAACATGCTTTGCACACTCTCCTGCACCTTGCTTTTTTTAATGGAACAATATAGTTTAGAGCTCTTTTCATATCACCATACAGGGAGATATCTTATTTGTTTTCATGTCTATAGTTCTATGATTTATTTAACTGCTCTGCTAATGATGAATATGTAGGTTTCAGTAATTGACAGTCCTTCACTCTTACAAACATTTGGGCAATGAATATCTTTGAACATAGGTCTTTTCACATATTACCAAAACACAAATTATTGAGTGTATCTATAAGATGTACTAAGGGTATGTATTTCTTAATTTTTTAATAAATAGTATTTTAATCAAAGTAATACATGCACATGGCTTAAAAATTACATGCACCAAAAAGCTTATAATGAAATCCATTGTATAATTCTTTAACTGTCATTTATATACCCCAAATTCAACAACTGTTAACTCTTCTACCTCCGTATGTCTAAATAGTGCTTACACTGATATTTGATTTATCAATTGTAGTTTGTGTTGATTAACTTCTTGCTATGGTAGACATTTTTTCTTGGCTTTTTCATGTTGCTTTTTCATGTTTTATTCCCTCATTCTTCTGGAGCACCTGTCAATTAGCTTCTTAAGAAGATTGTGTAATCTTTGCATATATGAATATATATTTATTCCATTTTCACAATCAATTGGTAGTTTGGCCAGAAATAGAATTCTGAGTTGAAAGTTTTTCCTTAGCAATATGAAAGCACTGCTCAGTTATTATCCTGTGTTGCTATTAAGAATTCTTATGCCAGTTTGATTTTTGTTCCTTTTTGGGTGACCTTCTTTTGCCCATTAGTTTTAAAATCTTTTTCCAAAAAGTTCTGAAATGCCATGATAATGTCCGTGGCATGGTCCTTTCTCATTCACTGTGTTGGGTACTTTCTGGAGCACTGAGGGACTTGCATCTTTAGTCCCAGGTAAATTCTCTGCATCATTTCTTCACTAATTTCCTCCCTTTTGTTTAATCAGTGCTCTAGTTGTAGAATTCCTACTTAGTCAAAAGTTGGGACTTTTGAATTGACATTTACTCTCAAATTTTCTGTTCTCTTTTTCCTACTTCTGGGGCTATTTTGTCAACTTTATCTTTTAGTTCTAATATTGATTTTTGTGTAATAATGTTTAATTTCTAATAAGTTTCTTTTTTTTTGCTGTTCTTTTTTCACAACAAGCTGCTTTTTGTTTTATGTATATAATATCTCTTTTAATTTCACCAAGGACACTATTCAAAGTTTTCAGAGCCCTTTCTGGTTCTCTTGTTTTGTTCATGGCCACATTTTCTGTGGCTTTATCTTGGCCTCCTTTTTACCAAAGATTTTCTTCAGATGCCTGGTGAGCCTGAGCTGTTCATGTGTTTTAATCAGAGGACCTGACAAGCTGATTGGGATTTGCCTGGTGGGCAGAGTGGGAATTTGTGAGTGGTAGGTTTTGCTTTAGGTTGACTGAGGAGGAGGGCATCCATTGTGCCCTCTTTCTCACCAGACCTGGAGGAAATTCTGTGAAGTCCCAGTGCCCTCTAACTTCCAGGAGTCTGCTGAGGATGGACCTACCATATCTGATCTCCCTCATTTCTTGGTCACCATTCAAAATATAAGCCTGTTTTGTTCAATCTCCTCCTCTCTGGGTGCACCCTCTCATCAACTTATACAGGTGATTAAGCCTCTCCGCCAGCATCCCCATCTCAGCTAATGACATTATCACTCACTCACACTGATATGAGAAACATCTGTAACAGTTTTCTCTCCTTTGCGCTTCCCGCCACTCTCTTACACATGGCTTTGTACGCACAAATACACACCAGCATCCCCTCTTCAATCTCCAAATTTTTTTCTTTCTATTTATTTATTTTTACCTATTATTTTAGGTTCTGGCGTACATGTGCAGGTTTGTTATATAGGTAAACTCATGTCACAGGGGCTTGTTGTACAGATTATTTCATCACCTAGGTACTAAGCCTAGTACCCAACAGTTATTTTTTCTGCTCCTCTTGCTGCTCCTACCCTTCATCCTCAAGTAGGCCCCAGTAGCTGTTGTTCTTTTCTATGTCCGTGAGTTCTCATCATTTAACTCCCACTTACAAGTGAGAACATGCAGTATTTGGTTTTCTGTTTCCTGCTTTAGTTTGCTAAGGCTAATGGCCTCTAACTCCATCCATGTTCCCGCAAAAGACATAATCTCTTGCTTTTTTATGGCTACATAGTATTCCATCACGTATGTGTACCACATTTTCTTTATCCAGTTTGTCACTGATAGGCATTCAGGTTGCTTCCATGTCTTTGCTATAGTGAACAGTGCTGCAATGAACATGCATGTGTGTGTATCTTTACAGTAGAATGATTTATATTCCTCTGGGTACCTACCCAGTAATGAGATTGCTGGGATGAATCCAGCAACAGTAGTTCTGTTTTAGGTCTTTGAGGAATTGCCACACTGCTTTCCACAATGGTTGAACTAATTTACACTTCTACTAACAGTGTATGTGTTCCCTTTTCTCCGCAACATTGCCAGCGTCTGTTATTTTTTGACTCTAATGATAGCCATTCTGACTGGTGTGAAATAGTACCTTATTGTGGTTTTGATTTGCATTTGTCTAATGGTCAGTGATGTTGAGCTTTTTATCATATGCTCGTTGGCTGCATGTAAGTCTTCTTTAAAAAAAAAGTCTATTCATGTCCTTTGCCCACTTTTCAGTGGAGCTGTTTTCTTATTGTAAATTTAATTTCCTTATAGATGCTGAATATCAGACCTTTAACAGATGCATCGTTTGCAAATATTTTCTCCCATTCTGTAGGTTGTCTGTTTACTCTGTTAATAGTTTTTTGTTTTTTGTTTTTGTTTTTGTTTTCTGTGCAGAAGCTCTTAAGTTTAGTTAGATCCCATTTGTCAAATTTTGGTTTCATTCTGATTGCTTTTGGCATCTTCATCATGAAATATTTGCCCATTTCTATGTCCAGAATGGTATTGCATAGGTTGTCTTCCAGAGTTTTTATAGTTTGGGGATTTACATTTAAGTCTTTAACCCATCTTGAGTTGATTTTTGTATATGGTGTAAGAAAGGAGTCCAGTTTCAATCTTCTGCATATAGCTAGCCAGTTATTCCAGCACCATTTATTGAATAGGGTGTTTTCCCCATTGATTGTTTTGTCAGCTTTGTTCAAGATCAGATGGTTGTAGGTGTGCAGCCTTATTTCTGGGCTCTCTATTCTGTACATTGATCTATATGACTGTTTTTGTATCCGTACCATGCTGTTTTGGTTACTGTAGCCCTGTTGTATATTTTGAAGTTAGGAAATGTGATGCCTCCAGCTTTATACTTTTTACTTAGGATTGCCTTGGGTATTTGGGCTCTTTCTTGATTCCATATAAATTTTAAAATAGCATTTTTTAAATTCTGTCAAGAATGTCATTGGTAATTTCATAGGAATAGCACTGAATCTGTAAATTGCTCTAGGCAGTATATCCATTTTAATGATATTGATTCTTCCTATCCATGAGCATGAGATGTTCTTCCATTTGTTTGTGTCATTTTTAATTTCTTTGAGCAGCATTTTGCAATTCTCATTGTAGAGATCTTTCACCTCCCTGTTGGCTGTATTCCTATGTATTTTATTATTTTGTCACAATAGTAAATAGGATTGCATTCCTGATTTGGCTCTCGGCTTGGCTGTTGGTATACAGGAATGCTAGTGGTTTTCGTTCTTTGATTTTGTATCTTGAAACTTTGCTGAAGTTGTTTATCAGCTGAAGGAGCTTTTGAGCTGAGCTTATGGGGTTTTCTAGATATAGATTCATGTTATCTGCAAACAGGAATAGTTTGACTTCTTCTCTTCCTATTTGGATGCCCTTTATTTCTTTTTCTTCCTGATTGCTCTGTCCAGGACTCCCAATACTATGTTGAATAGGAGTGGTGAGAGAGGGTATCCTGTCTTGTGCTACTTTTCAAGGAGAATGCTTCCAGCTTTTCCCCATTCAGTATGATGTTGGCTGTAGGTTTGTCATAGATGGCTCTTATTATTTTGAGGTATGTTCCTTCAATATCTAGTGTATTGAGAGTTTTGAACATGAATGGATGTTGAGTTTATCAAAAGCCTTTTCTGCAACTATTGAAATATTCATGCGTTTTTTTACTTTAGTTCTGATGAATCACATTTATTGATTTGCATATGTTGAACCAACCATGCATCCCAAGGATGAAGCCTACTTGATTGTGGTGGATTAGCTTTTTAATGTGCTGCTGGATTAGGTTTGCAAGTATTTTGTTGAGGATTTTTGCATCAATGTTCATCAAGGATATTGACCTAAAGTTTTCTTTTTTTGTGCCTCTGCCAGGTTTTGGTATCAGGACGATGGTGATCTCATTGAATGATTTGGGGAGGAGTCTCTGCTCCTCAATTTTTTGGAATAGTTTCTGTAGGAATGGTACCTGCTCTTTGTACATCTAGTAGAATTCAGCTATGGATCCATCTGGTCTCGGGATTTTTTTGGTTGGTAGGCTATTTATTATAGATTCAATTTTGGAGCTTGTTATTGGTCTATTCAGGGAATCAGTTTCTTCCCAGTTCAGTCTTGGCAGGGTGTTTGTGTCCAGGTATTTTTAGTTTGTGTGCTTAGAGGTGTTTTTAGCAGTTTTTAATGGTTATTTTTATTTCTGTGGGGTCAGTGGTAACATCCCCTTTGTCATTTCTAATTGTGTTTATTTGGATTTCCTTATTTTTTGTCTTCTGCTAGCTTTGCTCTTGCTTCTCTAACTCTTTCCATTGTGATGTGACATTGTTAAGTTATTTCTAAGTTTTTGATGTGGGCGTTTAGTGCTATGAATTTTCTCTTAACACTGCCTTAGCTGTGTCCCAGAGATTCTGGTATGTTGTATCTTTGTTCTCATTAGTTCCAAAAAACTTCTTGATTTCTGCTTTAATTTCATTATTTACCCAAAAGTCATTCAGAGGCATGTTGTTTAATTTCCATGTAATTGCATGGTTTTAAGTGATTTTTTTAGTCTTTTCTTCTATTTTTATTGTGCTGTGGTCCGAGAGTGTGTTTGGTAAAATTTTGGTTCTTTTGCATTTGCTGAAGCTTGTTTTATGTTCCATTATGTGGTCAGTTTTAGAGTATGGGCCATGTGGTGATGAGAAGAATGTATATTCTGTTGTTTTGGGGTGGAGAGTTCTGCAGAGGTCTAACAGGTCCATTTGGTCCAATGTTGACTTCAGGTCCTGAATATCTTGGTTAATTTTCTGCCCCAGTGATCTGTCTAATACTGTCAGTGCTGTGTTGAAGTCTCCCACTATTATTGTGTGGGAGTCTAAGTCTCTTTGTAGGTCTCTAAGAACTTGCCTTTTGAATCTGGGTGCTCCTGTCTTGGGCGCATATACCTTTAGATTAGTTAGGTCTTCTTGTTGAATTGAACATTTTACCATTATGTAATGCCCTTCTTTATTTTTTATCTTTGTTGGTTTAAAGTCTGTTTTGTCTGAAATTAAGATTGCAACTCCTGCTTTTTTTCTGATTTCCATTTGCTTGGTATATTTTCCTCCATTTCTTTTATTTTGAGCCTATGTGTGTCATTACATGTAAGATGAGTCTTTTGAAGACAGCATACCATTGGGTCTTGCTTTTTTATCCAGCTTGCCATTGTGTGCCTTTTAAGTGGGGCATTTAGCCCATTTACATTCAAGGCTAATATTGATATGTCCTGTTCTTTCTGTCTCCTAAATGTCTCTGGAATGCATCCATCCAGCTTTCTTCATCACCACTGTACATCTTCATGATCCTTATTCTTTCTACCACAGTCTTGTAATTGGCTTCCTCATCTATTCTATGCATCCATTCTCTATACAGAAACCATAGTGGCTTTTAAAATATGTCTAATCTGCCCAGTCATCTGCCTGTCCTAAAACCTTTCCATGTCTCCTGCTTCCTTTGTGATCAAGACCAAAATCGTTGGCACTGATGAGCTATCACGTCCTTCATGGTTGGCTCTTGTCTCTGTTCCTTCCTGCTCTCTTGCCTGTCTGCCCAAAAAGTTGCTGGGCTTCTTGTCAATCCCTATATGCTCTTGTGCTCCAAGGCCTTATGCTCACCTTTGCTGTGCCTACTGTCTGGAATTGTTCACTCTTTCTCTTTATCTACTGGAACCTCCTACTTAGACTTCAGATCTGAGTTGTAGTCACTGTGAATTAGTCAGCAGGGGAGAAAGCAGTGACTGGAGGGTGAAGACTAGCCTGGGCCCTGAAAAGACCAAAGCCTGCCTGGAAAGATGATCACAGACCTGCCTTCTCAGAGTGCCATCTCCTCAGAAGCAAGCATGTTGTGATCAGTGTGGAATGCTGTGTACTAGGAGTTGGTTTACCACAAAACTCTGGAGCATTCATATTGTACCTAGACTGAGAGAGATGTGCTGGCACATAAACTTAGAGACAAGAGCCCTATAAAGACCAGTCGTACATCACTGATCATTAGAGAAATACAAATCAAAACCACAATGAGATACCATCTCACACCAGTCAGAATGGCTATTACTAAAAAGTCAAAAAATAACAGATGCTGGCATGGATGCGGAGAAAAAGGAACATTTATCCACCGTTGGTGGGAGTGTAAATTAGTTCAACCATTGTGGAAAACTGTGGCAATTCCTCAAAGACCTAAAAACAGAACTACCATTTGACCTGGCAAGCCCATTACTGGGTATATACCCAAAGGAATATAAATCATTGTATCATAAAGACACATGCAAGTGAATGTTCCTTGTCACACTATTCACAATAGCAAAGACATGGAGGCAACCTGAATGCCCATCAATGACAGACTGGATAAAGCTAATGTGGTGCATATGTGCCATGGAATACTATGCAGCCATAAAAAGAATGAGTTCTATTACTTTGCGAGAACATGGATGGAGCTGGAGGCCATTAACCTTAACAAACTAATGCAGGAACAGAAAAACCAAATCCTACATGTTCTTAGTTGTAAATGAGAGATAAATGATGAAAACACATGGACACACAGTGGAGAACAATAGATACTGGGACCTATTGGATGGTGGAGGTTGAGAGAAGGAAGAGAATCAGGAAAAATAACTAATGGGTACTAGATTTAATACCTGGGTGATGAAATAATCTGTACACAAATTTACCTATATAACAAACCTGCACATGTACCCCTAAACTTAAAATAAAAGCTAAAAAGAAGACCAGTTTGTGCACTAAAATCTCAGAAATTACCACTAAAGAACTTATTCATGTAACCAAGTACCACCTGTTTCCCCAAAACCTATTGAAATAAAAAAAAAAATACCCAAGTTTGACTGCTGTTAAGCATGGTATGTGTCCTCTGCCTCTCTACTTTCCCCACCACTCTCTATTGTCATATACACATCACACTTGATTCATTTTGTGTCTGATGTTATTTGAGTTTTCAACAGCTAAAATAGTTTTTTTGGACTTTTTATAGCAGTATAGTATTGTAATAAGAGATTTTGGAGGCAAAAGACTTGGGGAAAAAAAAAAGGACTAGTTGGAAACAAGGCTGCTGCTTCTGCCTGTCTAGGTTATACACCCCACGTTGGATTTTGCCTATGGTAACCACACCTGTCTGCCTGTGTGAGGGGTAAAAGAAGTGCTATATGCAGCAGCTGTCGGGCTCCCTTTAAGATAGGGATCCCCAAACCCGGGCCCCAGACCAGTACTGGTTCATGGCCTGTTAGGAACTAGGCTGTACAGCAAGTGAGCAGCAGGCGAGTGAGCATTACCACCTGAGCTCCACCTCCTGTCACATCAGTGGTAAGCATTAGATTTTCATAAGAGTGTGAACCCTATTGTGAACTGCGCATGCAAGGGATCTAGGTTGCACGCTCCTTATGAGAATCTAACTAATGCCTGATGATCTGAGGTAGAACAGTTTCATTCCAAAACCACCCCCACTTCCTGCCCATGAAAAAATTATCTTCCATGAAATCAGTCCCTGGTGCCAAACTGTTAGGGACCTTTCTGGCAACAGGGACCGGTTTCATGGAAGACAGTTTTTCTTTCTAGAATGATCCTCAACAAGATCAATGCAGTGTGTTCTGTTGGGAATCATTCTAGAAAGCTCAGTAAGCTTCATATTAGATTAAAGCCTATCGTGTCTTGCAAATGGAATGAGAGAAGCCTTCCCTAATTCTCCAGACAAGGTCACAACCCCATCATACCTCTCAGCACCTGCACATCACCCTTATAACACTCATCACACTTTCTAGTAGTCATGCATTGCTTAACAGCACAAATACATTCTAAGAAATGTGTAGTTAGGCAATTTTGTTGTATAAACATCATAGAGTGTACACACAAGCCTAGATGGTATAGCCTACTACACACCTAGACTATGTGGCATAGCCTATTGTTCCTAGGCTACAAACTTGTACAGCGTGTTACTATACTGAATACTGTAGGCAACTGTAGCACAATGGTAATAATTTGTGCATCTAAACACAGAAAAGGCACTGTAAAAATACAGTATTATAATTTTATGGGGCCAGTATCATATATGTCATCCATTATCAACCTAAATATCATTATGCAACACATAACTGCATTTTCTGTGCATCTGTCTTCCCTAGAAGACATCAAATCCAAAAGCATGGAGCTGCCTTGTTCACAATTGCATTCCTTGAGGCAAACTCAGGGCTTGGCACTCTGTAGATTCTTGTTATCTATTTGTAATTTAGGAATGAATGTCATCTATTTCATCAGAGTACCTTGCATATTATCTTAATTTGAAATACACTCAATAAATCTTCACCGAATTGGATCTTTCACAATAGAAAGCACTGCTATCCTGAAGGAAAAAAGAGTTTCCTCGTTGGAGCAGAGGGCCAGCACCTGTTGGGGCAAGTGTAAGTGGATGTATGTTCAACTGTGTTTGTAATTTGAGGCAATAGTTGTCAACAGGTCAACAAAGAGAAGAAGCATGCTCAGATACTCTTGCAGCAGGGCAATGCCACTGAACAGGAAACAAGGGCCTCACAGGACTCTTAGTCATAACATCCCTTCTCAGCTTTGAAAGTCTTGAATACCTACTCCATAAAGTTGAAATATCACTGTTTCAGTAGGTTTCTTATAAGCTTCCAATTTAACATAACTAGGGAGGAAAGCTGCCTTAAACACCAGGAAATGATTTTTTAATTTAATAACACAAGTCTAAACATGTTTAGACACATGAAATAATTATGTGAGAACTATCATCACTGTGTCCACCAGTCATTAAAGACTGTTTGCCACACCATTCTAAAAGGTCTAGAGGTACTCTTCTTGGGAGGAAAATGATTATAAACCTCTTACCTGTTACCCATCCAGATGCCACACATTTTGAATTCAGGTGAATTTTCTTTCTTTTCAAAGCAATGGTCTGAGAGAGGAAAAAGTCATAAATTCAGATTTTAAAAAAAACATCGAAAGGAAAGAGAATAGTAAGTATGCGGATTATGCTTGAAAATGGATGTTTCTACATCTTCTAAAATGATTAAAGGAGGTGTGTCCAGAGAGAAACTGGAGCCCAAGACCTCTGGAAGGAGCAAGAAAGAAGGAGGGAAAAGAAGGAAGGAGAAGTTGGAGGAGGAAGCAGTGACATCACCACCACCACTTTGCCTCTCTTAAATAATACTGAACCGAAGATCCTCCCTGGGGGAAGCTGGACACAGACCCATCCCATGAGAGACATCAAGAGAGTGTAGTCACATGAGATTCATGACACATGGAGTAGGTGTAGGGTCAACCTCAGCATGGAGAGGGTGGGCACTGAAAGAAGTGTTGTTGGCCGGGCATGGTGGCTCACGCCTGTAATCCCAGCACTTTGGGAGGCTGAGGTGGGCAGATCACGAGGTCAGAAGATGGAGATCATCCTGGCCAACATGGTGAAACCTCGTCTCTACTAAAAATACAAAAATTAGCTGGGTGTGGCGGCACATGCCTGTAATCCCAGCTACTTGAGAGGCTGAGGCAGGAGAATCACTTGAACCTGGGAGGCAGAGGTTGCAGTGAGGCAATGTCACTGCACTCCGGCCTGGTGACAGAGCTAGACTCCATCTCAAAAAAAAAAAAAAAAAAAAAAAAAAAAGACGTGTCATTGGAGAAATACTTGAGGAGTGGGGCTGGGAAGCTGCTGATTATCGTTAGCCAAATCCAAGCATTCTAAAAACTTCTGCAAATCATTACAAAGAAGTGGGCAGAGATCTAAATGGCAAAGGGATGGGACAGCATAGAATTGCTCTTGTGGATGTGGTTTCAAGACTTTCCTTCTCCATAGCAACCCAAAGAATGAGGCAATTCTCTAGGAAATGCGTCTGCCCACAGGAGCACCCTGGATGGATGAAGTCCTCCCTTGCTGCTAAGAGACTCTGTAAGGGAAGTGTGAAGGCAGGACAAGTGAGGATAAGGAAAAGTTAACCATGCAAAAACCAAGGAGTGAAAGAAAGGTTGGGTATTTACCATAAACTTCCGGGTTACTGATATTTTTACAGTCCCTCGAGATGCATTTCAGGTTCAGACTTCCCATGAAGAGCTGCTGACCTACCAGGGCAAAGATGCTGAGGCAAAAGAAGGTGAGGATAATCACGTTGACCAGCTTCTTCACAGAGCGCAGCAAGGCCCCCACGATGACCTTCAGACCTGAGAAAGAGGACAGGCTTGGGGAGAAGCCCATCCCCCTCAACCAGACACTCACAAAGGCCAAGTAAGGAGCAACTGAAGTCTCGGAAACTGTCAAATTGCAGTCTGGAACTGGACTCCAGCCTAGCCTATGATTCTGATGCCCTGAGTTTGTGCTCCAACTCTGTGCCTTGGAAGCTGAGTGTCATCAAAGCAGTCAACAAGTTTGAGACTCAATCTCTCTATTCCTGCCCTATGCCTGCCTCAGTGCTGCTATGAGGAGCAAGCAAGGAGGCTTTGAATAGAAACATGCCACACGGACTCAAGGCATAGGTTGAGGACAGTTGCAAAGGCACCACCTAAGCTGGGGCCACACTAGAGAATGAGATAGACCTGTATTTAACATTTAGTAGATACTGTCTACTGTCAAAGTACTTGAGTACCATGAGACACAGCTAAATTGTGGGGTATAGGGGATGAAGGAGATTTGTCTAGACCCAAATTATGAGGATATCCTGGGAGGGAAAACTCAGATTACCAGTTAGAATAGGGTGTTTTCTTTTCATTCATTCATTCATTCAAGAAGTATTTATTAAGCACCTACTATGTCCATGGCACACTGTTAAGCTGCCAAAGTTACAAAATAAATAATCTTGTGGCATGCTAGTAAATATTTAAAACTGGCTCTTCAAGCAGGAGGCAGGAGAGCCCTGATCTATAGCATTTACAGGTTTCCTTGTTTTCTGAATTCTGTGGTATAGATCCTGATCCCCACTCACCACCATGGTAGATTTCAAGCTACCAATATGATGTCACTGGACAGAGCTGGAAAAAGAACAAGTCAACTTCAGCAATCCACTGAGTCTCAAGATAGCTGGAGAGATAAACTCCCAGATGTGACTGAAAGGCATGGAATGACACTAAGTGACAAAATTTCAATTGATTAGTGTAGAGGTGAGAGTACATGGCAGCGTACAGTGGGAGGCCAAGCCCTCAGTGGATGGGCTTCCCACAAAGTATAACACCAGATAGCAGGAACCTGGAGGCCAAGCTGGGACACTTACTATATCACCAATTGAAGGCAAACCAGAGGTTACTACAGTGTCACCCAAGGCAGATTTTAATCTATAACAAGAGGCTTCTCCAAAGCAAGAAATGTGGATGAGTGATGATTGTGATTCCTGGATCATTTTTTAATAGTCTCATAAAAGATTGTGCCTCACACCCTTACTTCCAAAAAGCATCCAGGCATCTCAGGGCATTTAATGGGCCAAAATAGAGACTATTTTCACCTGTGTGGAGATGAAGAAGGGGACATGAAAGCTGCTAAATGACTGCCTGAATGTGTATTTACTTACATGAAAATAAAAGGGGCTCAGCTCACGCAGAAAGCTCCTAAATCTACCTGGGAAAACAAAGTCCTACTTGAAAAGAAGAAGGAGAAGGAGGAGGAGGAGGAGGAGGAGAAGGAGAAGAGATAAATTGTATATAAACTGTCCTCTGACTACCAGTTTCTTTATCACTATTCAGTTGCTTTTCTGAAGTTTCAAAAAATAACCTACTGCTTCTGTTTGAAAGGACTGGAGTTTAGGTATTGGGGCCATGAGGTATAGTTTATGTCTATATCATCAGCACAACTAAATAGTTCCCATGTCGTTTTACAGTTTGCCAAAGCCACTGATAGAAAAGAAGGGAAGGGGAGAAGGTGGGGGGAAAGGGGTCCAGAGAGGGAAGATAATAAACTGTTTTGTTTGTTTGTTTTAGTAAAGAAAAGAGAGGAAAGGGGAAGGAGAGGAAAAGGGTGTGCTATAATAACCTCATTTTTAATAAACTGAAATTCATATTCACACCCAATCTTGGCTTCATCCTGATCCGAAGGGCTAACATGACTTCCTCACCTGGCTTCCAGGAGACCACCTTTGGTTCCCCTTCTACTTCACAGGTGGCTGCTGCTCATCTCCTTCCCTGGTTTCTCCTCTTCTCCCTTTCATGTTTCAGTGCCCTGGGGCTCAGACCTTGGTCCTTTTCTATTCTCCATCAATGCTTATTCCCTTGGTGATCTCTTTAGATCTCACGGCTTTAAATATCTATAGACCCTTGATTCCTGAAATGGTATCTCTAGCTCTGACTTCTCCCTGGACTCCCGGACTCATATATACCTAATTTCCTACTGAATCCTTTCCCTTGGTGGTCTCACAGCCATCTCAAACACAACATGTTCAAAGCTAGCTTGTAATCTGACCCCAAGGCCTGCTCCTCTCACAGCCTTCTCTGTCTCAATCAGTGACATCAGGTATAAAAGTCATTTTTGACTCCTCTCTTTTGCTCACACCATGTATGCAATTGATCAGTCAGGAAATGCTATTGTTTCTACCTTCGAATTGACACAGAATCAGACCAGTGTCTACCAACTCCACTACCACTACCTGATCAGAGAGCACTGCCATCCCTTGCTTGGATTATGGTCTCTTGTGTCAGTTTGGGTTTTGAGGAGCAGACATTCTGAGATCAGATGTGCCAGAGATTTGTGGGGGTTGGGAGGACACCTGTGAAAGATGAGTGGGGGGAGCAGGAGTGGGCAGGGAGAAACTTCAGACTGCAGCTCAAGTTTGATGTCTGAGAGACAGACAAGGGAGGAGGATTGGATAGGAAGAACCTCAGACTGCAGTGCAGCTGTCAGAGTCTCAGCCAGGTCACTGGAGAGTCCCTGAGCCAAAGTTTCCTATTAGAAGAATCCCATATGCTTCAGGAATGGGCCAGCACTAGAACCCACACACTGTGCAGGGCAGGCACGATCTTGGCATGTGGATGAATGCAGTGGGGAATCCAGAGAGGTGGAAGCCGGGATCTTTAGTCCACCGTGCTCCCTGTAGCAGGAGGTCTTCCTGCTTCTCCCATCTCCCCTACATTCCATTCTCCACACAACAGCTCCCATTTCTTCAGAGTGAAGCGCATATCCTCCCTGTGCCTACAAGACTCCCCTTCAGCTCTTCTTTTTTTTTTTTTTTTTAGACCTTAGGCTGGAGTGCAATGGCACAATCTCGGCTCACTGCAGCCTGCAGCCTGCAGCCTCTGCCTCCCAGGTTCGAGCAATTCTCCTGCCTCAGCTTCTCGAGTAGCTGGGATTAAAGGTACTCACCACCACACCTAACTAATTTTTTTTTTTCTGAGACGGAGTTTTGCTTTTGTTGCCCAGGCTGGAGTGCAATGGGGCGATCCAGGCTCACCGCAACCTCCCTCTCCCAGGTTCAAGTGATTCTCCCGCCTCAGCCTCCTGAGTAGCTGGGATTACAGGCATGCACCACCACACCTGATTACTTTTGTATTTTTAGTAGAGATGGGGTTTCTCTATGTTGATCAGGCTGGTACCAAACTTCTGACCTCAGGTGATCCACCTGCCTCAGCCTTCCAAAGTGTTGGGATTACAGGAGTGAGCCACTGCACCTGGCCTTAACTTTTGTATTTTTGTAGAGACGAGGCTTTACCATATTGGCCAGGCTGTTCTGAAACTCCTGGCCTCAAGTTATCTCCCCACCTTGGCCTCCCAAAGTGCCAGAATTACTGGCGTAAGCAACTGTACCCAGCCCCCCTTCACTTCTATGATCCCACCTCTACCTGGCCTCTCACCCTTTCCTTTCCAGTCCCATCCTCATCCTTGCTACTCCTCAATCTCTGTGCTGGCTGTTTCCCATGCTCAGAATACTCTTTCCCATATATCTGCTTGTGTCACTCCCTTGCCACCTTCAAATCTCTGCCACCTCTCACCTCAATGACAACTATCGTGATCACTCTGTTTAAAACTGCAACCTGCTTCCCCTGTACCCTGTGACTTCCCATAGCCCTCATGGTGTCTACTTTTTCTTTATATTTTCCCTGGCACATAGCACTTGCTCACATGCTACATAATGTACTTATTTATTATAGTTGTTGCTTCGCGTCTGTCTCCCCACCCCCTATCATAGACGGTAAAACTCCATGAGTCCGTATCCATTTGCTTACTACTAGATCTCAAGCAGTTAGCACAGTGCCTGGACATATTAGGTGCTCAATAATTATCAGTTGGACCATCAAATAAATTTGTAAAGCAGGGTTTGTTTGTTTTTGGTTTACATGATGACATTTTGAAAAAATTTAAACATAAATTAACATTCTTTCTAGATAGGAGCCAGTGTGGAAAGTGAGAGTGACTTACGTGAAACTACTGAAATTGCTTTCAAAGCTCTGAACACACGGAAGGTACGCAGGGACAACAGTTTGATGTTGATTCCTGGAATATATGACACAATCCTACAAGACAAAGCACAGGGAAAGCATGGGCTTGCTCAGTCCTGCAGCTGCACTGCACATCTCCACAAAAGCCGCAAGTAAGCTCAGCCTGGGGCCTGTGACCTCCAAGGTGAAATCGACAGCCTCACCTTTCCAGCCCCACCTTTATCTTAGGATCTGGCAATACCACTGTTCTTGCTATGAACTGCAGAGGAGGCTGTTCTCAGTTCACCTTCATATGTGGACACAGATGAAGACTCCTTGAAATAGTTCATGTAGTTGTGGCTACATCCATGAATAATAGAAGTCCTCTCAAATATTTACTGAGTGGCTAACAAGTTCCACGCCCCAAGGCACTTCACTAAAGTCTCCTGCCACTACATGGTCAAGCCTGAATGTGTAGCCAGGCAGTGTAGCTCCAGAGCCATACTCTAAACCACTGTGCTTCACCACCTTTCAATAACAAAGAGCACACAATCTTTGAACTTCAAATGTAAAACTCTGAAATTACTAGCACCTACCTCCAAGGGCTTTTGTGAATATTAAATAGGAAAAAATATGCAAAGTGCTTAACATAATGCCTGGTACATATTGAATGATGCCAGGTTTACTATTGTTGTGCTGGCAATGTGTCACTGCATTTCTTATTTTTTCTTTTGCTGACTCCATTTCATCATTCAGATTCCAAATCAGTGTCTTTCCTTCAGGAAGAGCTTCGACCTTCACCTTACACCATACATAATAATTAACTCAAAATGGACCATGGACTGAAACATAAAAGCCAAAACTACAGAACTTCTAGAAGTAAACAGGAGTAAAGCTCTTTGTAACCTTGTAGCAGCCAAAGATTTTTTAGACTGCTTTGTTCTTCCTATATTCTCTAAGAGCTTAATACATGTATAGCCCCTATCCTGGTACTCATCATACCATATTTTCAGGGCCATTAATTGTTACTTTTCCCCTCTGGACTGTGAGCTTCATAAGATTGAAAACCATGTCTTTTTTTTTTTTTTTAAATTTCATTGGCACACCCCTGTACCTTGCATAGAGCCTGGCCCATAACAGGCCAGTGTTGGTGAGTAAATGGCTGAAGGAACACAAACTTGAGTGTTGACCTAGAAATGGCTTTGTGTGTGGGGGCCTCTGGCCAATTGGCTGCACGTGCTGTTCAGGGCCAACCAACACAGCACTCAGAGCTCTAGGCATTACTAGGCCATACTCAGCCACTCAAATGGATCCACACAGAGCTCTGATGGAAGCAAAGGGGCTTCTTTCCCACTCCAAGTCTCTTCAAAAACATCTTTAATATTCTTACGCTATTCCAATGACAATGGAGTCCAGCCAGTTCCATGGATCTCGAAGGAAAGAAAACTCATCCAGGATGAAACCTCTTGCCAATATTTTAATCAAAGCTTCAAAAATATAAATCCCAGTGAAGACACACCTAAAAAGCAAATCATTTACAACAGGAAGAAACATGATGAACAATGTGAAAAGCAAAGAGCCCTTCTATCTTACTGGTCTTGATTTTTTTTTTCCATTTCAATGTGACATTTAACATTCTGGTCTTCAGCAAACCAGAGTTCAAAAATGCAAGCTTTTTAAGCAAGTCCTCGTATTTAGAATTTCAGAGAAACAGGCCCAGAGATAAATTGTGAAGCTGCATTTCAAGGCCTAGCTTTATGTCCATATTCTTGAGAATAGTTTCAGGTAACATGAGACCCAAGCACTGGAGGTTGTACTTTGTCACCACCATTCTAGAGCTGTCACTCTGATGTACAGAAGGAGACAATGGTGACAGAACAATGAAGAGAGTAAATGACAAGCAAATAGCTGAATATTTTCATACCTGTGTTCATGGATTGGAAGGTTTAATATTGTTAAGATATCGTACTACCCAGGGTGATCTACAGATTCAGTGCAATCCTTATCAAACTCCCAATGACATTTTTTACAAAAATATAAAAATCCATTCTAAAATTCATATGGAATTTCAAGTGACCCCAAATAGCCAAAACAATCTTGAGAAAAAACAAATTGTGAGGTCTCACACTTCCTGATATCGAAATTTATTACAAAGCTACAGTAATCAAAATAGGGTAATTTATCATGGAAAGAGATTTAATTGACTCACAGTTCAGTTCAGCATGGCTGGGGAGGCCTCAGAAAAATTACCATTATGGTGGAAGGGGAAGCAAACATGTCCTTCTTCATACGGCAGCAGGAAGGAGAAGAATGAGAGTGAAGCGAAGGGGAAAGCCCCTAATGAAACTATCAGATCTCATGAGAACTCACTATTATGAGAATAGCATGGGGGAAACCCTCGCCATGACTCAATTATCTCCCACCAGGGCCCTCTACCACACGTTAGGATTATGGGTACTACAATTCATGATGAGATTTGGGTGGGGACACAGACAAACCATATCAAGGTGGTACTAGCATAAAGACACATATAGACCAATGGACTAGAATAGAGAGCCCAGAAGTAAACTTTTGCATATATGGCCAAATTATTTTCCACAAGAGTGACAAGACTACGGAATAGTCTTGGCAATGTCCTTGGAAAAAGGACAGTCTTTTCAACAAATGGTAAAGGGAAAACTGAATCTCCACTTGCAAAAAATGAAGTTAGAATCTTTACTTACACCATATAAAAAGTTAACTCAATATGGATTAAAATCCTAAATGTAAGACCTGAAAAACATAAAACTCATAGAAGAAAAATTTGAAAGTCATATACCTAACAAGGGGTTAACATCCAGAATATGTAAATAACTCTGACAACAGAAAACCAAACACTGCATGTTCTCACTCTAAGTGTGAGTTGAACAATAAGAACACATGGACACAGGGAGGGGAACAACACACACTGGGGCCTGTTGGGGGTGGGGAGCAAGGGGAGGGAGAGGATTAGGACAAATACCTAATGCATGTGGGGCTTAAAACCTAGATAATGGGTTGATGGAGCAGCAAACCACCATGCCACACATACAGCTATGTAACAAACCTTCATGTTCTGCACCTGTATCCCAGAACTTACAGTAAAATAAAATAAAATTAAATAATCAAATCAAATAAAATAGAACTCCTACAACTCAACAATAAAAAATTAAATGACCTAATTAAAAAATGACCAAAGGATTTGAATAGATATTTCTCCAAAGATGAAATACAAATGGCCAACGAGCATATGAAAAGATGCTCAACATCACTAACCATTAGAAAAATGCAAAACAAAACCACAAAGAGATGACCTCATGCCCATTAGGATGGCTACTATTTTTTAAAAAACCTAAAATAACAAGTGTTGATGAAGATGTGGAGAAATGGGAACACTTGTGCACTGTTGATGAGATTGTAAAATGGTGCAATCCCTATGGAAAACAGTATGAAGACTCCTCAAAAATTAAAAATAGACTCGCTATATGATCCAGCAAAGCCACTTCTAGGTATATGTATAAAAGAATTGAAAGCAGGTTCTCAAGAACTTATTCGCCTACCCATGATCATAGCAGCACTGTTCACAATAACCAAGAGGTGGAAGCAACCCAAATGCCCTTTGCCAGATAAGTAGACAATCTCCTAAAAAAAGAAAATAGCTTATATCTTTTTTATATTCCCACGCTGTCAAAAATACTGGGTCTGCGCACACACACACACACACACACACACACACGTTTGGGACTGAAACAAGTAATTCAGTCAAACAACCTGTCAGTTCAGAGTAAAATGTGGTATATACATGTGATGGAATATTAATCAGCCTGAAAATGGAAGAAAATTTTGCCACATTCTACAACATGTATAAACCTTGAAATCATTATGCAAGGTGAAACAATCCAGTCATAAAAAGACAAATACTGTGTGATCCACTTATATGAGGCAGGGGCTGAGGAGAAGATTGAAATGGGGAGTTGGTATTTCTTGGATATAGAGTTTCAGTTTTGCAAGATGAAAAGAGTTCTGGAGATGAATAATGATAATGTTGTGCAACACTGTGAATGTACTTAATTCCAATAAACTTAAAATAGTTAAGATGGTATCTTTTATGTTATGTGTACTTTGTCACAATTTTAATAAAAACTGGGCCCTTCCTTTTTCTTCCCTGAATCTTCCATCGTATTCTATCCTTGCTATGGTTTGAATGTTCCCTCCAAAAGTCATGTCGAAATTTAATTGGCATTATTATGGTATTAAGAGGTGGGACCCTTAGGAGGTGATTAAGCCATGAAGATACTTCCTTTGTGATGTATTAATGCCAATATCTCAGGAGTGGGTTCCTGATAAAAGGTGAGTTCAGGCCTGTTTACCCTTGCTCTCTCATGTGCACATTTTTGCCCTTCTGCCTTCTGCCATGGGATGATGCAGCAAGAAGACCCTCACCAGATGCAGACCCTTTGATCTTGGACTTCCCAGTCTCCAGAACTGTAAGAAATGCATCTGTATTCTTTACAAATTATCCAGTCTGTGGTATTTTGTTATCACAACATAAAATTGACTAAGATAATTCTCTAATTTATTTCCCTTTTTATCTGCTGTCTCAAAAAAAAAACTCGTATCTTTTGTTATAATCCCAAGCTGCAAAAATACTGAGTCTGCAAGCACAAACACATACACACGCTCACTTGGGACAGAAACAAGCAATTCAGTTAAACAGCTTATCAGTTCAGAGTAAAAGAAGTGGACCTTTTCTGGTAAACTATCCAGTCATAGTAGCCCTGAAAGCTAAAGAACAAAGGCCTTGAGGACTTGAAAAAACTCAAAGCAGCCAAGTCCAAGAGCAGAAATGGTCATGAGGCTGCCACAGGCAAGAGCTCCTCCTTGCTTCAGGCTTTTTCTGAGCTGCTCACCTTTTGTGTGACAAGTGAGCATATCAGATTAAATAATGTCTGTCCTAAAATATGTGTGTGTGAATGTAGGGTTGCAGGAGGTTGTTAAAAATGTCCTCATATAAACAGGCATTAAAAGAGTTTAAAAAGGCAACATCTTTTAATACCAGTTTTAAATTATAAAGTTATAGATGCTTTGATAAAAATCTGCAATTGCAGATTTGTGGGATTTTTCAAGTCTTCATACAGATCTTAAGCAAATGAGACAGCAGACTGTCGCTGCTGTTTCTGCCTGACATTCTAGTCTCCCACCTCTCACTTCCACCATTCTCTCTTTTCCAGCTGAAGCCTGACCATTGATGGGACAGGCAGATCAAAATGACATCTGATGTGGAGTAAAGCCACGCCCACCAGGAGGAAATTACATGCCTCCTTGTATGAAGACACTTTTAACAGCCTCCTCCCACCCCACATTCATGTACCCACTGTTCATCCAAAACTTCCAGGGGAGTGCAACAGCTTTCCCCACCCTTGACTCCTGCCTCTCTGCTTAAAGAGGGGTTTTCCTCCCTGCCTTATGGGTATTTTAATAGTGAAAATGGCCTCAGAGAAAATTACCTTCCCATAATAGAGAAAGAAGGCTCCTTGCATCTCACCACAAGGGCTAGGCAGAGCAAACCGCAGCTGTGGAAACAATGCACTCTCCTGATCTGTCTCCTCCATAGGTCCTGCCCTCCTGATCAAACGCTTCCAGGGAAGCTGCAGTAAGCAACGAGTAGCAACCCCTGCACTCAGTTAGCACCTCATGCAACAGCCAAATCTCCAAAGGGGAGACCACATTCCCCAAGGACATTGCCAGGATGGCACCTATTCCTGGGGCTATCTGTGCCCTCCTCAAGGCACAGCCCCTCCACTGGCCAGCCTTAACCAGGTTCCAGGTTCCACCCAGCAACAGAGACAGACGGTCCCTATAAAGACACCACCTAGAAGGGAGAAGAATTCTCCAGAGACATATAGACCAAACCAGACCTTGTAGTCAAAGAAAGGGCAGTTTTCAAAGTCTGACCTCTAACCGGTGTCCCAGAAACCACTAGAGCCAAGTAAAGGAGAATAGATGTGTACATGATTTAGAGAACACTTCCAGGAAAAAGGTAGAGTGGAAGTGACTGGAGACTGCCTTCCCAAATTCCCATTTAAAATCTATGAAAACATTTGAAAATAAGAACATGTTCTAAAAGAAGCATGACGAGAGTGGGCATTGCCCAGATTCCAGGAGGAAAGCCTCCCAGGGTCATCAGTCCATTTTTCCTTGGAGCATCCAACCTTGTTCACATAGCCCCTTTCCTGATGATGTTGTATTCCCTAATAAGTGCCTGCAAGGTCAGGGAGTCCCCAGTCCTACTCCCCACCAGAGGTACAAACAGCTGCTAGCCAGCTTTCACCATCACACCTCTAGCGGGAGTGATTTTTTGCCTGTGCGCCCAAGTCCCTCAAGCCTTAGAAACAGTAAGTCATTGCTCCAGTCATTTTAGAAATATTAGATAAGCCATTCCATTCACAAGAAGCTTCTCATATTTGCCTGAACCTGAGTGGGTCTCTTTGAATTACTAGAGGATCTGAAAGGAAAAGTACAGCTACAAGGGTAACTAATGTGGGAAATGTAGTACAATACTTGCAACTTGCCAAGTCAGATACCACAAATGTTACTATAAACATCCTTAAAGAAGAATCTGCAAGCAACTGAAACAAAGAGGAAGGGAAAATAAGAATACAAAAGACATTTAGAAAATATTAAAAATTGAAATGCCACATATTAAAACCTACAAGACAGAGACAAAGCTGTACCCCTAAGCATTGTCCCTATAAATATTTTTATTATTTACAACAAGAAGGAAAATGCGGTTAGGCTGGAGCCAAGATGGCCGAATAGGAACAGCTCCGGTCTACAGCTCCCAGCGTGAGCGACGCAGAAGATGGGTGATTTCTGCATTTCCATCTGAGGTACCGGGTTCATCTCACTAGGGAGTGCCAGACAGTGGGTGCAGGACAGTGGGTGCAGCGCACCGTGCACGAGCCGAAGCAGGGTGAGGCATTGCCTCACTCGGGAAGCACAAGGGGTCAGGGAGTTCCCTTTCCTAGTCAAAGAAAGGGGTGACAGACGGCACCTGGAAAATCGGGTCACTCCCACCCCAATACTGCACTTTTCCGACGGGCTTAAAAAATGGCACACCAGGAGATTATATCCCGCACATGGCTCAGAGGGTCCTACGCCCACGGAGTCTCACTCATTGCTAGCACAGCAGTCTGAGATCAAACTGCAAGGCGGCAGGGAGGCTGGGGGAGGGGCACCCACCATTGCCCAGGCTTGCTTAGGTAAACAAAGCAGCCAGGAAGCTCGAACTGGGTGTAGCCCACCACAGCTCAAGGAGGCCTGCCTGCCTCTGTAGGCTCCACCTCTGGGGGCAGGGCACAGACAAACAAAAAGACAGCAGTAACCTCTGCAGACTTAAATGTCCCTGTCTGACAGCTTTGAAGAGAGCAGTGGTTCTCCCAGCACGCAGCTGGAGATCTGAGAACGGGCAGACTGCCTCCTCAAGTGGGTCCCTGACCCCTGACCCCCGAGCAGCCTAACTGGAAGGCACCCCCCAGTAGGGGCAGACTGATACCTCACACGGCAGGGTACTCCTCTGAGACAAAACTTCCAGAGAAATGATCAGACAGCAGCATTCGCGGTTCACGAAAATCCGCTGTTCTGCAGCCACCGCTGCTGGTACCCAGGCAAACAGGGTCTGGAGTGGACCTCTAGCAAACTCCAACAGACCTGCAGCTGAGGGTCCCGTCTGTTAGAAGGAAAACTAACAAACAGAAAGGACACCCACACCAAAAACCCATCTGTACATCACCATCATCAAAGACCAAAAGTAGATAAAACCACAAAGATGGGGAAAAAACAGAGCAGAAAAACTGGAAACTCTAAAAAGCAGAGCGCCTCTCCTTCTCCAGAGGAACGCAGCTCCTCACCAGCAACGGAACAAAGCTGGATGGAGAATGACTTTGACGAGTTGAGAGAAGAAGGCTTCAGACGATCAAACTACTCCGAGCTACAGGAGAAAATTCAAACCAAAGGCAAAGAAGTTGAAAACTTTGAAAAAAATTTAGACGAATGTATAACTAGAATAACCAATACAGAGAAGTGCTTAAAGGAGCTGATGGAGCTGAAAGCCAAGGCTCGAGAACTACGTGAAGAATGCAGAAGCCTCAGGAGCCGATGCGATCAACTGGAAGAAAGGGTATCAGCAATGGAAGATGAAATGAATGAAATGAAGCGAGAAGGGAAGTTTAGAGAAAAAAGAATAAAAAGAAACGAACAAAGCCTCCAAGAAATATGGGACTATGTGAAAAGACCAAATCTATGTCTGATTGGTGTACCTGAAAGTGACGGGGAGAATGGAACCAAGTTGGAAAACACTCTGCAGGATATTATCCAGGAGAACTTCCCCAATCTAGCAAGGCAGGCCAACATTCAGATTCAGGAAATACAGAGAACGCCACAAAGATACTCCTTGAGAAGAGCAACTCCAAGACACATAATTGTCAGATTCACCAAAGTTGAAATGAAGGAAAAAATGTTAAGGGCAGCCAGAGAGAAAGGTCGGGTTACCCTCAAAGGGAAGCCCATCAGACTAACAGCGGATCTCTTGGCAGAAACCCTACAAGCCAGAAGAGAGTGGGGGCCAATATTCAACATTCTTAAAGAAAAGAATTTTCAACCCAGAATTTCCTATACAGACAAACTAAGCTTCATAAGTGAAGGAGAAATAAAATCCTTTACAGACAAGCAAATGCTGAGAGATTTTGTCACCACCAGGCCTGCCCTAAAAGAGCTCCTGAAGGAAGCACTAAACATGGAAAGGAACAACCGATACCAGCCATTGCAAAATCATGCCAAATTGTAAAGACCATCGAGGCTAGGAAGAAACTGCATCAACTAATGAGCAAAATAACCAGCTAACATCATAATGACAGGATCAAATTCACACATAACAGTATTAACTTTAAATGTAAATGGACTAAATGCTCCAATTAAAAGACACAGACTGGCAAATTGGATAAAGAGTCAAGACCCATCAGGGTGCTGTATTCAGGAAAAAACCCATCTCATGTGCAGAGACACACATAGGCTCAAAATAAAAGGATGGAGGAAGATCTACCAAGCAAATGGAAAACAAAAAAAGGCAGGGGTTGCAATCCTAGTCTCTGATAAAACAGACTTTAAACAAGCAAAGATCAAAACAGACAAAGAAGGCCATTACATAATGGTAAAGGGATCAATTCAACAAGAAGAGCTAACTATCCTAAATATATATGCACCCAATACAGGAGCACCCAGATTCACAAAGCAAGTCCTGAGTGACCTACAAAGAGACTTAGACTCCCACACAATAAGAATGTGAGACTTTAACACCCCACTGTCAACATTAGACAGATCAACGAGACAGAAAGTTAATAAGGATACCCAGGAATTGAACTCAGCTCTGCACCAAGCAGACCTAATAGACATCTACAGAACTCTCCACCCCAAATCAACAGAATATACATTTTTTTCAGCACCACACCACACCTATTCCAAAATTGACCACATAGTTGGAAGTAAAGCTCTCATCAGCAAATGTAAAAGAACAGAAATTATAACAAACTGTCTCTCAGACCACAGTGCAATCAAACTAGAACTCAGGATTAAGAAACTCACTCAAAACCGCTCAACTATGTGGAAACTGAACAACCTGCTCCTGAATGACTACTGGGTACATAACGAAATGAAGGCAGAAATAAAGATGTTCTTTGAAACCAACGAGAGCAAAGACACAACATACCAGAATCTCCAGGACACATTCAAAGCAGTGTGTAGAGGGAAATTTATAGCACTAAATGCCCACAAGAGAAAGCTGGAAAGATCCAAAATTGACACCCTAACATCACAATTAAAAGAACTAGAAAAGCAAGAGCAAACACATTCAAAAGCTAGCAGAAGGCAAGAAATAACTAAAATCAGAGCAGAACTGAAGGAAATAGAGACACAAAAAACCCTTCAAAAAATTAATGAATCCAGGAGCTGGTTTTTTGAAAGGATCAACAAAATTCATAGATCCCTAGCAAGACTAATAAAGAAGAAAAGAGAGAATAATCCAATAGAAGCAATAAAAAATGATAAAGGGGATATCACCACCAATCCCACAGAAGTACAAACTACCATCAGAGAATACTACAAACACCCCTATGCAAATAAACCAGAAAATCTAGAAGAAATGGATAAATTCCTCGACACATACACCCTCCCAAGACTAAACCAGGAAGAAGTTGACTCTCTGAATAGACCAATAACAGGCTCTGAAATTGTGGCAATAGCTTACCAACCAAAAAGAGCCCAGGACCAGATGGATTCACAGCCAAATTCTACCAGAGGTACAAGGAGGAACTGGTACCATTCCTTCTGAACTATTCCAATCAATAGAAAAAGAGGGACTCCTCCCTAACTCATTTTATGAGGCCAGCATCATCCTGATACCAAAGCCAGGCAGAGACACAACCAAAAAAGAGAATTTTAGACCAATATCTTTGATGAACTTGGATGCAAAAATCCTCAATAAAATACTGACAAACTGAATCCAGCAGCACATCAAAAAGCTTATCCACCATGATCAAGTGGGCTTCATCCCTGGGATGCAAGGCTGGTTCAATATATGCAAATCAATAAATGTAATCCAGCATATAAACAGAACCAAAGACAAAAACCACATGATTATCTCAATAGATGCAGAAAAGGCCTTTGACAAAATTCAACAACCCTTCATGCTAAAAACTCTCAATAAATTAGGTACTGATGGGACGTATCTCAAAATAATAAGAGCTATCTCTGACAAACCCACAGCCAATATCATATTGAATGGGCAAAAACTGGAAGCATTCCCTTTGAAAACTGGCACAAGGCAGGGATGCCCTCTCTCACCACTCCTATTCAACATAGTGTTGGAAGTTCTGGCCAGGGCAATTAGGCAGGAGAAGGAAATAAAGGGTATTCAATTAGGAAAAGAGGAAGTCAAATTGTCCCTGTTTGCAGATGACATGATTGTATATCTAGAAAACCCCATTGTCTCGGCCCAAAATCTCCTTAAGCTGATAAGCAACTTCAGCAAAGTCTCAGGGTACAAAATCAATGTACAAAAATCACAAGCATTCTTATACACCAATAACACACAAACAGAGAACCAAATCATGAGTGAACTCCCATTCACAATTGCTTCAAAGAGAATAAAATACCTAGGAATCCAACTTAAAAGGGATGTGAAGGACCTCTTCAAAGAGAACTACAAACCACTGCTCAAGGAAATAAAAGAGGATACAAACAAATGGAAGAACATTCCATGCTCATGGATAGGAAGAATCAGGATCGTGAAAATGGCCATACCGCCCAAGGTAAGTTATAGATTCAATGCCATCCCCATCAAGCTACCAATGACTTTCCTCACAGAATAGGAAAAAACTACTTTAAAGTTCATATGGAACCAAAAAAGAGCCCACATCGCCAAGTCAATCCTAAGCCAAAAGAACAAAGCTGGAGGCATCACGCTACCTGACTTCAAACTATACTACAAGGCTACAGTAACCAAAACAGCATGGTACTGGTACCAAAACAGAGATACAGATCAATGGAACAGAACAGAGCCCTCAGAAACAACACCGCATATCTACAACTATCTGATCTTTGACAAACCTGACAAAAACAAGAAATGGGGAAAGGATTCTCTATTTAATAAATGGTGCTGGGAAAACTGGCTAGCCATATGTAGAAAGCTGAAACTGGATCCCTTCCTTACACCTTATACAAAAATTAATTCAAGATGGATTAAAGACTTAAACGTTAGACCTAAAACCATAAAAACCCTAGAAGAAAATCTAGGCATTACCATTCAGGACATAGGCATGGGCAAGGACTTCATGTCTAAAACACCAAAAGCAATGGCAACAAAAGCCAAAATTTACAAATGGGATCTAATTAAACTAAAGAGCTTCTGCACAGCAAAAGAAACTACCATCAGAGTGAACAGGCAACCTACAAGATGGGAGAAAATTTTCGCAACCTACTCATCTGACAAAGGGCTAATATCCAGAATCTACAATGAACTCAAACAAATTTATAAGAAAAAAACAAACAACCCCATCAAAAAGTGGGCGAAGGACATGAACAGACACTTCTCAAAAGAAGACATTTATGCAGCCAAAAAACACATGAAAAAATGCTCACCATCACTGGCCATCAGAGAAATGCAAATCAAAACCACAATGAGATACCATCTCACACCAGTTAGAATGGCAATCATTAAAAAGTCAGGAAACAACAGGTTCTGGAGAGGATGTGGAGAAATAGGAACACTTTTACACTGTTGGTGGAACTGTAAACTGTAAACTAGTTCAACCCTTGGGGAAGTCAGTGTGGCGATTCCTCGGGGACCTAGAACTAGAAATACCATTTGACCCAGCCATCCCATTACTGGGTATATACCCAAAGGACTATAAATCATGCTGCTATAAAGACACATGCACACGTATGTTTACTGCGGCACTATTCACAATAGCAAATACTTGGAACCAACCCAAATGTCCAACAATGATAGACTGGATTAAGAAAATGTGGCACATATACACCATGGAATACAATGCAGCCATAAAAAATGATGAGTTCATGTCCTTTGTAGGGACATGGATGAAATTGGAAATCATTATTTTCAGTAAACTATCGCAAGAACAAAAAACCAAACACCGCATATTCTCACTCATAGGTGGGAATTGAACAATGAGAACACATGGACACAGGAAGGGGAACATCACACTCTGGGGACTGTTGTGGGGTGGGCGGAGGGGGGAGTGATAGCTTTAGGAGATATACCTAATGCTAATTGACGAGTTAATGGGTGCAGCACACCAGCATGGCACATGTATACATATGTAACTAACCTGCACATTGTGCACATGTACCCTAAAACTTAAAGTATAATAATAATAAACAAAAAAGAAGGAAAATGCATGAACTAAACATTCAAATTCATATTTTAGAAAATGTTATGTCCTATTGAATGTATAATGAAGAAAATAAAAGAAGGCAGAAGGAAAAATATTATATATATATATATATATTTTTTTTTTTTTGAGACAGAGTTTTGCTCTTGTTGCCCAGGCTGGAGTTCAATGGCATCATCTCTGCTCTCCGCAACCTCTGCCTCCCAGGTTCAAACAATTCTCCTGCCTCAGCCTCCTGAGTAGCTGGGATTACAGGCATGTGCCACCACGCCCGGCTAATTTTGTATTCTTAGTAGAGACGGGGTTTCTCCATGTTGGTCAGGCTGGTCTCGAACTCCCGACCTCAGGTTATCTGCCCGCCTCGGCCTCCCAAAGCGCTGGGATTACAGGCAGTGAGCCACGGCGCCCGGCCAAAAATATTATATTTTTAAATACAATTTAAGGCCAGGTGCTGTGGCTCATGCCTGTAATCTCAGCACTTTGGGAGGCTTAGGCAGGCGGATCACTTGAGTCCAGGAGTTCAAGACCTGGGCAACATGGCAAAACCCCGTCTCTACTAAAAATACAAAAATTAGCCAGGAGTGGTGGTGCATGTCTGTAATCCCAGTCACTTGGGAGGCTGAGACACAAGAATCTCCTGAATCCAGGAGGCGAAGGTTGCAGTGAGTAGAGATTGCTCCACTGCACTCCAGCCTGGGCAAGAAAGCGAGATTCTGTCTCAAAAAATAATAATAAAATAAAAATAGAATTTAATACATAAATAGAATTTAAGATATAGTTTTAGAAAAACATAGAATTTAAGACAAATAGAATTTAAGACATAGTTATAGAAAAACTATAGAATGGTTTTTAAAATGGAATTTAAGATATAGTTTAAAAAAACATAAAAATAGGCAAGCCTCTGGCAAATCTAATCAATAAAAAAGAAAACATATGAACAAAATGATAAATGAGAAGAAGAATATAGCAAAATATTCAGAGAAATTTTAAAACTGAAAAAGATTACCAATGAAAAATGAAAAAGCTATTAATAAATGAATTCCTTCCCATTTCACTAATTCCTTATATCCCTCTCCAAAAGATTTGCAGATATAAATCACTTTACTGGATAATTCTCTCTTTCTTTCTCCCAGAATACCTCATTTCCATGCTATTAAAAACATTTCAAGGCCGGGCACAGTGGCTCATGCCTGTAATCCCAGCACTTTGGGAGGCCGAGGCGGGTGGATCATCTGAGGTCGGGAGTTAGAGATCAGCCTGACCAACATGGAGAAACCCCATCTCTACTAAAAATACAAAATTAGCCAGGTGTGGTGGCGCATGCCTGTAATCCCAGCTACTCCGGAGGCTGAGTCAGGAGAATCGCTTGAACCCAGGAGGAGGAGGTTGTGGTGAGCCAAAATCACGCCATTGCACTCCAGCCTGAGCGACAAGAGTGAAACCCCATCTAAAAAAAAAAAAAAAATTTAATACATGGGAAAGATGGGGAGGAGCCATACAAGTCATCAAAAGAGTAAACAAATGCTGACAACAAATTTTATCAAAAATAGCACAAAATTTTATATATATATAAAATATTGATACGTATAATACTGATGTACATATATATATATATAGTTTTACATAACAAGGCAACTAGTTACAAGGCATAATGAAAGAAAAGACCACATTTATAATGGCAACAAAAAACAGTAAAATTCACAAACAAATTTAACAAGAATTGTGGAAGATCTGTATGAAGAAAACTTTAAAGCAATTAGAGGAACACAAAAGAAGATTTTAACAAATGAAAAATATGTCATGTTCTCAATGAGTTCCAACCTCATAAAGATGTCAGTTTCCTCTAGGTTAATTTATAAATCCTTTCATCATGTCAATAAAACTAACCAAGTTGACTATAAAATTTACATGAAAAAATAAACCAACAAGAGCCATAAAAATTCTCAAAAGGAACCTCTAGCACTCCTAGACATTACAACATTAGACAATCTTGATAGTTAAAAAGTGTGGTTCTGGCATATGAAAACGCAGACCAATGGAAGAGAAAAGAAAGTCCAGAAATAGATCTGAATAACTAAGTAACATTTCACATCAGAGGATAAGAGGTGGACTATTTAACAAATGGTGTTGGGACAAATGGATAGACATCTGGGACGGAACTACGAAGTCAGATCTATTTATGACACCCTACCCTTGAATGAATTCCAAATTATTCAAGGATTTAAATTTTTAAAAAAGGAAACTATAAAAGCACTGTAAGAAAATATGAGAGAGTCCTTTTATAACTCAAGGCTAGAGAAAGTGTTTCTAACTATAAATCAAAATCCACGGGCATAGAGGAAAGTTTGTTAAATTTAATACAGGAAAAGAAAAAAATAATAGGCAAAATTAAGAGACCATTGATGCCTGCTTCAATTGTGATGAAGACATGAAGTAGTTGGGCAAACCCTCCCACAGATAATGAGTATTAAACTGGAAAAAATATATATAAGGACAATTATTTGAAGGCCCTGGAAGGTAAACAAAAGGAGGCAGAAACTGGGGCAGAGTTTCCTCTTAAAAGAAGGTACCTGCAATGCATAAGAATTATGAAAATGTTTAACTGTTTTGGTCTGAGAGTGTTTTCCAACTTCCCCACACCCACCCCAACACTGGCAAATGGCTGCAGTCCTGAAGATTTAAGGTGGCCGAGGGCGGGGTTCAGAGCTGGCAGAGCGGCTGGAAATTTAGGGAGGAAATCCTGGAAGCACGCAAGAGAGAGCTAAGCAACAGGAGGCATAAAACATGGAAATGACATACTTAAAGTGCTAGAAAAACAAATTGTCAAGCACTGATTCTATATACAATGAAACTCTACTTCAAAAATGAGCATGAAATAAAGACATTTTCAGATCAATATAAACTGAGAATGGGTTGCCAACAGAACTGAACCACCAGATATATTAAAGGAAGTTGTTCAGGCTAAAAAGAAATACCACCAAAAGATAACTTGGATCTACAGGAAAAAAAAATGTCTTTAAAAGGCATGTGCCCATTAAAAGCAAAAATGATAAACTGTATTGTTGGGTTTATTGTGTACATTAGCATAACTATATGATAAAAAACAAACAGGGGACTAAACTGTGGCATGGTTCCTGTTTTACTTGAAGGAATTCAACGTTAACTCTATTTTGCCAATTTAACAATGCATTGTTTAATATCTGAAGAAACCACTAAAAAATGCAAATAAGTAAAGCTAAAAGGCCAGCAGAGGATTAAAATGAAATACTAAATATACATGATTAACACAAAAGGAAGCAGGAATGGAGAAATAATGGAGTAGCAAAGGAACAACAACAATGACAAAAAAAAAAGATGAGATAAATAGAAAACCAATAGAAAAATAGCAAAGCAAAATCCAATTATATAACTATATTAAATGTAAATGAACTTTAGTCCATCAAAAGTCAGAGACTGGATTGATAGACTGCATAAAAAGCAAAAACCAACTATATGTTGTTTACAAGATATACGCTACAAATACAAAGACACAAAAGGGTTGAGAGTAAAAGAATGGAAAAAGATATACCATGCAAACAAAGAGCATAAGAAAGCTGAAGTAGCTGTATTAATATTAGACAAAACAAATATTTAAGTGAGTATTATTAGAGACAAAGAAGACATTCCATAATAATAAAAGAATGAATACATCAGGAGGATAATAATAATCATCGTAAATATGTATGTACCTGATAATAGTGCTTCAAAATACACGAAGCCAAATTTGACAAAAAGAGAGAAAGAACAGACAAATCCACAATCATAGATAGAGATTTCAAGCCTCTCTTTGAGTAATTCATAAAAATGCTAGGTAAAAATCAGTAAAGGTACAAAAGATCTAAATGACACTATCAACCACCTTAACTTAACTGACCTTTTAAGGAGTATTTAAGAATGTGGCAGAATCCACATTCTTTCCAAGTGCATGTGAAACATTTCCCAAGACAGACTATAAAAGATGTTTCTCTTTATTTCAAAAGATTGAAATTTTACAGAGTATATTCTCTGATCATAACTGAACTGAAATTAGATAATAATCAGACAACCAGAAAACAACTAGAAAAGTATAAAATATTTGGAAATATTAAAAAACACACTTCTAAATGACATATGGGACAAACAAGAAATCATGAGAAACTGTAGGGAATATTTTGAACCAAAAGGTAATAAAAACACAGTGTATTGACATCTGTGGAATGCAGCTAAAGCAGTTCTTGGACAGAAATGCATAGCTTTATACAATTGTATAAGAAGAAAAATCTAAAACCAACTATTTAAGCTTCCAACTTAAGAAGCTAGAAAAAGAAAAGCAATTTAAAATCAAAGCAAATTGAATGAAAAAATTAATAAAGACTTTGAAACTTTCATATATTGCTGATATAAATGTAAAATTATGCTGTCAATTTGAAAAAGGTTTAGCAGTTTATTAGAAAGTTACATATATACTTATCGCAGGGCCCAGCAATTACACCTAGGTATTTATCCCAGAGAAATGCAAAAATATCCACAAAAGATTTTTATACGGAAGTGTTCGCAGCAACTTTATTCATAATAGCCCTAAACTGGAAACAATGCAAATGTGCATCAATAGATAAATGGGAAAACTATATCCATTCAATGGAATCCAACTTAGCAACAAAAAGAAAAAAAAATGTAGAAATATACATAACAACATGGATGCATCTCAGAGCATTATGCTAAATGAAAGAAACCAGATACAAAAATATACTATCATACATAGCATATGAAATGTATACGAAATTCTTAAAAAAGGCAAAACAAGTCTAGAATGACAGAAATGAGATCGATGTTTGTCTGGGGTTGGGAGTGGGAGTCGGCGATTAACTGCAAAGAGGCATGAGACGTTTTGGGGGGTAATTGAAATGGTCTATATATTGATTGCAGTGGTTTATATTGCATAATTAAATAGGAGTTAGAAAAAATGGTCTCATTTATTCAATTTGCATTCAATATGTTCCTGAAAGATTAAAGCAGTAATTATGTTAAACTAGAAAAACTGGAACTTTCGATAAGAAAATATTTATACAAATATAGCTTTTAAGTTAAAACATTAATTCATATGTCTGAAAAGCCAATGCAAATGATAAAAAGTTAATATTTTGGTTATACAGAGAACTCAAACTGATTAGAAAAGAAATAAAAATGATACAGAAGCAAAGATGGAAACACACAATTCAGAAATGAAAACATTAAAAGAGTCTAAATCAAATATTTCATGTTGTCATTCATATATGGGAACTGAAAAAGTGGATCACATGGAGGTAGAGAATGGAATGGTGGTTACCAGAGATGGGGAAAGACTGGGTGAGAGGTGAGGAATAGAGAGAAGTTGATTAATGAGTACAAAAAACAGATAGAAGGAATAAATTCTAGTGTTCAATAGCACAGTGGGGTGACTATTTAGTTAACAATAATTTATTGTATATTTCAAAATAGCTAGAAGAGAAGATTTGTAATGTTTCCAATACAAGGAAATAATAAATGTCCAATTGGGATTGATATCCCAATTACCCTTAAGTGATCATTACACAGTGTATGCATGTATCAAAGTATCACATGTACCCTGTAAATGTGTAAATTATTATGTGTCAATTAAAATTGTTTAAAGTCTAACCTATCTGGAAATTAAAGAAATGCTAATATTTTTAACTCCATAAATTAGAGAAGAAAAAATTTAATGCTAGCAAGCATGTGATATAATTGGTTATTAGAATACACTGCTGATGGCAGAGCAAAGTGATACAAACTTTTTGGAAAATATTTTGTCTATATATATCATTAAAAGCATTAAAATATACCTTTTTAATCTAGAAAATCCAGTTTTGTTTTCTTTTTTGAGACAGAGTCTCACTCTGTTGCCCAGGCTGGAATGCAGTGGCTCACTGGGCTCACTGCAAGCTCCGCCTCCCAGGTTCATGCCATTCTCCTGCCTCAGCCTCCCGAGTAGCTGGGACTACAGGCACCCGCACCACGCCCGGCTAATTTTTTGTATTTTTAGTAGAGATGGGGTTTCACCATGTTAGCCAGGATGGTCTTGATCTCCTGACCTCGTGATCCACCTGACTCGGCCTCCCAAAGTGCTGGGATTACAGGCATGAGCCACCACGCCCGGCCTAGAAAATCCATTTCTAAGAGTGTATCTCAAGAAAATAATAATTTAAGAATAGGGCTGCGTGCAGTGGCTCATGCCTGTAATCCCAACACTTTGGGAGGCCAAGGTGGGCAGATCACCTGAGGTCAAGAGTTCAAGACCAGCCTGGCCAACATGGTGAAACCCTGTCTCTACTAAAAATACAAAAAAATTGGCTGGGCACGGTGGCAGGCGTCTGTAATCCCAGCTACTTGAGAGGCTGAGGGAAGAGAATCGCTTGAACCTGGGAGGCAGAGATTTGCAGTGAGCTGAGATAGCACCACTGCACTCCAGCCTGGTCAACGAGAGCAAAACCCTGTCTCAAAAAATAAAAAAAAATAAAAAAAGAATAGCTTTATTTTTGGCATAGTGAACTCCCATAACAATTTTTTACAAACAAAAACAAAGAATAAGTAAATACATAAATACAGCTTTATGCAAAAAGATTTTTATGACAATGTTATAATCTACTAAAATGCTAGAGTGGTGAAGTACATTATGGTTTATTCACCTGATAAAATATTATACAACCATCAAAATGGATACCTATAAAACTTATGTAAACACAAAGAAAACCACTTAAAATGTGAACATATGTGTGCTGTTCATTACAAATTGTAAAAAAATAAAGGTCAAAAATAAAACTGATTCTGCCAACATATGTGTTAGAATTATTAGTGACTTTTTCTTTCTCTCCAGCGTAATCATTAACCGTCTTAGGTATATTTGTTTAAAAACTTAGGACAGGTGAGTGAAGGAAAAATACTTACTCTGCAATGTCAGTACTGTTGCTGTTGCTGTTTTTAGCAGGCCCTGTAGCCATGAACACGCAGTTGATGATAACGGTGCCGATAATGAACATGCTGAACAATGTGGCCAGCATCCATTAAGGCAGATATGTTGCAGGATGGCATGCATCATTAGCTACTGGGTAAGACTGGGGGTGCCCCTGATGGTCCCCTTTTCTGCAGGTGCATCTATCTTCTGACTGTGAGTGTTGGCTGAGAACAACTCACAACTGTCCCCTCCTGTGGAGAATTGTCCCCTGCTGAATGGCAGCCTCCTCATTTGGAGAGCTACACACCCCCTTCTATATGTCTGACTGACTTAGGCCCTTGCTTCAAAGTGGGACAATTCTGTGGTGCAATTCATGCTCCAGAGTTCCTCGTGGGATCAGAATGAAGGTGACTCAGCTGAGACCATATCCTTGCTTGGCTCTTTGTTTTCCCCCCTTCTGCTTCCCTTTCTCCTTCTCCAGAAAGCACTCCTCTGTTAAATCACTTAAATAAGAATGCCCACATCAGGCTCTGCTTCTAGGGAACCAAACCCAAATAGTTATTCATTGCCGTTCTCCTCAATATTTTACTAAATCTACCAACCCATATCTTTTTCTCATTTCCCTGTCTAAAACTTCCTAGTGTCTCCCCCAACCCTTGCATACATCAGAAATGCTTAATAATTCCTACCTGCCTTTACACTTTAAGACTGACATTGCAAACCCTAAGTTTTAAGAGCCTGAAAAGGCATATAAATGGGTAAAATGGGCTGGTGTTCAGCCACAAGAGGGGTGCAGAGGTGGTGAGACAGAGCTTACATGCCCCCTCCAAAGAGGCAGCAATTCCTTACTCTATCCATTTTTGTCAGGTATTAACAGAAATGGGAACCTACCCTTGCCAGTTTCCATCTTTCAAGAAAAGCTGGAAATCTGGAGTATTCACGTTAGAAAGTATTTTTCAAAGTTTTAAGTACTGTGTAGGTCCAACACAACACATTATCAACTCAATATACTGCACAGGTTGCCAGTTTACAACTCTTTAGGTGTCAGCTTAGATGCACCTTCCTCTAAGAAGCCATCCTTGATGCCTCTAAAGCACAGCAGTGCCTCTCCCTGCTACCACTTTCACACGACCAATCTCACTAAAGAAATTGCCTGCCTTTTAGTCTATGCCCTTCTGAGGCCATAGGACCCCAGAGAAGGAGATGACATCTTGCTCACATCCAGCACAGTCCCTGCCTGCAGCAGTACGCACTCAGCCAGTATTTGTAGAAAGAATTCGCTATTTGCTTCCATCCAATAACATGAACACCGTGGGGCACGTGCACTTTTCAAATGATCTGGACTTAGTAAAAGGTGCAATGAAAGGATATGAATGGACTGAGACTCTAATGGCTAAACTTCTGATTGAATTGAAAGGCCCAAAAATGAACAAGGCATGCTTGGCACTGAAGCGGTAGATTGTCCTCTTTTTGTTTAACACCATAAATGTCTGCAAAACAAAAAAAACAATACAAGAAAACACACACATACACAACAGGAATTAAATGCAGTGACAAAACAATATTTATCATGAATTCATTTAGAGAAAATTATAACATAACTGTTGGGCTGTGGAATATTTACCCAATGGGATACTCCAGAGAAATCAGAGATGGAAAACACGGGACCTGAAAATACCAAAATTAGGAGTATAGAGGAATAACTGGGGAAAAGAAAACCCTTAATATTGTACTCCATGGTATGTATCAACGGGGAAACGGATTAGAAGAGAACTTGAAGAGGCAGAAATTGAGCTTGGACATTTAGATTCAGCAGATTATTTTAAATTATTTTGATTATTAACGAAAACTTTGCAATGAATCTTAGAATAAGTGACCTAAAGGGTCCATGTTTGCTATGCCACAGGTCTGAGAAACGCTGTGTGAAATAACCAGTCAATTCTAACCTTGATGATCTTCAAGAAAAAAGTCACCAAGTTTCCTGGATTTGCTCTTTCTTTACCTCTGTGGACATAGGGGCAAATTTCCCTGTGGTTCTTAACCAGCAGGGGAGGTGGGCATTGCCGCTACAGAAGGCATTTGGAAATGTGTGTGAGTATTTTTGGTTGTCTGCTGTAATGACTATGGGCTCTACTGGCCTTTTACTGGGAAGACCCAGGGATGCCAAACAGGACAAACTTGCCAATGGTACATTATGCCCACCGCCCCCACAAAGTGCCCAATGGAGTCCCATTAAAGAACACTGAACCTCTGCCCATTTTCTCCTAGCATGACTCCCTGGGCACTGGGAATGAAGCAGCCCCTGGACAACAACCTGTCACTAACATGCTTCTAACATCCACCTCCAGACCTCCCTTTTTCCATGTAACTGTAATCTAGCTGTCCCCATATCTGTCCCCATGGCTGTCAGTTACAAAAGCCTTCAGAAAGTAAGAGTCATTCCTTTCTCCCCAACTGATGGCTCCTTTCAGATTTGCAAAAAGTACTACTTGGCCATGTAATACAGCATGTTCTCAGGCAGGAGAGACAGACCTCGGCACCCAGGCCCAACGTCAGCACTGTAAGTGCTACCTTGGCTCAGGTGCCAGAACGTCAGCCACTGCCAACCATCAACCTTCCTTTAATGAGCTGCTGGGATTGACTGGTCTGATGGTTATCTGGCTGCAGGGAAAACTGTGCTAGGATATTTTTCTTTGCCCCCATAATAATGAAATGAGCCACGGGGTTTTTTAAAAATATGAGCCAGGAGCCCAAGACCTGCTTTGGAAATTCTGCGCCTTTCCTTTGAACAGACATACAATTTTGCAGCAGAAACAAACCTCTCTTTGAGATGAGTCACCCCACATTAATAAGTGGTACAATATGGCTCTCCTTCTGTGCCTTTGATTTTGATATTTTATTGATGCCTCTTCTTACTGCTTTAAATATTTTAACTAATGGTATATTTAACTCTACATGCCAGGGTTTTAATGATTAAAATGATAGGTACTAGCTCCTCCTGCCTGCTTGCTGACACTTCTCTACTTCTTTCCCCTGTTGCTCTTCAAAATGGGGCTTCCAAAGAGAAGTAGCCTGTGATGATAAAAAGCACCCTTGGGTTTGCATCCTAGCTCCACCACTCACTGGCTGCTTGACCTGGCTTAAGCTACTTTCCCAGCTAGGCTCTGGTTTCCTCATCTGTAAGGTAGAGTGCTAATCATGATCACACATACCTCACATGACTGTTGAGGGCACTGGTCATGTGAGATCATGGGTGTGCAGAGCTCTAAACAGATATCGTGTCTTCTTATTTAAAGTGAGGACCCAGGCTGAGAAGTGGTGGTCCTAGAATTACCACCCAGGCTGGAATAGTCCTGTTCTCCCAGGACTGTCAGCTGCACACCAAACTGCTGCCTGACTCATGGGTCTCCTCTCCAGCATTGACGCAGAAGGAGACCTCTACAGTTAACTCACCTCCAACAACTATACCTCCAAGAAGGCCCTGGAATCCTGGGGCATCAGAAAAAGGAGAAACATTGGAGTGTTTTTGCTCCTTCAATTCTTTCCCCCTTGCTTGTCCTTCCTACTTATACTCTACTTTCCTCTGTATATGTGGTCCTCATTTGGCCTGGCAACTCTAAGTCTGTCCCAATTGAAGTACATGCAAATCAGGCAATCTTTCTTTGAAAGGTCAGTTTCTTACGGATGCCAGCCAAAGATGCTCTCAGCATCCCATATTTTCTAGGGCTTCCCCAAACCTCCCAGCCTCCTAAGACTCTAACCTCAGTATGGCAAGGTGGGGTTTCCAACCTCTGCTGGATCACACTGCGAGGTGATGATGGCAAAATCTTCTTAGCCTTTCCTGAAAGGGCCAAGTGTGCTCACAGCCTCAGGCTCTAGAGCAGTCATGTGGGAGCTCAAAGTTTACATTCCCTCACTCGGGAGCCCCTTCAAGAAACCTTTACTAGAATTTCCCTGCAAGAACTGCATCCAGGCAGATAAAATAGCAAGGCTTTCACATATTTGCATTGAGTTTACATAGAATCTGCATGTGCCCACTTGGTTACCATTTTCTTAGGTTTCATTTACTGAGCTCCTACTATGCATCAATTGTTGGTTTGAACCCTATTAGTCTCATTTAATAGCCTAGAAAGCCTATTATCCAAGAGTTTTTAAGGTAAAATCTTGTTGCTATAATGAGCATTTCTGGACCATGATATTAATCCTTTGTATCAGTATAATGCATTATAGTGATAAAGTGCTTTCCCAGCATGTCTATGCTCTAAGGTAGGAGCATCAGGCATTATTTCTATCATACAGATTTTAAAATGAAGATTAGTAAAGTGACTTGCCCAGAGTCATAAAGCCAATCACTTGAAATGGCCTGTATCTAACTTCTGGGACTAATAGTCCAGTCCTCCTTCCAGACTTCATTTTGTGTTTTCTCTGTTTTCCTTTTATCCTTTTGCAGTCCCTCATCCTCATCTTCTCCTCTAATACATGCATTGCAGAGAAAAAATGAGGACTGAAAGGGGTTTTCAGGACTATCAAGGCAATGCCAGGGGATGACAGCAAAGAAGAGGCACAGCCTGCCTGCTATAAACCCTAAGAGTGGTGTTTGGAGAACCTGTAACACCAGTTATAACTGCATGGTTAGAACACCCCCCCCCCCCCCATGAAGTACCTTATGATTTCGGTAGAATGGGTCCAAGTCTTCCAGAGGCTTTCCTATGAGCTCACGAGGAATGTCGCCATAGAGCTTGGGCAACTTCCTGGAGGCCTTTAGGTCAAGCTGAGGCCGAGGCTGGGGTACTTCTCCTGTCTGGTCTTTAGACTTCTTTTTCTCGTTTTGGATGGCAATCCGCTTCTCAATTGCAGCCAGAGAGTCGGAAGTGAAGGGGCGGAAATTCCGCTCATCTGGAAAGATTACTGGGTAGCATCTGTCATCCATCTTCACCCTCAGGACAGAGACAAGCCACAGATCCTCAGAAAGGCCTCAGGAGGCAGGAATAAAACAGCCTGCCCTAGGATTCCAGTCTTAAAGGATGGTGTCATAAGGATCTACAAAAGCTGAGCTGAGGTCAGGGGCCTTGGGAGCTGATTGGCTGTGAAGATCAGAAGAGATGACCACCACTGTGGGTATAGCAGGAACTTTTGGCATAGACAGAACCAAAGCAGGGCATCATTCCTGGAGGACCTGGCAAGAGGCGGGAAGTTGAGTTCAGGAACAAGTGAGCAGAAGCCCAGTCTCTAAAACTGAGACCCAGACATTAAGCAAGACAATAAGGCTGAGCCGGCTGAACTGCTGAAGTGGGATTTGCTTAACTAGCAGGCAAGTGGCCACATGGCCCAAAAAAGAGAAAAAGGAATAGGGAATTGACTGGGCCATAGTTATGGATTGCAAAAGCAAAACTGAAAGTGCATGGGTCTTTTCTCACATCCAGTCAGTGAAGTTCTTAAAATGTGATGAAATGGGAACAAGAGCCATAAACATAGGCATGAACTGCGACCCCCATGCCGGCTCTCTCACTTCTAGGACTTCGACCCTAAGAAAGTGAGAGGTGACAGCGTGCTGGCAGTCCTCACAGCCCTCGCTCGCTCTAGGCGCCTCCTCTTCCTGGGCTCCCACTTTGGCGGCACTTGAGGAGCCCTTCAGCCCACCGCTGCACTGTGGAAGCCCCTTTCTGGGCTGGCCAAGGCCAGAGCGGGCTCCCTCAGCTTGCAGGGAGGTGTGGAGGGAGAGGCGCGAGCGGGAACCGGGGCTGCACCCGGCGCTGCACCCGGCGCTTGCGGGCCAGCTGGAGTTCCGGGTGGGTGTGGGCTTGGCGGGCCCCGGCTTGGCGGGCGCCGCACTCGGAGCAGCCGGCTGGCCCTGCTGGCCCGGGCAGTGAGGGGCTTGGCACCCGGGCCAGTGGCTGCGGAGGGTGTACTGGGTTCCCCAGCAGAGCCGGCCCACTGGCGCTGCACTCGATTTCTCACCAGGCCTTAGCTGACTTCCCGCGGGGCAGGGCTTGGGACCTGCAGCCCGCCGTGCCTGAGCCTCCCACCCCCTCCATGGGCTCCTGTGTGGCCCGAGCCTCCCCGACAAGCACTGCCCTCTGCTCCACGGCGCCCAGTCCCATCGACCGCCCAAGGGCTGAGGAGTGCGAGCGCATGGCACAGGACTGGCAAGCAGCTCCACCTGCGGCCCCGGTGCGGGATCCACTGGGTGAAGCCAGCTGGGCTCCTGAGTCTGGTGAGGACGTGGAGAGTCTTTATATCTAGCTCAGGGATTGTAAATACACCAATCAGCACCCTGTGTCTAGCTCAGGGTTTGTGAGTGCACCAATCGACACTGTATCTAGCTGCTCTGGTGGGGCCTTGGAGAACCTTTGTGTCTATACTCTGTATCTAACTAATCTGATGGGGATGTGGAGAACCTTTGTATCTAGCTCAGGGATTGTAAACGCACCAATCAGCACCCTGTCAAAACAGGCCACTGGGCTCTACCAATCAGCAGGATGTGGGTGGGGCCAGATAAGAGAATAAAATCAGGCTGCCCGAGCCAGCAGTGGCAACCCGCTCGGGTCCCCTTCCACACTGTGGAAGGTTTGTTCTTTTGCTCTTTGCAATAAATCTTGCTACTGCTTGCTCTTTGGGTCCACACTGCTTTTATGAGCTGTAACACTCACCACGAAGGTCTGCAGCTTCACTTTTGAAGCCAGCAAGACCACGAGCCCACCGGGAGGAACGAACAACTCCAGACGCACTTCGTTAAGAGCTGTTACACTCACCGCGAGAGTCCGCGGCTTCATTCTTGAAGTCAGTGAGACTAAGAACCCACCAATTCCGGACACAAAAGCAGAAAGGGTTTGTTAATAGGGTTATTCTACCATAGGATAATAGCTTCTTCAAGGACTTTCTCTACAGCCACAGGGTTCAAGCTAGACACTGAAAAGAAGCAGTAGTATTCAGGTTGAATGCCTATATTCCCCATGCCAGCCATCCTCTTTCTTATTTACTGGATGCTAATCTAGGGCTGACTCTTACACCCACTCCAGGAAATTATAGTAAGAAACCCAACATATCACTGGTTTGTTCGTTCAACAATTATATGCCCTGTGTCTGTTCTAGGCATGGTGCTAGGCACTAACGGTGAAGAAACACAGTCCCTGGTCCAACAGTTACACTGTCCTGGAGTAGTAGAAAAGACAAAGACAGGAAATTAAGATAGAACAAATGCTACTACAGGGAGAAGTAGTGGGGCTCTGTCTATGCATAGGATAGGTGTCTCATCATAGGATAGGCGTCTCAACAGGGAATCAGGGATTGTTGTCCAAACCTTTGATGTCTAAATTGAGACCTGAAGGAGATGCAAGACTTAGGACAAGAGAAAAAGGGGGACACTAGGATGCTCCAGGGAGAGCAAACAGTGTGTACAGGAACCCTCAGCTGAGAAAGAACATGATGTCCAGCAACTGGTTCTGTTTGCCAGGAATGGGGATTTCATGGAGTGGAATGGCCAATAGGGCTTTACTCAGCAGAGGGAGAGAGTGGGCAGGCCTGTAATCTTTGGTAAAGATCATGGACTTCCCCTGAGGGTAATGGGGAATTACTAAAGGTTTGGGTTTTCATTGCTATTGTTGTTACTACAGAGGTGAAACACTATCAGATTTGTTTGTTGTTGTTGTTGTTGTTGTTGTTGTTGTTGTTGTTGTTGTTGTTTTAAAGAAAAGCCACTCTAACTATTGGGAATTGGCAGGGATATGGATGGAGCTGGAAGGCCCTTAGCAAACTAACTCAGGAACAGGAAACCAAATATGACATGTTCTCACTTATAAGTGGGAGCTAAATGATAGGAACTCATGGACACATACAGGAGGACAACACACACTGAGGCCTATGGGAAGGTGGAGGGTGGAAGGAAGGAAAGGATCAGGAAAAATAAGTAATGGGTGCTAGGCTTAATACCTGGGTGACGAAATAATCTGTACAACAAACACCCATGACACAAGTTTACCTATGTAACAAACCTATATGTGTACCCCTGAACTTAAAATACAAGTTAAAAAAAAAAAGTCCCTCTAACTGTTGGGGATTGAAAAGGCTTGAGATAGGAGGATAAAGGGGAGGCTAAAATCAGAGAAGTGAGCTTGGAAACTGTTGCAGCAAATCAAACTACAGGGGATGATCTAACGACATGGATGGATTTGACAGTTAATAAATAGCCTTGACATGAGATTAATGGGAAGAGAGAGACTTGAAGGATGGTCCTTACCGAGATTCCTGGCTTGAGCAGATGAGAGGACAGTGTGGCCACTCACTGAGACAGAGAGTGCAAGAAAAGGAGGGCACTGCGAGGGAATAAATTTGGTTTGCAACACACGAAGCTGAAGCTGCCTGGGGAACCTGCAAGTGGAGAGAACGAAAAGGCACTCGAATATAGGGAAATCATAGTTCACACATGTCAGGCTCTGAAAACAGCGTGAAAGCAAAGAAATGTAGCCAAAATTTCTCTTGAAACTCCCTCAGGAAGGCACCATACTAAAGAGGCATCCCAATTCATTACTTAAACGAGTTCAATACAACCAGCTTTTCTTCCAGGGCCAGAACCAGACACTCTTTCTTCAGGTTAGCCCCAAACAAAGTAGTTGGATTGTGTTTCAGGGCCATGATAAAGGCAATGTATGATCCTTCAAGTATACTATGATTAGGGCAAGCAATGATAATACTGTGAGAGCCATATGTCAGCTGAAACTGAATGTAGGATTGTAGATTCATCACTCTCTGTCCCACATTCATCCAGAGTCAAGCTCATTATTGATAGGTCTGGATGATGGAATTCCCCGCACTATTTCAATTTCCTCCTCCTCATGAACATGTGTAATTGAATTTGTATGAATGAAGTGGGCATATAATGAGACTCTGCTGCATTTGACTCTAGAGCTCAAGAAAGACATTTAATTCAGAGCATAAGTCTTTTGCAGTGAACACCATATGGATGCTAGTCAATCCTGTAAAATGGATGTGCTGTGAAAGACCCTGGATGGTAAAACCTGGACCCTATGCTCAGTTACAGCAAGGAGTCCAGTGGCAGGTGCTGCCATTCTAATGGGGCGATTAAAGAAGCAACTGGGCACTTTCACCCTGCCATTTTGACTCTGGGAGATATTTTGCCTGGGTTCTTAAGAAAGAGAAACTTGCTAAAAATAAATATAACACAAAATAAAACTGACAACCCCTGAAACTGTACACAGTAAAATTTGTTATAGATGATAAACAAACAAACAAACAAAAAACACACACACACACACCTAAAGAACCACATCTTAAAAGTAACATTGGCCAGGCACAGTGGCTCATGTCTGTAATCCTAACACTGTGGGAGGCCAAGGCAGGTGGATTACCTGAGGTCAGGAGTTTGAGACCAGCCTGGCCTACATGGTGAAACCCTGTCTCTACTAAAAATACAAAAATTGGCTGGGAATGGTGGCATGCACCTGTAATCCCAGCCACTCGGGAGGCTGAGCAGGAGAATCAGTTGAATCCAGGAGGCGGAGGTTGCAGTGAGCCAAGATTGTGCCACTGCCCTCCAGCCTGGGTAACCCAGCCAGACTCTGTCTCAAAAAAAGAAAAGAAAAGAAAAGTAACATTGAGGGCAGGTGCAGTGGCTTACACCCACTGGGAGGCCAAGGCAGACAGATTGCTTGATACCAGGGGTTTGAGACCAGCCTGGCCAACATGGTGAAAACCCATCTCTACTAAAAATGAAAAATTAGCTGGGTGTGGTGGCGTGTGCCTGTAATCCCACCTACTCAGGAGGCTGAGTCACAAGAATCGCTTGAACCAGGAGGTAGTGGTTGGAGTGAGCTGAGATCACTCTACTGCACTTGAGCTTGGGCCACAGAATGAGACGCTGTCTCAAAAAAAATGAAAGTAATATTGAAAACTGCAAAAATTGACCCAGGAAAAGGAAAACTGAATAAAAATTATGAACTCAAATAAATCTGACAAAATAAAACCACATGCAGTATGCAGTAAAATTTCCTTATTAACTGAAAAAACAATTAATGGAAGAATCAAGTATTCTTTAATAAGTAAACTCAGGAAAATTCGACTGTGAAAATCAAGGCTGCATCCACAAAATAGATAAAATTGATAAATTAATAGAAAATCAATATGGCACAAGCTGTAATTGGTAAAATTTGAAATGACTCAAACCCTTATGGTGAAATTTGTACTGAAATACTTAATTCTGAAAATTTTCTGTGCAGAAAATAGATTGCATTGCTAGAAAATTGATCAAAGAATTAAATTAGCTAAGTGCAATTATTTTCCAAGTCCTGCTAACAAATTTGAAGATAAAATTTTCAGATTCTGAATGACCCTTTACAAAAAAAATTACTTGAGTATATGCTCCCAAACAATGAAAAGAGAATTCAGAAAAGCAGGATGCATGGAATCCAAGACATTATGTCCTTAACCGAAGAGTGCAATAAAATATTTCTGGTCAACCACACATCAATAGGCTTAAGAAGCAATTGCTCAACCACCATGGCACATGTATACCTATGTAACAAACCTGCACATTCGGCACAAAAGCCCGGGTATGGTATCTCATGCCTGTAATCTCAGCACTTTGGGAGGCTGAGGCGGGCAGATCATGAGGTCAGGAGTTTGAGCCCACCCTGGCCAACATAGTGAAACCTCATCTTTACTAAAAATACAAAAATCAGCCAGGCGTGGTGGTGCGTGCCTGTAATCCCAGCTACCTGGGAGGCTGAGGCAGCAGAATCACTTGAACCCTGCAGGTGGAGGTTGCCATGAGCCAAGACTGCGCCATTGTACTCCAGCCTGGGTGACAGAGGGAGACTCCGTCTCAAAAAAAAAAAAAGCAAAAAACAAACAAACAAACAAAAAGAAGCAATTGCTCTAACTGACAGAAAAGTCAGAGAATCCTGGGAAAAATATTTAAACTATAAAGAAAATTTTATGTAACAAACAATATGTTTAAGAAAATGGTTTTTCCACATGTTAAAAGAAAGGTAATGAGAAATTCCATCAAAATAAGACATACTTCAAAAGTAATGGTTTATAGACAAAGCCAACTAAATGATTTGAACCCTGATACCCTGCCATTTTGACAGGAACCTTGGTAAGGACCATCCTTCAGTATAATAGGAAAAATAAGATAATTCATTTGACCTTGACCTTGAATGTGCAGCAGATAGTAACATCAGGGTCCATTCCTTTACCTTTATTATGGGTCCAAATATAGTACAGTTCTTGGTTCCGGAAAATAGTAGCTACAAAATTATGATATAATTCAGGTTATCTATTAGTTTTTAATTTTCACAATCATCCTAAAGATAAAGAAGAATTAATTATAATTATAGAGTAGATTACAAATGCTATAAATGTTACAAAATTTTACTACAAGCTGAAGTCAGAGAGAAAAAGTGAAGGGAAGATTAAGGATACCAATTTTCTCACCTTAAACATTTAGAGAGTCAAGACACTCTATGAAAGGTTGGTCAAGCCATACAAAAATAAGTTTATACCTTAAAATTACACACATAAGTACAAAACCAAATTTTAAATACAGATAACAAAAACTGGAAGAATCATGGGGAGCCCAGAAGGATTACCATCAATAAGCTAAATTCCTCATCTCCCACAGGGACAATTCAAAAACTTCTACTCAAACTTGATAAATCAAGAAATAGCAGTGTAAGCTAATTTAAAGTTAGAGAGACCCCCTACAAATATATACAATGATTATTTTGTCAATTGAAAATAAAATAGTCCCTGGGCATAGTAGTTCGAAGAAAAAAAAAAACTTAAAAAAAAATTAAAGAAAGAGAGAAAATGACCAGAATTAAACACTAAAATGGTTAAAAGTGGGACTGAGCATAGGTGAAAGTGGAGACATTTTACTTTTAATGTTATATCCTTCTCAACATTTTCTCCTTCTAAGCTATTTGAATTATGTGCTTGTGTTACTTTTATAGGTTGCAAAAGGATTGTGAAAATCCTTCAGGGGATCAAAACATCTTCTGATTCAAACTAGAGAGACAAGATACCAAGCACGACGGGCTCCCAATCCCCTTGGGCCATGAAGGAAACAAGCAGAATCTCAACTTGCATGCAGTCTTAAACTGGGAGGCCGGCCACATGTGGGTTACGACTTGATGTGGGGAATGACAGAGCCTGGGAGAGCAGTGAGGAGGCCCTGCAAGAGCTTCATGAGCCCAGGGGCCAGTCTTGCAGGGTGGCCAGGGCTACCTGTCACAGGGAACTCTGCAACTGCTCTTCTGAAGACTGGCCCACTCCCGCCGAATAGACAGAGAGCAAACACTCACCTAGGAGAGAGGACTAAGGCCTCACTTTCCAAAGCTGCAAGCTTTATAGAAGCACTTAGGCCTGACCTCCCATGGTTCATTCATTCATGTGGTGGGCACTGGGGATGCAAAGGGATATAAAGCACCAGCCTTCCAGGGTCTTCCAATCTGTGGAGACCAGGTGAAGAAATGACGGAGGATGAAACCATGCCATGTGTATGCCTGCACCAGGGGCAATTGTTGGGTGCTGTGGGAGCCCTGAGGGGGGCATGGTGATGAGGAATCAGAAGTCATTTAGCTGGGAGGAGGGAGGGAGGTGGCCTGGACAATAGGCAACGTAGTGTGAAAGCACTGAGGATTGCACACAGACTCCTGGCTCTTATTTATGAATTCGCCTGTAGTCATAAAAGTCACATAGCCTCACTGTGCCCTCCAGCTCACTCTCCATCCTTCCCCACTCTGCTCAGTGATGCAAACCTGACCCACATGTAGCCCCCTGTGGGATCTCTCACACTCTGGCTTATGGCTGGGTTTGGTTGGTGAGAGGCATCCAGCAAGTGACCCGGAATATGATGGGAGAGTGAGGGCAGGGATTTCTCTTCCAGCTTTCCGCTGATGGTGGCCATGGGCCACACAGTGCCTGTGAGGTGCCCATCTACAGGGCTCGCACCTCCCTTCCCTTGCCTCTTCTGATGTGGGGTGTAATGGCACCTCACTCTCACCAACCTGAGAAATGCACCATCACCTGCTTCTGTTATGGTACTCTGCCCACACCTTTGTAAAAAGTCCCTTTAATAAAATATCCTCACAATGTCCAATTTGAACTTGCCATCTGTTTCCTGCTGGGGCCCTGGCTGATAGAGTCATTCACTAAATACAATTTAGAAATCAGGAAAAGGAAATTATTACCCACAAGCCATAGCCATCTAATATGTACAAGTTTTAACATTTTAGTGTATCTCTTTGCAGTAGTCTTTTTGTCCATATATTTCATATGACTGTCATTGCCCTGTATAACAATTTTAAATGGTGACTTTTTCACTAAACCCTATAACAAGAACATTTTCATAAAGAAAGCTACCATTTCATACTGTCTATGCTGTTCCAGGTGAAATTTGGAGTGTGTTAACTAACATACATTATCTCATTTAACCCTCAAAACAATTTTATGAGATATATATTATTCTTGGCGATATCTGAAAGAAATGTTCATCTAGAATTAAGGTGGATTATTTATGGCCTTCTCTTTAAGGTCAGAGGCTTTAACCTTATACCTTCCTTGCCTGGTGTTTCTAGCTTTCTGTTTTGGCAAAGAGCAAACTGATGCCGTGATTCTCACACTTTATCCTAACCAGTAAGGGAAATCGCAAGATGTTTCCAACTGCTCACCTGGAACATTTCAGCATAGATCTGGTCCACACAATCTGGAATGCCAGAGGTCCACACTGAGGTTAATAAGAATTATGAATTATGGGCTAAACAAAGGGGCAAATGCTTTAAATGGATTATCTTTCAGAATTTCCCCCAGAAATCTACAAGGTGGGCATGATTACATCATCCCCATTTTGCAGAAGATATTAGGTCTTACAGAAATTGAGAAAACTTGCTTATGATCACATAAGTAAGTGCTGGAAAATCTCAAGCCGAAACAATTCCATTCCAGGCCTTATACTCTTAGCCACCATGCAATTCTGCCTACGTGCCTAGTTTTCTTACTTAAAACTAAGATATCCCCAAGGAGATGGGAGAAAGGAGTCAAGAGGAGAAAGCCTCACAAGCTTCCAACTGGGCTGGTATGCGTCTATGGCAGCCTCACTGTGTGTGACGTGGCCTCCCAGGACCTCAACCCACTGCCACCTCCTCATTCACATGTCAGTCCTACGGGCATTCCACTGGCCTCACCATGACACTCTCACCCACCACCCAAGTCAGACAGCTTAATGGTAGACATGCCCTACAGAAAACCTCCTCATTCATTTTAGGTATAACCTGAACAAGTTCTTAACTTTGGTGACACATAATCCATATTTATTAACATAAGTTACCAAAAAAAGATATCTCTTTCCCTCTTCATAGATCCCATAAGAAAATCAGAAAGCAAACGAACATGATCAGAGTTTAATGAAATTGATCTCAATTCAAAGTCAATCCCAAGATTAGTTTGCTAGCTCTTCAGTAAAGAAATCATGCATGTCAATTTCTGATTAAATAAATTGGCCACGGGGAATTCAGAAAATATTTGGAGGATTTTTACCATCGCCTCAGTTGGAGACAAGATTTGAGATGACCTTTTCTAGCAAGGTCCAATTGCTGACACAAAGTCCAGGGTTGCAAGCGCCTATTAGGCCAGCTGGCCATCTCCTGTCCCTGTGAGCCCATGACCTCTCAGTGTATTTGACAGCAGGGAGAACAACCCGATGGACTCCACCAGCTGAGCCATATATCTCCTACCCGCTCTCTGCTTCTAATTTGATCAGGAAATAATCACAAAAGGCCTGTACTCTACCCTGATGAGAAAAACAAACCAAGTTCCAGGTGGCAGGTCCCAGACTTGAAAGAACAGAACAGGCCTGCACCCGGCCCAGAGGACTTACCTGACTTCTTGGTAAGGTGGCTCCAGACAGCAATCCCAGCGATACTTCTTGAAGCTCTCCACAGAGCAAGTCTCTCAGCAGAGTTCGAGCTTCTGCTCCTGGCAGCTGCCTGGAGCCCTTCTGGGAGGAGCGGCTTGGAGGCTGGGTGGAGAGTGTGGAGGAAGGCAAATGGGAAGAAAGCCAAAGTGATTTTAAAGAATTGTGTAGGAAACCCTGTAACCGGAGAAGTGACTGAGAGGGTACTTACATTTATACTTTGGAAGCATCTGCCTTTAATCAGTGCTTAATCTAACTCTGCAGAAAGCATCATTAATAAAGAAACAGGTTGTTGTTTTTTTTTCTGTGGCCTGATCCAAGTGGGTGAGGGAATACAGAAAAGTCTGTGTGAAAAGCCAGGTTGTGCTTCCGCATTCAGCTTAAGCTGCAGGCCTCCTAACCCAGTGTTCTGGGGTCTCACCCCCCACAGGACCCACTGAGGCCCACACAACATGGAATTGCTCACAGGGTGTCCATTCGGCATCTCCTCCTTTCTCTTCTCTTGTGCCATTAACCTTGGGGTTCAGACCTAGAAGAATACTGATAACATGCATGCTTATGTGGTGGCCATAGGTATGCCAAGAGAACTTTTGGTCATCCAGACAACTCCGCAGCAGACCAGTCACCAACCCAAAACTCCCCCAAGTAAGCTCTTAGTGTTTTTTGTCGTTGTTGTTTGTTTGTTTGTTTGTTTTTTATTCCTGGGGAAAATTTAAGTCTCCCTGGAAAGTATCACACCATAAGCTATCGTCACCTTCAGGAGACTAGCTGACAGTCAGCTGAGATAAAGGGTGCAGGGTGAGTGTTTACAAGGAAGTAGGTGCTTACGGGAGTGCAGGATGGGAAACAGGAAATTTTGGTCCTGCCACAAGGGGCGCTGAAGACTAGTTTCGGCTCCACCACTTCTCAGCTGCATGTTATTGGAAAGATCACTTAGTTTCCTGAGCCTTAGTTTTCTCCATGTTAAATATGATAATTCTTTCAAATCTTTTTACTGTTAAGAAGCAAATGTGATAATAGCTCTAAAAACACTCAGCAAACACTAAATCGAAGTATCTGTGGATTTTTAAGAGGAAAAATGCCTGGTTGCTTTTCTCCCCCTACCAAGCCAACACCCAGGTCCTCTGGAGAGGAATTGAAACCACAGACGTGGGATCAGCCCCTGGCCTGGCATGGAGCATATGGCTTGGGTTTTTGAAGCAGGAATCAAAAATTCTAAGCCTTTGCCTGGTTTCACAGTGACTCCCAGAATAAGAGAAGACCAAAGAATAAGAGAGGTGCTTAGAGTTAATAAGCACTTTTTACATAAATGCAACGTGTGTGTTTGAAAAGGTAAGAGGACTCCGAATCCATTATCTTAAAGAGCCCTGGCCTTTTGAAATGTAGACTCTTTAAAAATATTATTTTTCTGATAGGATTGTTTGGGTTTTTTTGTTACTGATTTGTTTGAGTTCTTTGTAGATTCTGGATATTAGTCCTTTGTCAAATGTATAGATGGTGAAGATTTTCTCCCACTCTGTGGGTTGTCTGTTTACTCTGCTGAAAAAGCTCTTTAGTTTAATTAGGTCCCAGCTATTTATCTTTGTTTTTATTGCATTTGCTTTTGGGTTTTTGGTCATGAAATTCTTGCCTAAGCCAATGTCTAGAAGGGATTTTCCAACGTTGTCTTCTAGAATTTTTATAGTTTCAGGCCTTAGGTTTAAGTCCTTAATCCATCTTGAGTTGATTTTTGCATAAGGCAAGAGATGAGGATCAAGTTTCACTCTTCTATATGTGGCTTGCCAATTATCCCAGCACCATTTGTTGAAAAGGCTGTCCTCTCCCTACTTTATGTTTTTGTTTGCTTTGTTGAAGATCAGTTGGCTGTAAGTATTTGGGTTTATTTCTGGGCTCTCTATTCTGTTCCATAGGTATATGTGCTTATTTTTATAGCAGTACCACACTGTTTTGGTGACTATGGCCCTATAGTATAATTTGAAATCAGGTAGTGTGACGCCTCCAGATTTGTTCTTTTTTCTTAGTGTTGCTTTGGCTGTGTGGGCTCTTTTTTGGTTCCATATGAATTTTAGAATTGTTTTTTCTAATTCTGTGAAGAATGATGGTGATATTTTGATGGGGATTGTGTTGAATTTGTAGATTGCTTTTGGCAGTATGGTCATTTTCACAATATTGATTCTACCCATCCATGAGCATGGGATGTGTTTCCATTTGTTTGTGTCATCTATGATTTCTTTCAATTCCATCAAAAAGTGGGCTGAGGGCTGGATGCAGTGGCTCACACCTGTAATCCTAGCACTTTGGGAGGCTGAGGCTGATGGATCACCTGAGGTCAGGAGTTCAAGACCTTGGCCAACATGACAAAACCCCATCTCTACAAAAAACACAAAAATTAGCTGGGCATGGTGGCGGGCGCCTATAATCCCAGCTACTCAGGAGGCTGAGGCAGGAGAATCACTTGAACCCAGGGTGCGGAGGTTGCAGTGAGCAGATATCATGCCACTTCACTCAAGCCTGGGCAAAAGAGTGAAACTCCGTCTAAAAATAAAAAATAAAATAATAATAATAATAATAATAATAGTGGGCAAAGGACATGAATAGACAATTCTCAAAAGATATACAAATGGCCAACAAACATGTGAAAAAATGCTCAACATCACTAATGATCAGAAAAAAGCAAATCAAAACTACAATGTGATACAACCTTACTCCTGCAAGAATGGCCATAATTAAAAAATCAAAAAACAGTAGATGTTGGCGTGGATGCAGTGAACGGGGAATGCTTCTACACTGCTGGTGGGAATGTAAACTAGTATAGCCACTGTGGAAAACAGTGTGGAAATTCCTTAAAGAACTAAAAGTAGAACTACTATTTGATCTAGCAATCTCACTATTGAGTATCTACCCAGAGGAAAAGAAGTCTTTATTAAAAAAAAAAAAATCTGTACATCCATGTTTGTAGTAGCACAGTTCACAACTGCAAAATCATGGAAACAACCTAAATGCCCATCAATCAATAAGTGGATAAAGAAACTATATCTATATGATGGAGATATATATATATATATATATGATGGAGATATATATATATATATGATGGAGATATATATATATGATGGAGATATATATATGATGGAGATATATATATATGATGGATATATATATATATATGATGGAGATACATATATATAATGGAATACTATGCAGACATAAAGAGGAATGAATTAACAGCTTTTGCAGTGACCTGGATAAGATTGGAGGCTATTATTCAAGTGAAGTAACTCAGGAATTGAAAACCGAACATCGTATGTTCTCACTGATATGTGGGAGAAAGCTATGAGGATGCAAAGGCATAAGAATGATACAATGACTTTGGGGAGTTGGGGGGAAGAGTGGGAGAGAGGCGAGGGATTAAAAAACTACAAATATGGTACAGTGTAGACTGCTCGGGTGATATGTGTACCAAAATCTCACAAATCACCACTTAAGAACTTATTCATGTAACCAGATACCACCTGTACCCCAATAACTTACAGAAAAATTTTAAAAAATTAAACAATTTTTTCTAAACAATTAAGTCACATTTAAGTCACATTCAGACTTCCTGAAGTTTCAAAGAATCTTTCTAGCTTCATCTTTAAGGTAAATGCAAATGATTCCAAGTGTAAAGACTTAAGTGACAAAGAATAATACACACACAGGTCACTTGAGTGGAGTTTGCATTCAGGACTTTTCTGTCCTGTGGGAAATTAAAACATGTGTCTGACAAATGGAGCAGAGCACCTGTGCTGGGTCCACATTGTAAGAGGATGTCAACAACAGACACGTTCTGAGGCCCCCCACATTTGCATCCTTGGAGCCACACAGCACATTGCTGTCCCTTGGTGATGGCAGGCAGCAAGACACTGCCAGTCTCAGTTCTGCCGTCTGATGAGGAGTCTGGCTTCAGCATCAGTGGCCAGGTAAGGTGCATCAGCTTTAGTGGCAGCAACACCTCCCATCTGCTCATTTAGCAAAGATGACATTGAGCCGCCTCTACTGCAGAACACCATGCTGTATCCTGAAAACATTAAAACAAGACCTTAGGTCTTTAGGAGCATGCAGTCTGCTGCATGAGAAAGAACGGGTGTGCTGAGAAAGAACCATAAAAAGCAAGAGAGCATCAAGGAGCTGCAAGTAAGATACAGAGGCTTTCACAGAATGGCACAGGGAGCAACTCGTTCTGGTATGGCTTCCGAGAAGAGGTGAGATTTAAACTGAAGCATAGAGGATGACTAAGAACTCAACAGGTGGAGAAAGTGGGGATGGGCTTTCCATGAAAAGCAGGTGCAAGGGCACACAGGCTTGGAGGTACAAGCATGTGTAGACAACCTCTAGTGGTTTCATGGAGATGTGGTATTGCCAACAGGAGGAGCATGGAAGAAGAGGATGCAAAGTTGAAGGGATGCCTTGAATATCTCTTGCATACCACCAAGGAGTTCAAACCTAAATTTGTATTGATTCACACAGCAGGCATGACACTGGCACCGTCTCAAGCTCTCGATTACTTTAGGCATAACCACCAAGTCTTCTGTTTCCCTGATGTGGGCCACTGCTGACATCCATGCAAATAAGCAGATGTCAATGGACAACGTTCAGTGTAGGATAAGTGCAGCGTAGAAGAGTGAACAGCCAAAGTGAACAGAGCATTGTGTGGGGAAACTGAGAGTAAGCAAACCAAAAGAACTGGCTGTGACTGATTCTGCAGAGACAGCTCTGAGGAAGCACAGAATCCGTGGCTAGGAAGCACTTCCTCCAGGGTTCTAATGGAGACTCCTAGTAGATCCTTACAGAAAGCATACTCATTGAGAAGAGTTTCATGATCTTGTTCACTGCCGTGCCGTGATTAAAACAGTGCATGTCACTTAATAGGTGCTTAATAATTGTTTGTGAATAAATAAAATAACTGCTAACCTCCTCATAGTCCTTTCTGAGACCCAGCCCTGGCTCCTCAATCTTATATGTCTGGTCCTGGGAAGGAGGCCCTGCCAGGCCCCTGTAAGACAACGTTTGTAAGGTCTGGTTTCTTCATTCCCATCTTTTGTTTCCAGCCAGTTTCGCCCAGTGCAAGCCCTTCTCACCTCTCATCTTGACCATCATGAAGGCCTTCACAATCGACAATCTGCTCCAGTTTCCTCCTGGTAAGCTGTCCCTGTCCTGACCACCCCTGTTCCAGCCACATCTTGCTCTTCTCTGTTCCCTGCCCTGACCAGGCCTTGTGGCCACTCTGAGTCTTGCTAAAGTCGCAGTGCTCTCCTCTTGCCTTTCTTCTCACACATTTCCCAATCTCTGAATTTCTGCTGCTTCTGTGAAGCCTTTCTTTTTCTTTTTTTTTTTCATATGACAAGGTGTTTATTGGAGTCTTAAGAATTGCAATTTGGAAGACACAGATTCGACTAGAAGTCAACTTGTGTTCCAAAGAAAGGGAGGGGAGTATGCATTTTTAAAAGGAAGCCGAGGCCTGGGTATGGTGGTGCACACCTGCAATCCCAGCACTTTAGGAGGCTAAGGCAGGAGACTCATGGGAGCCCTGGAGGTGAAGGCTGCAGTGAGTTAGGATTGTGCCACTTTACACCACCTTAGGTGACAGAAGAAGACCCTGTCCCTTAAAAAAAATTTTACAAAAAAGAAGCTGAGGATGATTATGCAAGTTGTTTTGAAAAAATATATATCATTGGTAGAGGCAGCTGGCTTAGTACCTGAGATCATTGGTTGTTTCTGTTCAGAAGTTGCAGCGCTGGTGAAATTCAGCTGCTTTCCAGAACGTTGCCATCAATGCTGTTTGGCCCAACCCAAAAATTCGAGGCAAGTTTCTGAGGGTTTTTGTTGTTGTTGTTTGCAAGGTTGCAGGTCGTCAGTCCTCCCTAGAATGGCTTCCTGACTTCACTTTAGAGATCTGAACCAGAGGGACATCATTTTGTGTATCAGTTTCACATAACAAAGGAAATTAACATTTGTTAATGTCATAGTTCATTATTATCATTATAGATCATTCATTCATTACAAAACAAATAAATTATGTAATTTGAGGTAGGAGTATTTTACAAAAAAAAGATGAAGCAAGGTAAGAGGAGAGAGTAGCAAGGATTGTACATTTTTATTGCTATACAATATTTTATCCATTTATGGGGTATATTTGATTTTGTTGCATGCATAGAATGTGTAGCAACCAAGTCAGGGTATCTGGGCCGGTGTCCATCACCTTGAATATTTATTATTTGTATGTGTTGGGAACATTTCAAATTCTCTCTTCTAGCTACTTTGAAATATAGAATACATTGTTGTTAACTACAGTCACCCTACTCTGCTGTTGAACATTAGAACTTATGCCTTCTACCTAACTGTATGTTTGTACCCACTGACCAATCTCTCTTCCTACCACTGCCGTCCACACCCTTCCCAGCCTCTGGTATCTATTATTCTCCTTGGCTTCTGTGAAGCCTTTCTTGACCATGTTTATGCAGTGCATTGCATACTTTCATGTTTCAAAATTATTTTAGATATTGCCTTTGTGTTTTGGTTTGGGTTCCCCCAGAAGCATTAGACAAGCACTCCAGTGTGGGAGTTTATTTGGAAAGTGATCTCAGGAAACAGGATTGAGGGAATGAGGAATGGAAAGCTGAGAAGGAGAAGCCAATAAAGGGTGTGCACTTGAGATGATTACTGATATGGCCAACTGTGGCTCAGCCTCTCTAGAGACTGTCTGAGGAACCACGTAGAATGTACTTGAATATTAGGAGGCTGAAACATTTATCCTCTGGCTTACATTCCCTATTGTCAGAGATGCCATGGTAACCAGCCTCCAAGGCAGCCCAATGATCCATATCTCCTGATATTCACTTTCTTGTGTGGTTCTATCCCAAATTGAACAGGGCTGATGTGTGTAAACAATAGAATATTGGAGAAGTGACAGTGTGTAATTCCTGAGGCTCAGTCATAAAGGGCATTGCAAGTTTTGTCTTGCTGTCTTGGATTGCTCACTCTGGAGGAAGCTAGTTGCCATGCTGTGAGGACACTCAATCAGCCCTACGGAGATTCCACGTGGGGAGCATCTGAGGCCTCTTGTCAATAGCCAGCACCAGCTTACCAGCCATATGAGTAAGTCGTCTTGGAAGCAGACCCTCTATTTTCAGGAGTTCATTTCCCTCCCATCTCCAAATCCCTGGGCTGTGCTTGTTTATGGGCTGAGAGAGCTCCCATGGCTTTGGAGAAAGCACTGAGACAGAAAAGCCAAGTGAAGCAAGGCAGACTCTTGAGGTGGGATGCTGTCAGTATGCAAGGGACCTGTCCACCACAGCTTTAGCTGGAATCAGAGGTGGGCTGCTGGAATGTGGCAGGGAAAACACAAGCACCTGCTAGACTGAGCAACTTTCTAAAAGATGATTCCTGCATATTCTTATTTCCCCTCCCCAGGGCTCATCAAAGGGCTACTCACACATGTCAGTATTCAGCAAAGGCATCAACGCCCAACTCATGAGAGCTCCTGCAACAGTGAAAATTGCTCCATCCTCTGACTTCCACTATTCATTCCTTGTACCTATTCTAAGTATTTAGTTCACTCTGCTTCCAATTCTAATATATAGTATTGAGGATTCTTTTGGAACAGAATGCTAACCCTAGCTAGTATAAGCATAAAAGAAAGCTTGCTGGCAGAGAACAGGGGTGTCACACAGAATTCAAGGGGAGAGAAGCTTCTGACCCTCATGGAGTAGAGCCGAAGAATGAAGACCTGTAGGAAGTACAGGGAGGTCTGTGTCTCCTTGTCTCTTGCAGTTGTTGCTAGTCTACAGCCTCTTTGCTCTCCTTTCTCAGTGTTCACTGGTTTTCTCTGATCCTAGTACACCTGACAGAAAATGGTCACTCTCAACCACCATGTTTACATGCTGCTCTCTCTCATTCCCAGATACAAAATTCCTAGGGAAGGGACTGAGTGGCCCCACCTGGCTCAGGGGCCTGACTCTGAACCTCAACAGAGGCCAGAGAGATGGAGGTCAGGCAGCTGCCCCTGCCAACCTGGTGGACCAGGGAGAAGCAATCCCTAAAGAAACCCCCAATGGGGATAGCAACATTATAGCAATGTTTTAAAAATTAAATGAGGCAGTATGCCAAAACTTCCCTTCATACATTCTAAGATGTTATACAAAGGTCCAACTTTATTGTTATTTGGGAACCAGTATAGTGTAGAGGGAAAACACACATGCCTTCCCCAACACACATGTGCACACACACATGCACACACACACACACATGCTTACACATGTGCACACACATACATATATGCAAACACATGCACACAAGCACACACATACACACACACACACACACACACACACACACACACACACATCAGAATCAAAGACCTGGCCTGAAGCCTACCTTGTTCTGCCACCTAATAGCTGTGTGATCTCCTTTTGAACTTTCTGAGCCTCAGTTTCTTCATCTAGAAAATGGCACTGATAACATCTACTACATAAAGTTTTCATGTATTTAAATGATCAGGAGTTAACACTTTATAAACTGTAAAGTACATGCGAAAATAAATGCATATGGTTGTGGTAATAGTATTTATATATGTGGTCTCCCACTAGCTACCATGTCCCTACCCCACACACAGATACAAATACATACACACTCCAATTCTTTATGCCCATCACAGCCCCTACCTACCATATCTGAGCCCCAAGTAGTAGCTGCAGTGGCTTGCTGACTTATTTGTGCAGGAGGGTGCAGGGAAGAGGTAGTTGGAGGGAGGAAGGGAAGGAACAAGGCAGGCAGGCAGGCAGGCAGGCATGCTGCCAGACTGAGGCTAGGATAGGTGGCCAAGTCTACATGGAGGCCCAGCGAAGGGACTGGCTGGAAGTCAAAAAGGATATAATTAACTTAAGAATCACCATAAACTTGTTGCCACTCTTAATAGGCTTCAAATATTTTCTCAATTTACCCTGGCTTCATTCTTCTTGGTTTACCCTTACTGGGGAGGAAGGAGGAGAAAAATCTTAAAGGGGCAGCACCACCAAGCACATAAGAGGGAGGAACAGGTCTAAGCTTTGAACAAAATCTCAGCGGCCTGCTGTGACATCAGCTGCCTGCACGGCTCCTCCTTAGGGAACACAGGGAGTGAGGGAGTTGAGTTGTGACAGGAAGAAACACACATGCCTGACCTGGCTGTGAAGCTGCCATCCTTGGCCCTGTGGTCTAGGGGCTGCAGTTTAGTGTCCTTTGAAGAGTCAAGGGAGGATTGCCTTGTGATGCTCCCTGTGTTTGGTCATTTCAGCTTGCTTTGTTTTTTCCTGACTAGGCAGAAAGTGCATGTTGGTATTTCTGGAACAAATTTAAAAGCTTCTGGAAACGAATTCACAACGTGCATAAGAAAAGAGACAGTGTCTGATAACCAAAGTTCAAGCTGAGAAGCAGCATGATTGGATATCACAGGATCAGCTCCTCACTCCACCTTAAGTTAACTGCTTAATGCCAGAGTCTAGTCTTAAGAAGGCTCAGTTCTCTCTCTAAAATTGAGAACACAAACCCCCCAATCTACCTCCCACATAAGGTGGCCTAGTCAAAGCCTCCAGGCTTGCCTGCCCCTGTTGCCATCTTTTGAATGCTCCCTTTTATCTGCAGCGCAGATGTTAGCTGCCTGTTTCTCTGCTGTCACCTGTATCCACTCCTGCTGCCCCTGGCTTCTGGTCCCCCAAAGAGCCTGCTCTCAGGAAAGCATTAGTGAGCATCGTAGATCTCACCAGTGTTTCTGTAGGGGAGAGAGCAGAGGAGGGTTATACTGCACAGCCCACAGCAAGAGGGGGGATCTCTCTTGGCCTTCTAACCCTACTGGACCCTCCATTGGATCTATTCACCTCAATTTCCTGCCATCTTTCCTCTCAGGAATGAAACAGATTTCAATACTGTTTCCAGTCTTAAAGACGCCACCCCCTGTAATTTTTTGCATGCATGCCCTTGGGATCTTACTCTCCATCTCATCAAGCAATTTACCTGAGTATTTCTTTGAAACAAATAATATGCCCTCTCCAAAATAAATTTTAGTAAAGAAATATGTCACCAGCTCATTAGATTGCCATAATTTGGAATTAAAGGTAACTTTCTCTTTTAGTTTGCTGTCAATTTTATATTTAATCTTAGAAATTAAAAATAGATACTGGAAATCTTAGTTAATTTTTTGGTTGAGGCCTGGCCTTTCAGACACTATTCAAGAGGCCTTGAGGTGAGTGTGTGTGCCTGCTCACAGATGTCTAGAGAGTCAGACCCTCAGGGTCCCTGCTTAGCTCACTCTCCTGGATCATCTGTGACCCATGCTCTGGGCAATCCAGATTGTTAGCCTCTAGGCTCCTTGGACACCAGCAAGACCCCTTCCCTATAACACCCAGCATGATGTTGCCTTCTGAGAAGAGGTCAGCACTATGGGCCGTGAGCACACCCTGACCATGAAGGCTTCATTGTGCCCCCAGAGCTTTGGGACTTTGCTCAAAAGGAGGGGCATGTGTGGATGCTCTTTCAGCCCCTCTGAAAGCCCAGACTACCTGATCTCCCAATCCCTAGACCCATCTTCCTCCATCAGGGAGCTTAACAGGCTTTGAAGTAGAGGCAGAGCTGCTACCAGAGCCCCAGAGGAGGGTCCAGGGTCTCACAGCCTCAGCAACTCAAAGCTATAGATCCTGTTGCCGTGGCTCAAATCCAGAGACGTAAGTGTCTGATGTGTGTCCCTGAGAGCTCAGCTGTGCATTCACACTCACCCATACACTTACACACTCACATTTTTTCTTTTCTTTTTCTTTTTTTTTTAACAGACAAGGTCTCTGTCTGCCGCCCAGGTTGGAGCTCAGTGGCATAATCATAGCTCCCTGCAGACTTGACCTCCTGGGCTCACACACACATACACAGAGCTCAGCAGAAGACACACGTGAAAGAAACAGACTCTAAAACCTAAAACGTCACTAAGGACACCACCTAATTTCTTCTGGACGGTTGGACTCCCTTTACCCTAGAGGTAAGGAAACAGGCTCACAGGCCAGGTGATCCCAAAGTGGAGACAAAAGAGCAAGCAGGCAGGTAAAGGGCCTTACTAACTGGGCACTGGCCTGGCTAAGGCTCACCTCTCTGTCCTCATCTCACCTGCCCTCATGCCAGAGGCTTATTCCCACAGCCATATCTGTGCTCCTGCTGGACCCCTGTATGAGATGCCCTCTTCTTTACTTCCTTTCCAAATCCACACCAACATTCAGAACTGGTTCAAGTCCTCTTCTTCCAGGGAGCTTTTCTCACTGCAAGATCTGACCTCTCTTGGCCCCCAGTAGCCCAGCCAATGACACTGACAAATACTATGTGCTCCTTCCTCCCCTCCCTGTTTCTTGGTGAATGAGCCTCATCTCCTGGGTGGGCTGAAAGCTGGTTCAGGGCAAAGACTATCCTACTCTCTGTATGTCTCAACACCCAGCCTGGAGTTCATGCTTATAAAGTAATATTCGATTCCTTATTAACTGGGACAAAAGATGTTGGATGGGAGAAGGCTCAGCTGCTTCCAGAAAGACACTTGTGCTTCAAAGCTTAAGGAAGGCAGGAGGCAGGAGGAAGGAGGGAGGCAGAGAGGTAGGGAGGGGGAAGAAGCACTCACTAAAAGCTTATGGAATACACAGAAGAGCTGAGCATCAGAACAAAGACTCATTTAAGAGGGCAAAGGAAACACTAGATGGCTGTTAATGGTGAACTGAATATGATAAATTATTTCTTAAATTACTTGGTTTCACTCCTTGTTGTTATGTACAGTTAATTGGAGGGAACAAAATCCTGCTGCAGAGGAGAGCTCAGAGCTGTGCCTGCCTGGATGGGGGGGTGATGGGGGAGCCTTGGAAGCCCCCTTACAGTCTCAGATTTTTCATTTCTCCAGGACCACATAGCCATGATGAAGGGCTGACAAACCACCATTCACTCTCCAGCTTCCTACGGTGACCCAGGTCCTTTTACCTATGCTCTGGTCCCCTAGCAGGCTTGGGTCATTGGCAGCCCAGGTAGCCCAAGGGAGAGAGAATCAGAGGTGAGCTGAGTGGCCAGAGGTCATCTAAAGGATTCCCCAGACTCTGAACACCAACGAGGCCCCAGCTGTCTCTCACCTGAAAGAAAGCTAGATGGCCTCAACAGCAGATTTAATCTCAGTTCAAAAACTTGGATTGTGACTCTTTTTTCCCTTATGTTTCATATGTATGTATACACACACACACATACATATATATGTACACACACACACACGCACACACTGAGACACACTGAGGTACACTGAGTTTTTACCAAATTATAAAGCACTTAGTGGAGAAAGGGGTCAAAGGAGACATACAGAGTAAGACACAGTTTCTGCCTTCACTTACTTGGGAAGACAGATACAAGTATATTGAATTTATTATGGGCTGCATAGAAAAAAAAAGTCTTTCTAACACTTAATTTAACACAAAGAATCCGTTAGAGTTTGGAATTTTATTAATAATCCTGTGGCCAAAGGGAGAAGAGGCAGGCAAAGTGAGCCTGATAACACTGTCAGCAAAGAAAAGAAATTTAGGAACATGTAGAGCTGTGTGACGGACCAGGATTTCACACAAAATGTTTACATGAAAATTAATTAATGAGGCTTGGAGAGTTTTAGTTACATTATATAGGAGACAATATTAAAATGTTGAAGTCCACTTGTCTACAAGATAGTTTAATAATTACTATCAAAAGGCATTTTTATAATTATAGAAGTAGAAAAAAGAAAAGTTATAAGATGTAGCACAGGTATAAGTTTGAAGACCATGTCACTTTTTCTAAACAATATTTAAATTTACATTTAATCTTATGTTTAGAAACTATTCTCAACCTTCAGTTTTATCACAAGAAAATGTTTTTAATTGCTATATTCGTTTGAATACACTTTTGAATAAATAAATATTATCTCAGGAGGAAAAGCTTTTTCACAAGTCTGTTAATTAGAGGCTCACTGTCTCTTCTTGCAGTCAGAAGTCAACAGTAACACCATATAAATGGTGTTGAGATACACACACACACACACACACACACACACACACACATATATAATTATATATAGCAAAATCAAAATGCTAACAAAGAAAGGAATATGAGATAATGGTTTTTATATTAAAAAACTGTGGTGCTTAAAGAAGAGCCTAGAATGACAGTTCTATCAGTATGGATAGTTAGATACCTTGAATAATTCTTGCTAGTAAAACAACTAAAATATTGGATAAAATATTAAAAGTTTAACAATTAGAATATTTAAAAAGCTCTGATGATTTAAGCACTCTAAAGATAAATAGAAAACAGAAACCTCTGGATGGAAGAGAGTGTTGGAAGCAGCTTTGACCTGAAGGATCTGTGCCCCACCCTGAAGATCTTAGGCTTCCACTTGGATGACTGCACAAGGTTGAGGCAGGACAGAAAGCCTGGGGACCATCTGAAGTGGAATATTTTAAAGGAGTTCATTGTGTAAAGCTGGAGCATCAAAGGGCTCCACCTACAGTGTAAGGTGAACAAGAAATAAAATCTCTCTTTAGAAGGAGGCTGGCAGATGCCAACAGGAATTCTTTCTGAAGGAGTTCTACTGTGACCCAGACCTCAAGCAATTCCCACAAATAAGATTTTAGTAAAAATATCACCTTACAATCAAAGTCACAAAACATACAAGGAAATAAGTCACCATGAGTGAGAGCCAAAGTAATAGACAACACAAAGGCTTAGGAACTGGAATTAACAGATAGAAAATGTAAAAACTAATAGAAAAGCTGAAAAACATGAGGGTACAAGAGATCATAAAGAATAATCTTAGAAAATTTCAAAATTAAAGAAACAGTATTTCTAGAAATAAAAATAATTAGCAACTGGGATTTAGAAATGTAATGCACAAGTTAAACAGATTACACATATATGAAGAGAAAGTTAGTAAACTAAAAGGTAAATACAACAAAATTAAACAAAAATATGGCACAGGAATACAAAATGATGCAAAATAAGTAAGAAGGGTTGGGACATGGAGAATGAATTAAGAAGGCCTAATTCAAGGCCGGGCGCGGTGGCTCATGCCTATAATCCCAGAACTTTGGGAGGCCGAGGCGGGCAGATTACGAGGTCAGGAGATCGAGACCATCCTGGCTGACACGGTGAAACCCCGTCTCTACTAAAAATACAAAAAATTAGCCACGCATGGCAGCAGGCGCCTGTAGTCCCAGCTACTCGGGAGGCTGAGGCAGAAGAATGGCGTGAACCTGGGAGGCGGAGGTTGCAGTGAGCCAACATCGCGCCACTGCACTCCAGCCTGGGCGATAGAGTAAGACTCCGTCTCAAAAAAAAAAAAAGAAAAGAAAAGAAAAGAAAAGAAGGCCTAATTCAAGTCTAATTGAATTTCTAAAAGGAAATAATAGAAAAAAATAAGAAAAACAATATTCGAAGTGTATTATAACAATGGAGAAATTTCCAGAATTATTAGGAAATGCCAATCTTCTAATCTAAAAAGCTCAATAAATCCAAAGTGAAATAATTTTTAAATCAATAACTACGTGCAAAATAGTGAAATTTTGAAACATCAAAGGCAACTAGATTCTGAAAGCTGCCATAGAGAAAATATAGATCGTGTACCAATGAACGGCAATTTAATTCTTGGCTGACACCTCAATATCAATAAAAGAATACAGAAATCAGTAGAGTAAAATGTTCAATATATTGAGAGAGGAAAAAACCCAAAACTGTCAACTTAAACTTGTATGCTGATAAAAAAACTATTTCAAAAAAACGACAGTAAAATACAGACAATTTCAGACAAAAACTAAGAAAAGTTCACCATTAAAAGATCCTCACTGAAGAAAATCCTAAAAAATATACTTCAAGCAGAAGAAAAATTCTTCCAAATGCTAAGTCTGAGACACATGAAGGGATGGTGAGTAAAAACGTAGGTGGATATGAATAGGAGGATACAGCTAAGCAAACTCTGACTCTGAAGTTAATAATAACATTAACAATAGTAATAATGTCTAATAGAATAATAGAATAATGTCTAATTCGAGGGGTGAGAAGGTAAGCTGGAAATAAAATATGGGATAACAAAAGCATCTAAGTTGAGAGAAGTTAACAAGAATTAAAGCATTCTCAGATCCTCGTACTGGTCTAATTCAGCAGGATTAATATTTGGATTGGTTTTGGTTTAGTGCAGGCATGTTAAAACACTTGCTCAACAAATTGTTCAACTTCTTTAGCAAGCTGAGCAAGTTGTTCAAGTGGACATAGAGTGGATAACTTTTTCCAAACAAGTCGAGAAGGAAATTTTAGTAAGAAAAGGAAAAGAAGTCAAGAATGAAGATTGTTAAACATTATGTAAAGTGACAATACAGTCACAAAAAGATAGATATATATGATTACACTTATATGAGATACCTACCAATTCATAGAGACAGAAAGTAAAACGGTAGTAGCCAGGGGCCGGGAGGAGGGGAGAAAGAGGAGTTGTTTAATGGATATAGAGTTTCAATTTGGGAAGATGAAAAAGCTCTGGAGATTGATCTCACAACCATGTGAATGTACTCAACGCTATATTGAATGGTACACTTTAAAATGGTAGGATGGTAAATTTTATGTTAGGTGTATTTACCACAATATTTTAAAAGGAAAAAAGAGTGGAAATTGTTTAGAATTTTTTTAACCATAAAATGCAGTATAAAGAGAAAACACATAATAAGCATAATAAGATAGTATAAATATATTTTAATATATCAGTAATCACTTTAAAGTTCAATATACTTAACTCTCCAGTGTCAGTGTTTTCATATTGGATTTAAAATAACAATCCAGTTACATGCTTGTTATGAGACACAAATAAAATATAAGAAGGCAGAAATATTGAAAGTCAAAGAACAGAAATATACATACTGTCATAAACCAAGTTTCCATACTTACGAGGACTGTTTCTTAGTTTTTACACACTCAAAACATCTACTCACACCTCCCACAAGACACTTTTGAATGCAGCAGACTTAAGGCCTGGGGAGGTGATGGCAGAAATTGCATTACAGAAATACAAACAATTTCAAATCAAATACAGTTAGAGCATTCATAATCTAAAAAATCTGAAGTCAGCAATGCTCCAAAATCTGCAACATTTTGAGCACTGATATGACATTCAAAGGAAATGCTCACTGAAACATTTCAGGTTTCATATTTTCAGATTAGGAATGCTCAACTGGCCTGCAAATATTCCAAAATCTTTAAAAATCTGAAATCCAAGGTACTTCTTGTCCCAAGTATTTTGGATAAGGGATACTCAACCTGTATTGCACACTTGATCTTAGCAGTTCTTTGGTCACCCCACTCCAAAGCTCCAGGCATCATATAATCTCATTGGCTTCTCCCTTAACCCTTCCCCTCTCTCTCCCACACTTGCACCCAGGATCTCTAATTCTTCTTGCTCATCATGCCCAGCAATTCAGCTTTCTCCCGTCCCCCTACCCAAACCCAGTCAATATTCAAATCCACGTAGACGCTCTGAATAATGACAGACATTTTACTTAATAAGAGCCTTCCTTCTCAGAAGGTAGTGATTTATTATTACATGTAGAATTAGAAGCAATCAGGAGAATATTTTAATATCAAATACTGCACAGAGTGTGGCTCATTCCAGAGCAGTCGTTTCTAACCAGCAGTAAGCATCCAACTTCTCAAAAGCCTCTCTGCAAATCCTCTTAATCAGACCTCCTACCATGGATTTGGATCCACAAGTATTTCTGTTAAGCAAAAGAGAAAACAAAAAGAAATTACTGTTGCTGAGTAGGTTGTGATCACTCAAAAAGAAGAAAGAGTGGGTTTCCACTCCACTCTTGACTTCCTAGTCCAGCCCTCCTAATTTGTCTGAAATGTTGCCATGGTTTCTTCTCTAGCCAGTTGGCCTGCTATTCCTCCTGCCGCTCCACTGGCCCTGTAAACGCCACATCTGAGACCAGGGCTGCTCAGAAGACTTGGAAGGCTCCCCATTAGCACTGGATAAGAATTATATCACCTGAACAAGTCACTTTACCCCTCTATGCCTCAGTTCCTTCATTTGTAAGTTGTAGATGGTAGTAATTTGTAGGCAGTCATGAGGTTGATACGGGAATGAAGAGTCAATATTTGAAAACCCTTTAGAATATTGCTTGATACATCATAAGTGCTCAACAAATGCGAGCCATTACCACTGTTAGTGTTGTTTGTGTTTTCTCTGGTTTTGATCACACCTCTTTGCTCTGCAAGTAAAGCTGCAGAATATGGTCCTACCTTCACCTGCCTTTCCAGACTCATTTCCCACTGATACCCAAATTGGAACATCTCCATCACCCAACAACATGCCTTGGAGCTTCCCCTTCTGCGCTTAGCTTACTCTGTAACTTCTACTTGGAATGCATGTTTTTCTTTCTCTCTACATATTGATTAATCAGCAGATAAGCCATTCTTTCAAAGGCATAACTCAAGTTTACCTCCTCCATGGACTTTTCGCTTCTTGCCACCATCCCATATTAAATCTGCATCACCTCTCACCAGGAATATTTGAATGGTCTGACTATCTTCAGCCTCTCCCCACCAATATTACTATTCTCAATGCTTTCAGAAAATTATTTTCCTTTTAGAAGAACATACATTCACTGATTGTCTGTGATGTGCCAAGCACTGTTGGAACCTTCTGCAATATTTTATTACTCATTGCAACTACCCACATACAACAGGTATTACTATCCCCATTTTACAGACAAGAAAACTGATGCTCAATGCCAAGATCACAGAGCTGGTGGTGGAGAGGCCAGGATCCATGATCACATCTGCTTCCTCCAGAACCCACACTCCTTCCACCACAGTCATCTCTGCTCCAGGTATGCCATTTTTGCCACTTCTACCGAACACCTGTATAACTATTAACTATTTTTATTTATATCAAGTCTATTTTTATCCTTAGATATATTCTTTTTAAAATCTGTATGTCACTCCTGTTCATTAAAAATGAATAACACTTTTCCTCAGCACGGTAGCTCATACCTGTAATCCCAGAACTTTGGGAGGCCCAGGTGGGTGGATCATTTGAGATGAGGAGTTCAAGATCAGTCTGGCCAACATGGTGAAACCTCGTTTCTACTAAAAATACAAAAATTAGCTGGACGTGGTGGCACACACCTGTAATCCCAGCTACTCGGGAGGCTGAGGCAGGAGAATTGCTTGAGCCTGGGAGGCAGAGGTTGCGGTGAACCGAGATCATGCCACTGCACTCCAGTCAGGATGCCAGAGTGAGACCCTGTCTCAAAAAAAAAAATTAATAACTCTTTTCATAAACAGAAAGTAATATAAAGTGAAATGAAGATAATTTGATGTTATTAAATTTAAACATGATAAGGAAGGATAAAGAAAAGCTCCCTAATGTGGTTTGTGGACCCAGCGTGCTTTGGCCCTGTCCCCTCCAGCCTCGGCCCCTCCGCTCTCTGCCTTGCCCTTCCACAGCAGCCTTCTTTCTGTCCTTAGTGCTTGCCATGTCACTGCCACAGGGTATTTGCACATGCCACTCCTTGACCTAAAACCCTCTTCCCCATCATGTTTACTTACCTCCTTCCAGCCTTTCAAAGGTCAGCCTCAGGAAACCTTTAAAGAACTTCTAATTGGGCCAAATCCTCTCTACCTCAGGCCTCAGGGCGCCGTGGGTCTCTCCTTCATAGCACTTTTCCCAGGGACAGTTTTGCATTTGTTTGTGAAATTGATTAGCCTCTGTTATGTAAATTCACCAGGGCTATGACTATTCCTGGTTTTGCTCACCATTGAATTTCCAGAATTTAGCATGGTGCCTGACACACTGTAGGCATTTAATAGTATTTGCTGAATGAAGAAAAGAGTGAATGAGTGACTGAATGGTTCCCAGATTTTTGAAATCTAAGTAGTAAAGTGCAATTCCATGTGGATGTAACTTTTTTCTTCCCTAATCAACACCTGTGTTTCTGACTTGATTATGTGGTGTGAGAGATACTGTAAGCTTTCTCCAGTGAGGTCACCACTGCTTCCTTTGACCAAGGAGGCACAGCTGGGTATGGTGCTCACAAGTTTTGAGAGTCAATGCTTTCTGAATCTTCTGAGTCCTCCAGATACTGCCATCTCCATGGTCCATCCTTTGCAGATCTGTGTCATCCCATTCACACAAGACTGTGACAGATAGGCAGGGGCTTCCATATGGAAAAATAAAGATATAACTAACAAGGTTTAAAACAGCCTTCCATGATTCTTTTAGACTTCACATTTCATAAAACACCAAAAAAATTTGATCATTTCTCTGCCAAGTCTGCATAGTGTTTCTCCAAAATCTCTCTATCTCCACTGCCAATCTCTAAGTCAAGCTCTTGTCCCTGCCATCTCAACCATTCTAACAGACCCCTCCAGCCTTTGTCTTCTGTAATGGATTCTCTAACAGGCACAGTCCTAAATTCATATATGGGCAGGTTGCCTCTTAGCTGAAAAACTGGCAAGTCTCCCAACTCCCAATTCCCCACAGATCACATCAAGTCTTCCCCAGCAAACATTTAAAACCCCCCTTAGTGCAGACCCCACCCTGCCCATTCAGTTTCTTTGCTCAACAGAAGAGAAAGCCGCTTGTTGTTCTGTGGTCACCCTGAGATTCAACCCAGGCCTGCAGCTCACATATGGCCCACATCACACCCACACCAGCACCAGGCCCAGGGGACCAGGCAGAAGGAGAACCTGAGCGACTCAGTGTTAGTCCCCACAGCTGAGGAAGCTCTCAGAGGTGCAGACAACCCTTGCTGCTGGGTGCTCGTAAATGCTGGAGGAGGCATCAACTTAGGCACAACTCACAGTCGGTGTGAATGAAAATATCTCTTTCTGCTTTCTTTAAGGAAAAAAAAAATACCAACTCACATTGAAAGAATAGAATCATTTACATTACATGGATCCCGGGAAAACCATGGAAAACTGCACTCAGGGAAAAGAATGGCAGAAACAAGGGGAATCACCTCCAGAGGCAAATTGGTTTCTAAAACCATCTCTCCAGGAAGGGAAGTTAATGGGGAAGCAATCCAACAAAAGACCCAGAACCACTGCAGGCAACTGTGATTCAGTGATGTTGGTCATGGAGCCGCAGCTGCAATACGCTCTTACTGCGGAGCCCAGGCAAGCCACAGAACCTCTCTGAGTCTGTGATACATAGATGGTAAACTAAACATCATCAGAAAAGTGGGAGGATAAGGAAAGATATGTGAAGAGGTGTTATAAACTGTAGCCTGGTTTCAAGTGTATATGAGCTCAAGAGAGACCTCTGGGGGCTTTTTGGGTTTTCTGGAGGTGGTTGCTTCTGGCAGAGAGGGGATTACAGATAAATCAGGTCAGATCCAGAATTTTGTCCCCACCTTTGATGATTCAGAAACATTTCATCTATTTAAGAAAATAGTCCTGACTGCTATCCAGGGCAGCTTTTCCCCAACATCATGCTACCAAGGAAACCAAATTAATAACCAGAGATTTACTTACTGGGGGTGGAAGCTGAGCCAAAGGAGACCAGATAGTCAGAGACACACTTTTTTTAAAACCACAACTTACACAGAGCCTGAAATTTCTGATACAGTGGAGAAATGGTCTATCAAAACCAGGGTGAGATACCCCAGAACACCAGACACAGTATCTCACTCTGTTTGTCGGTAGCAGAACAAACCCTGTAATTGGTTTTCTTCAATTTCAGGAGAAATCCTTTGTCTGCCCTTTCTGTAGATGTCTACCCTTCTGTCTGCATTTTCCACTAGTATGACACAGTTTCCAAGGCTACAGTTTATGCTGTGGTTCTTGGTTTTCTTCCTTATCTTCCTAATTCAGAAAAACCCTAACCTGATCAACCACGTGTTTAACAAGCCTTCTCTGAGTTGAGCTTTCCATGTATTATGGAAATTCTTATTATCCAGGAATGTCACTTCCTGACCTGTTGGACAAATTCAAAGAGTGCCTTCTTTTGTACTTTAATTACATGTCCAAGTAATTCAGAAAAACAGACCTGGAAAATGGCTTGAAGTTGGCTCCAATATGAACAGAGCACTGTGAGGAGAGAAGGCCTGAAAAAGCAGCAACATTGAGCACCAAGGTGGCCAGTGCCTCCGGGGCCCATCTTCCTGGTACCTTTAGGGATCAGTGTTTCTGTATTGTGTGTGTGTGTTTGTGTGTGTGTGTGTGTGTGTGTGTGTGTGTGTGTGTGTGTGTATTCCTCATCCATGGTCTCAGGAAAGAGCAGCAGACATCTGATTTATGGCAAATTTTTTAGACAAAGTGCCATAGTAGCCATCCCAAGGCCAAGCATGAATCTAGCACCAGGGCAATCCACAGGGAGAATTCCAGTTCAAAAAACATAAGGGAGAGCCTGGCACAGTGGCTAACTCCTGTAATCCCAGCACTTTGGGAGGCTGAGGCAGGCGGATCACCTGAGGTCAGGAGTTTGAGACCAGCCTGGCCAACATAGCAAAATCCTGTTCTATTAAAAATACAAAAATTAGCCGGGCATGGTGGCAGGCACCTGTAGTCCCAGCTACTCAGGAGGCTGAGGCATGAGAATCACTTGAACCCAGGAGGCAGAGGTTGCAGTGAGCCAAGATCCCAAGGTCATGCCACTGTGCTCCAGCCTGAGCAACAGAGTGAGACTCTGTCTCAAAAAAAAAAACAAAACAAAAAGCAAAAAGAAAAAAACAAAAACAAAACCACAAGGGACAAGTGTGGCCCCATCCAGCCTCAGGTGTTCCAGTGAGCCGAATGAAGCTGACACGTAGTGCAAAAGGAGATGGCCTTAACTTAGAACTGTGGGATTGAGCAAAAGATGAAAGTACCAACTTGGGCCAACCCTGGCCTGTTTGGAACTGGGAGTACTAAGGGGGAAATGACAGTCCCTGCTGCCTGCTCTGTGGGACCACATCTGGACCACTACAGGATGCAGAATTCCTGGAACTTTTACTGGGTGTAAAGCGCATTTGTTTCCACAGAGCAAGAGGAAATTAGCTTCATTCTCAACAAAGTGCACAAGTCTTCCTGGCCCACTAAGGCATCCTTTTTTCTTAATGGTTTAATGGGCCCTGGGTAAACAGTGGGTGAGCCCCTGACTTAAATGGAAAGGTCTGAGATTATGTAATACAGCCCTGCCGAGCTAATAAGGCAGGGTGGGGAGCTGCTTCGGAGCTATTGCTTTTATACGAACAACCCAATGGATTGTTTTACTGGAACAAGCTTTGACATAGGTTTCATTTACTAAGGGAGGAAAATTTCTCTGAAAGTAGGGAATCAGCAGACATAATATATGAAAGATACAGTGGTGAAGCAGCATATAGTTAGTTAAAATGTGTCATGCTACACAGTGACAATGGTGATGGCTCAAGGATGGGGTGGGGGTCAGGAAAGGAAAACCAGGAAGGAAGAACTGTGGACCCAGGGTCAGGATCCTGGGCTGTCATGTAACATCTTCCAATAAATGTGATCTTGGAGGAGACCATTTTGGGCCTTGGTTTCCACATCTGCGAAATGTTATTATAGCCATGAACACTTACTGAAAGCTTACCCCATATGCCAGACACATCTTCCAATCAACTTATGTGAGTTATCTCATTTAATTTTCACAACAATACAAAGTAGGGGGGAAAACTTCTGGCTTCTTTTGAAAACTCAGAAAATCTAACAATGTTGAGTATGAGTCCAAAATGTCAGCAAGAAGCCAGAGCTGAATAGGGAAGGCTGTTTTAGATGAGACCATTAGCCACAGACCTCACCACTCTTCTTACTGTGCTACTTATTTCCTTTATAATACCTGAGTGGTTCCTGCTGCGTGTGGGTTTGTGGCCCCTGCATTAGATGGCCTTCATGATTCCTCTTCACCCCTGAGCTTTGATGTTTTTTGCTCCATGTCACCTTCCTCAGAGTGGTCAGGCCATTCTTCAATATTCAGACCTAAGCAAAAGGTGCATGACTTTGAACTCCCCTAGTTAAGTTAAGGCTTCTAGAAAGAAGAGGCTTTGGGGGCTGAGGAAGGGTGCTCACTGTGCCCTATAACATAGAGTTTCAATAGACACTGGGTCCTCTGTGGCCTGACCTCCCCTGTGTCGGCAACTTGAGTCTCACTTGAATGGGGAAAGAAAGTAATAGAGAAATGAACAAGGAAATTCTGAAACCCTCAAGACAAACAAGGACCCTCCTATCATTAAGGTAAAGCCAAGTGTGACCCGAAGGCAAGTTACTTAACCTCTGCGTCTCAGTTTCCTCATCTATAAGTTAATGACAACCCCTACCCCATAAGGGAGCTTGAAAGAAAATCCAAAAAAGAAAGAATCTCTTTGAGTTGCTAATGACTCTTAAGTTTCTGGTTCTAGTCCTTTGACCATCATGACAGTCCTACGGTTTTACGAAAGAACTATCTATCTCTATTTAAAAAACAAAAAACACAAAGACCTTTTTTGCTTAAGCTAACTTGTGTTGGGTTTCATCCACCAGGAAGTTAGAGAGAGAAATTACTTAGAGATAAACTTACACATTACAAATCCTTCTGTTCTGTGTGCTTTTAAAAATGTTCAATTTCTAAATGGGCCTCTGGTGAAGATAATGATCACCTCATTGATTTGTTCCCAGGAGAACAGGGTAAAATGAAGTCCTGCTGATCACATTTCTAAATCTTTTTAGTCCCATTGCTTTGGGAAAGTTTCTACACCAGTCATCCTTCTACAAGCTCCCTCTTTCCCACTGTTCCTTCTCTGCAACCACCAGGAAAGGAGGAATCCCAGAGCAGTCTTGCTCCATGACCATCAGGTCCTTTTCACTCATAATCCTCTTAGACCACATTCTCTAGGAATGTACTCATTCTTCAATGGGTGCCTCCATTGAGGAAGGTGCCCTGTTCATCTGGAGACCAACATGTTCAGAGCTGCTAGTATCTGCCTCCTTCTGGCTCTTCAACATTGCATTCAATCTAAAGAGCTCCCCCTACCTTCTCATAATTGTTATTTTAGTTTAAATAAGAAAGAGCTGGTTTCTGTTGTTTGCAACCCAAGAACCCTAAATCCAATATGGCACCTTAGTGGTGAGGACAAGGGGGTAGATGGTAAAAGGGAGATATTGATATTGAATTGTCAAGGAAAGCCTTTCTGAGGAGGTGAAATTTGTGCTGAGCTTTTTTTTTTTTTTTGAGACAAAGCCTCACTCTTGTCCCCCAGGCTGGAGTGCAATGTCATGATCTTGGCTCACTGCAACCTCTGCTTCCCAGGTTCAAGCAATTCTCCAGCCTCAGCCTCCCAAGTAGCTGGGATTACAGGTACCTGCCACCATGCCCGGCTAATTTTTGTATTTTTAGTAGAGATGGGGTTTCACCATGTTGGCCAGGCTGGTCTCAAACTCCTGCCCTCAGGTGATCCGCCCACCTTGGCTTCCCAACGTGCTGGGATTACAGGCGTGAGCCACTGCGCCTGGCTGAAATTCGTGTTGAGCTTTCAATGAAGTGTGAAAACAAGGCACGTGAAAGTCTGGGGGAGGGGACATTCCAAGAAAATAAGAGCAAATGCAAAGACCTTGACTCAGAAACATATTCAAGGGCAGTGAGGAGGCCAGTGTGACTAGAGTTGAGTGAATGAGCAAGCATAGTAGGAGATGAGGCAGAGATGTAGGCAGGGGCTGGATTATGTATGGTCACTAGGCTGCAGCAGACTATTTCAGTTTTGTGATACAATGAAAGCCACAGGAGGGCTTAAACAGAGGATGACATATTCGGATTTTTTAAAAAAATGTCTTTCTGGCTGGCTGTCTTTTTTTTTTTTTTTTTTTTTTTTTTTGAGACAGAGTCTCGCTCTGTTGCCTAGGCTGGAGTGCAGTGGCACAGTCTCAGCTCACTGCAAGCTCTGCCTCCCGGGTTCATGCCATTCTCCTGCCTCAGCCTCCTGAGTAGCTGGGACTACAGGCACCTGCCACTATGCCTGGCTAATTTTTTTTTGTATTTTTAGTAGAGACGGGGTTTCACCGTGTTAGCCAGGATGGTCTCGATCTCCTGACCTCATGATCCACCCATCTCGGCCTCCCAAAGTGCTGGGATTACAGGCGTGAGCCACCGCACCCGGCCTGCTGGCTGTCTTAAGAATCAACTGTTAGGGACAGGTGTAAAAATGAAAAGATCAGTGGGGACACTGTTGCAGGAGTGCAGGCTGGAGGTGACCATGGCTTGGGTGTGAGCTATGGCAGTGAAGATGGAGAAAGGCAGACAGATTTGTGAAACCATTTCAAGGAAAAGCTGTCTTACATAATTTGCTGATGTGGATTGTGAGGGGAAGAGTATAATCAAGGCTGAGTCTTGGATTTTTGGACTGAACAACAGCATAAATGCATTTGCCATTTGCTGGGATGGTGAAAACTAGAAGAGACATGTCGTTTAAAGTATTAGTCGTCTACTGCTGTGTAAGAAATGACCTCAAAACTTAGTGGCTTAAAATAGCCATAAGCGTTTACCATCTCACAGTTTCTATGGGTCATGAATTCCAGAATGGCTTAGCTGGGTTCCTCCAGCTCATGATCTCTCCTGAGGTTGCAGTCAAGATGTTAGCTAGTTGGTCTTGGTTGGGACTAAAAGGTCTGCTTTGCAGGTGGCTCACTCATGAGGCGAGGCTGTACTGGCCATTGGTGGGAAACTGCCATTTCTCCCTACCTGGACCTTTCCACAGTCTGTTTGAGTGTCCTATACAAGTGATGTAAGAAAGTAAGGCAAAAGCCACAATGTCTAGCCTTGGAAGTCACACTTTTTGATTTGCACAATATCCTGTTAGTTATACAGATCAGCTGCCTTCATTGTGGGAGGAGACTACACAGGGGCATGCATACTAGGAGCTGAGAATCACTAGAGGCCATTTCAATGGACCGTCACCACACCATCCACACTGCTGCCAGAAGGAAGTGCTGACAGAGCCAGCAGGTGCATCAGGGAGGCCAGTCTAATAAAGAGGAACTGAAGAATATGCAGGAATAGGAGTGGAATGATCAGATTCAGAGAGATACAAATGGATCAAAGGGAATGATTCCAGACACATGGAATGGAGACTTCAGTGGAGCTGGGTGTTCCCCATTAAAGTGTGAGCTGAGCTGGACAGACCCTGCTTCTGCCTTACATACTGAGTGGCCCACCAGGCTTTATGAACGGTGATGCAGTGAGGTGACCACAAGAAAGAAGAGGGAACCCCGAAACTGAAGATGTAAAAAGAAATCAATCCAGGCTGCTAATTGGGTTTAAGATGCAAGTATCTATCCCTCCCTCCCTCCTTCTCTGTGTGTGTGTGTGTGTGTGTGTGTGTGTGTGTGTGTGTGTGTGTGTGTGTGTTGTTGTTGTTGTTGTTGTATTGAATGGGAGTAGAGTTGAGGAATGAGCCAGAGATCAACCATGTTGGAGAGGAACAAACAAAGGACAAGGAGGCATTGAAATATGGGGCAGATCCATACAATACTGATAAAACCAGAGTGGAAGTCCTGCAATTAACCCTGCGATTTTTGCAGCCTGGCCATGCAGAGCACAGCTTTGTGTTTGAGGTTTGTACTGAGTCTCTTGGAGCAAGGATCTATAGAGCCACATGTCATTTTCCAGCTGTGAGACCACTTTCCCCTTGACAGGTCAAGGTGGAATTCAGTCCCCTGCATTTTTGTACCCCTACCCCTTTCTTTCCGCACCTGGACAACTACAGCAAGACCAGTAGAGACACATCCCATTGAGAAACACGAGGCTCTGCCTACCACACACACACAAGTGTTTAATGTGAAACCACCCCAAACACAGTACATAGTGACTAACGTGCAGTAAAAGACAGAAGCTGAGTATCTTTGGAAGGGAGGATGGGAAAATTAACATCACAGGCATTCATCCATCTCTCCTCTTTCCTGTCCTGTCCTGTCCTCTTTTCATCTCTCCTTTCTCCCCTCTTCCCTCCTCTTTCTTCTTCCTCCCTTTCTCTCCCTCCCAGTGCCTCTCTCTCTCTCTCTCTCTCTCTCTCTCTCTCTCTCTCTCACACACACACACACACACACACAGACCTGTCCTGTCCTTTACAGGAGTCACTCATCTTGCAAGGCTGGCTAATGGCACAAGCATGTCTGGGGCCCATATTTCTAGCTTACAGCTTCTTCCACAGAGACAGGGCTGTCTCTCTCTCAGTGCCTGAACCTTCTTAGGGACTCCTCAAGGAATGTGGATCAAGTATTGAGGAAAGTAGTAATCTCCCCAAGACACTCTGAGATCCAAGAGTTTTCTCCTAAGAGCAGGCATCACACAAAGGAGACACCATTTGCCCATGTGACCTGAAGGGTTCTAACTTCATCCCTGAGGTGACCTCACACTCGTTCTGGACACTGGCACTTCAGTGAAGCCTAGTTGATCAAATTTGCTGAATCTTACCTTAAAAATGCAAAGAGCAGGCTCTGTGAAGCCACAGAGCCCGGGGCTGCTCTCTCAGGGAGCCAAGGTGCCCTCTTGCTCCAGGCCCAGCCTTGAGGAGAAGTTTTCTTAATAAAGGACCACATCCCAAACCTGTCTGGCTTCTCCAGCGGCAGAATATTTCACTGCCCTGTTTCTGCCTCCAGCCCACATTTGCAGAGCTTGCACGTAACTCAACTTTGCCATCCTGGGAAGGATTTGAGCACAAAGTCTGCAGTTCAGCCTCAGAATCAAGCGTGAGGGAAACAGTCATACCGTCCTGCCTCCAGGACTAGCTACATAATTTGTGGCGCCCGGTGCAAATGGGAATTTGAGGCTCCTTGTCCATAAATAATTAAGAATTTCAGAATGGTGACAACAGAGCATTAAAGCACTGGGCTTTCTGAATGCAGGGCCCCGTGTGACTGCACTAGTTACACACACATAAAGCTGGCCCTGCCTGCCTGTGACTTCCCCTGAGTCCACAGCCTTGATGCCTGCCCTTAACATCCTTCCAGCCAGTCTCCCTGCATGCCTCTCTAGCCCTGGGCTGAGCCACACAGGGCTCTGAAAGAGAAATACTCTTCCTTCCTTATTTATCACCTATCTCTCATTCTCTGAGCCTAGGCAATTCCATCATTCACCTCCTGGCCAGTACAGACCCTGTGGCCTCCATCACAAGTCTCTGGGCTCCCCCATCCCTCCTTGTTACAGTTCTCTCCCCGTCTGCAGCTCATGCCTGCCCTCCACACACCTTGCAGTCTCTTTCTGTCTCAGGTAGTCCTCGCACACATCTTTCCCCTGTCCAGCCCTTACTCCATCTCCCTGCCATTGTTTCTGAAAGCCATCACCTCATTTATTCGTCTTGTCACCAGGATTCTGCCCAACAAAAGAGTTCTACCATCAGCTTGGGAATATTCCCTCCCCTCAAAACAACTCCGTTCAGAGTTTTATAAGACTGCTAGGCTTTAAAGATATTTTATAAATGACAGGAGATATCTAAAAGTTTATTTTTATTACAACTCTGATTTTATAAATGAGGAAATAGGAATGTGGATGGGGTAAGTGGCTTGTCCAAGGTCACATAGCTAGTGAGTGGCAAAGCCAAGACGGGATTCCAGCACCTGCTGACTCCTACTACAACTCCTAAAGTTGGGACTGATGGGGTCATAGGAGAACAAAAGAATAAGGACATAAAGGAAAAAGGCAGTATGTGGTTTTTTAAAAACAATGGCTGCATATTCTTTGGCACCATTGAGAGGTGGGGATCTATGTCCCTTCTCTTGAGTCTGGGCAGGTTTGTGACTGCTGCAACCATTAGAGTAAGGTGGAAGTGATGAAGGGTCAAAAAAAGTCTGCCTGGTTCTCCTGTGATGCTCAATCTGGGGGAAAGCCAGCCTCCATATAAGAACTCCAGACATCCTGAGACTGCCATGCTGGGGAGACCACACGTAGCACTCTGGTCAACAGCCCTAGCTGAGCATCCACCTAGCAGCCAGCATTAACTCCAGCCATGCAATGAGCAATCTTGGACTTCCAGCCAGTCGAGCCATTAGAAGATTCCAGCCCCTGCCTAAAAGCTTTTTTTAACTGAGGCCCCAGACATCATGGAGCAGAGACCCACTGCCCTGACTGAATCCCTAACCTACAGATCTGTGAGTATACTAAAATGGTTGTTCAAAGACAGTAAGTTTTGGAGTGAGCTGTTATGCAACAGTAGTAAGCTGGAACAGCTAGGTACAACCCGTGCATCTGTCCACTGATGTTCAAGTCATAAATTTCACATGACTTCCTCTAACTGCTTTTCAGAATTCCTTCAACAGGCAACAAAAATATGGTGCTTTTGAAGAATGTGCTTAGAAAGAGCAGGGATTCCTCTTCCTCATCCACATGCCTCAGTCCAGCCAGGTCTGCTTTCTGAAAAGAAGTGGAGAGGCTAGGGTTCCAACTCCAGTTGCATACTTAACTTCTCTGAACTTCAGTTTTTCCTCTGTAAAATGGGAATTAGTGAGTAATTCCACATAGTGGAACTGGTAGGGGATTTTAGGAGAGCAAATGTGTGAACATGCTCTGGGAACTTTGCAGCACATTATGAAAATAATCATTAAGGCCCCCTACAATCCGTTCCCCCGTCCACCCCACCCCCTCTCATTTTGTCTTGGTGCCTGGTAGATACAGGGTGACTCTGTCGAAATAATGTTCCCAGTCCAAGCCATTAGCTTTCCAGAGGCTCACACAGCTGTCATCTTTCTCTTCCAGTTTGCACCTTTCCAATAAAAGCATTGCCTCTTTTGATTACAGGAGAATTCACTCTAATTGACTTCCAGGCATTAAAGTTTTACTGAGATGAGCTCAGAGGCTCCCTGGGGATCAGGGGAAGTGCAGAGCATTGCTGCCCTTAGGGCCCTGGTGCTGACGAGAGTTTCTAAAACAGTTGGCTCTAAATTTTGGCAGAGCGACTTCTGGGGAATATAAAGAGCAGTTCAGAGCAAGGGAGGCACTCCATCTCGACTTATCCGAGGTGCTGGAGGGGAGAAACTGCCGGGCCCCGGGCTCCCTGCTGCATCTCACTCACCTCTGCAGGGGCAGAGACCGAACACAGACATGCAGGCCCTCACACCTGCATTCCTGACCCAAATCTGCCCACACAATGCCTCTATGTGGGCACAAAGGAGTGAAAGGCATGGCGCCTGCCCTCAAAAAGTCAGCATTATGCTTGCATGTATGATAGGTGTTGAGATAATGTGAGGCAATATAATTAGGTGCCAATTTAGATGGCATAATTAGCATTAAAAGAGGTAAATTGGAGGAGGAGAGAGGAGCAAAGCTTAGGGATGACTGAGAATGGTTTCCTACTAGAAAGGAAACAAGTGCTGGGCCTTTGAGAACAATAACAATAGTAAACACTTACATACCACATGCTCTGTGCCAAATCCTGTGCAAGCCCTTTATATACTTTAACACATTCATTCCTCCCCACAGCCCTTCGAAATAGAGTCTGCTTCCAACCCCATTTTCACAGATGAGAAAATCGTGGCATGAAAAGGTTAAGACACTCGGCACAGGTCAGAGCTAGCAATTGGTAGAGGCAGGATGTGGAGCCAGAAAGTCTGACTCAGGGGTCTGTGTTCCTGACCACCACACTGTGTGTCTTTCAAGGCAGTAAAGGAGATGAGAAGAAAGGGAAGTACCTTCCAAGCAGGAGACACTGCAGGCACAAATGCACAGAGTGGGGACTCTGCTCCCCATTCAGCGGCCAATCACATCTTTCTTCCGTCTCCTGAGGGAAAAAATAATCATGTATATGGTTTTTTGTGCTTAGGAAATTTCCAGGATGATATGGAAAAATAAATGTTATCAGTGATTACTTCTTAGAAATGGATGGGAGTGAAGTGAAAAAAGTATTTTATATTTTCTAAAAGAAAGTTTCACCTTGAATCACTTTTACAACTAAATATTGTTTTATAAAAAACAAATTAAGACTATCCTCCCCATGCCCCACCATTTCTCTGAAGGAAACAGTTGCTCAGAAGGAGAAGAAGACCAAGCCAAGGCCAGTCCTTGGGCAGCAACTGGGTACAGGGAAGATGAGCCTATGGACTCTTTCCTCCGCCCAGAGGGAGCTGGGGACCTGCCCTCCTGCCAGCTCACAGAATCCATCCTTCAGGCTCTGGACACTATGCTCACCCCCACCCTCTCTTCCTTTGTCTCTGAGCTCCCCAACCTTCCTACTCACAACCGTGTGTTTGCGGAGATCATAGAGAGATGAAGACCTCTTTGTTTGACCTGATAATGTTGTGCAATTTCCTAAAGTTACTTGACAGCTTACAAAAATTGACAAAATTTGTATAAAAATTTGGATTTCTGACTTTGGATAAAACCAAAAGATCTGACAATCCTAGGCCTCCATTTTCACTGGACAATTTGGAAGCGGAGTTGATGTTAAGGTCAAATGTCATTTACATGGCACCTATGCTGTTGTTTTTCTTATAACTGGCCTGCTTGCTTAGCTACATCACCTGCTGGGTCCTGGTAAGCAGTTGAATTGGCAGTCTGTGCTTTATTTTTTATTTATTTATTTTATTGTATTTTATTTTTGAGACAGAGTCTCACTCTATCCCCCAGGCTGGAGTGCAGTGGTGTGATCTTGGCTCACTATAACCTCTGCCTCCCAGGTTCAAGTGATTCTCATGCCTCAGTCGCCTGAGTAGCTGGGATTGCAGGCGTGCACCACCACACCCAGCTAATTTTTGTATTTTTAGTAGAGACGGGGTTTTACCATGTTGGCCAGGTTGGTCTCGAACTCCTGACCTCAGGTGATCTGCCCATCTCGGCCTCCCAAAGTGCTGGGATTACAGGCATGAGCCACCATGCCTGGCCAGTCTGTTCTTTAGATTGCAAATAACTCCCAGTTGTTTCACACTTCTGCTTTCCCAAAGATTCTTGAGTGCAGAAACGAAGTCCAATACATCCTTTGCATTCCACCTATATTCTAACAGTGAAGCTTTTCATTGAAGGCCTGATGAACTGATGTCATGATTAAGTTACAGAGTAAAGACCTGGATTTCAGTCTATCCAGGATTGGCTATGGCCACATCATCTGTGCAGCTCAACACTCAATCCTCCTCAAGAATGCTCTGTGCTTTTATGCCTCGGAATATTGATAGACAACATGCTGCTCTCCCCTAGGCTTATGGTTTTACTAAATATAACTGCTGATTTCTGTTATCTGTCTTTACAAACAAACTGCATCCTCTGGTGGATCTGTCTTCCCTTCCTTGACAGTCAACTTCCCATTACATCTCTCTTGCTCATGCATATTATATGAGTGACTCATGTATCAACAAAAGGAAGAATCCCTTATACCTTTTACTTGATTCATTTCAAATAGTAAAAGAAAATACCCTTACAGCCTGTGTGTCATGCTAAACCTCTTTCATACCTTTAGTCTCACCAAATACTTTCAGCAACCCCCGGAAGGTGGCATGGTCACCATATTACAGATTAGGAAACCAATGCACAGATAGGTCAAGTAACTTGCCAAGCATCATATCTCCCAGCTGGAACCTGCATCTAATCAAGTGCTTTTTCCTGATACATCAAGGGCAGGTAGAGTTTTACTGGCTACCTTTCCCTTTTCCATTTTGTTTTTGTTCACTGCCTAGCCTTCAGCTGTGGGCCAGGCTGAGAGCTTCCTACGCCACTCTCCTACCTTACCACACACACTTGCCAGCTCAGTCCTAGGTCAGGTACAGACATCCCCGATTCTCAGGAGCAATGGCCAGTGCTGCACTCTGCCCACTCAGCCCCAGAGAACTGGTCCCTAATGGGTTGCAATAAGAGGAAAAGAATATGTGGTTCTCTCGAGGCATTCCTCTGCCTCAGATTACCTGTGACCGTGATTGAGATGACTGTGACTCCCAAGTGCTTAAGAATCCACCTGGACTCCTCTGGGGTGGCCATGGGAGAAGAACAGTGTCCTTTTTGAAGGGCCTTGTAAGGGACAACATACGCCAGACACTGGAGCGCCTCTGGGAGTTTTATTCATTGGAGAATCCAGGATGAAGGCTACTGGGATCAGAAAAAAAAGAGCCCTAACAGAAGCCAATCTCAAATGCCACTGAGAGGCACTGAGCCAAAGCTGGGTCTCACTCTCCTCAGCCACGTTATGTCGTATAGCAGATGTCTTAGAGTTATGCTAGCCTTGGCTCCCTTCTCCTCCTCTAAAACTTCTAGTTTCCAATCACATACTTTCATACTAAACAGGAGGGAAATTGGTTTTACTATAAGCAACAAATCATGTGTTGATCATAACATCAGGCCAAGAGGAACTTCTGGTCACTGAAATTTCATAAAACTACAGGGAGGCACTGCAAATGCAGAAGAAACAGAGGTCTGAGATAGGAAAATCTACACATCCAAAGAAAGAAACACTCAAGCAGTCTTTTTTCATCACTTTTCTCCTGGCCTGTGTGCAACGGTATCAGCTGCTGTTTATGCCCTGTCCAATATCCCACCTATCCCAGCCCACCTAAGTTCCACAGCACTGGAGATGCCTTCCAACCCCTCAAGTGCCTAGTGTCTCTCTTCTTTTCTGCCTCCTGCATGCAAGGAACTTGGAGTAGGGGGCTGCAATTAACACCACTGGGGGCAAGTTCTCCACAAATTACATGGGAAGCAGCCTTGCCTTCCTCTAGTGGGAAGAATTTGCAGCATCTTCCATGCAGTCTCCTAGAGGGTCCCAGTGCGGTGCAGCCCTAGCTGTCCACGCAGTAACCATTCATTAGCATACTCTACATGGACTTTTCTCCTTTCCCTGCCTCATTCTCCTCTGTCCTCAACTGGTCTTCCTGGGATCGCTCCCCAGATAAATTATGTGCATCCAAGTCCTTGTTTCAGGGTCTGAAAGAAAAGAATCAAACTAGACACAAGATAAGACTAAAAACTAACTCAATGATATACTTTGATTGCAATTAACCTTATTTTTCTTAATGCTAATTATAAAGTATTCCTATATATTGTCATGGCAGAACGATGGACCAGCTAAAATCCTGGATACCTGTATAGGAACCTGTAACAGGATGGTAAAATGAGCACCCAGGATACTGAGCGTCACATTTAAGGTGAAGTGCTGGACTAGCATAGGAAATGCTCAGAACATGTTTAGGACATTTCTAGGAGTTATATAAAACTGGTTCCAAGACTCTTGGCCACTTTCCCATTTGTTGTTGACGTTTAAGAGGTCACAAGCTGGAAAAGAGAAAGAGGATCTCTTTGGAGAGAACTGTTGATATATTATGATTCCTCCCTACTTCTGCCCTCATATCCATCAGAGATAAGCACGTAGGTTTACAAGCCCCTACATCAAACCTAGTGAGAGGACATCAAGGAGCACTCCTGAGGAAGTTGGCCTAAGTCCCTTGGAGTCTGCAGTGTCTGTGGATCATGGAGGGGTTTGTCAAGCCAAAGCATGGGGAGTGTTTCTATGGACGAAGTGGGAGGCAAAGGGGAGAGACAATTTAAATAGACTTGGCCCACAAGATCCACCTGGAGACAGATGGAAGCTGGAGGGACCTACACTCACAGGGCTCTAGGGGAGAGACTCACATGGCCAGCAGAGGAGCTATTTATCTGCAGCTGAGAGGCTGCCAGAAATGTGAGGCCAGTCTCTGAAGACCCACAGAAGCCCCACGAAGCCGTCAAGGGAAACACCCCTGCCTCTCATTCTACCTCCCTACGTCCTCACGTCTACATTCACCCACCCTCCACCCTCAAAGATACAGACACACTTCCTGGGAAGCTAACAAGCTTGACAGGAAAGGGTAGAAAAGACATAGTGTGACTTCTGGGCCCCAAATAAGCCCATATCAGCACACAAGGGAAGCTTTAATTTAAGAACTTTTTTTTTTTTTTTTGAGTTGGAGTCTCCCTCTGTTGCCCAGGCTGGAGTGCAGTGGCGCGATCTCGGCTCACTCCTCCCGGGTTCACGCCATTCTCCTGCCTCAGCCTCCCGAGTACCTGGGACTACAGGCACCCACCACCATGCCCAGCTAATTTTTTGTATTTTTAGTAGAGACAGGGTTTCACCATGTTAGCCAGGATGGTCTCGATCCCCTGACCTTGTGATCCGCCTGCCTCGGCCTCCCAAAGTGCTGGAATTACAGGCGTGAGCCATGGCACCCGGCCAATTTAAGAAGTTTAAGAAGAAATGTGAATGGAGTTTCCTGGATGAAATTAGTGTTTGAATTGTGGACTCAGTGGACCACCTTCCTCCATGTTGGGAGGCAGGGAGCATCATTTAATCTGCTGGGGGTCTGAATAGAACAGAAAGGAAGAGGAAGGAGAAATTCCTCTCTTTTCCTTCCCACCAGGCTGTTTGAGCTGGGACCTCAATATTCTCCTGCTCTTGGACTAGAATTTACAGCACTGGCTCCCCTGGTACTCAGGCCTTTGGGTTTGGACTAGAATTACACCACAGTTTTTCCTGGTTCTCCAGCCTGCAGATGGCTGAATGTGGAACTTCTCAGCCTCCATAATAATGTGAGCCAATTTCTCACAATAAATTGTCTGTCTGTCTATCTACCTATCTATCTATCTATCTATCTATCTATCTATCTATCTATCTATCTATCTATCTATCTATCTATATTTTGTTTCTCTGAAGAACCCTGACCAATACAAAGCCATAATCCCACAATGTACAGATAAGGATGTATATAGAGATAAGGACTGTGAATAAGGTCATAAGAATGTGGCTCTAATCTGATAGAGCTGGTACCCTTGTAAAAGATGAAGAGACACCAGAGCATGAGCGCTCTCTCTCTCTCTTTCTGTCTACTATGTGAGAACACAGTGAGAAGGTGACCATCTACAAGATAGGAAGAGGGCTCTCACCAGGAATTTAATTGTATGGCAACTTGATCTTGGACTTCCCAGCCTCCAGAACTATAAGAAATAAAATTTTTTTTCAGTCATCCCACCTGTGATATTTTGTCATAGAAGCCCACTATTACACACATATAAATGTACAGAAAGGGTGGATGGACATAGGCACTGGTTCACAGAGAAAATACAGTCAAAAGACAAAGCCCAGAAGCACCCATGTAGCATTATCCAGGGCAGGGAGTGCCTAGCAGATAGGTATTTCAATCTGCTTGAAAAGAATGTCCTTTTCAAGGATGAGTGTATCTTGCTGTCAAGATTCATAACATCAACCATCATTTATCCAATTAGCCTCATTTGCAGGAATCCCAGACTTCGTGATTAGGTGGCTTCCAGGAAGCATTTTTCTAAAGACTCTAGGAAGCTGCCATAAGGCCCCAGTTATCTTGGCAGTGTTGTCTCTTATTGTAAATGAATAAATCAACATCAGCCTTGTGTGGACTTTGAACTTGAGACCCTACTTTTGAGAAGATCAAAGTGCTGAGAAGACAATGTTCCCATAATACTACAACTGCATTGACCCACCTATTAGCATCTGCATCCATAATCACTGTCTTCCCTCCTGCGGTATATTGCGAAGATGGCAACAAATTCTTCCATGCCCTATAGTTGTGTAAATTTGCGGTTTCTCCCATCAAGAAGGAGAGTCAACTGGACATGGTGGTGCATGCCTGTAGTCCTGGCTACCAAGAGGCTGAGACGGGAGGATCACTTGAACCCAGGAGTTCAAGGCTGCAGTGAGCAGCCACTTGATCATGCCACTGTACAGGATAAATGTTAATTCTTCCTTCACCACCAATCACATCTTACTACTTTCTTTGCCTCCTCCTGGGTTTACATGACCATCAGTTCCCCCCTCAGTTACCACAAGTGGCCTCCTAACTAATCCCCCTGCTTTCACCCTTGCCCCCTCTAATCTGTTCTCAACATAGCAGTCCAGTGATCTTTTAGTAAAGTCATGTCATGTCACTGCTCTGCTCAGAACCTTCCCATGGTTCTCTGTTTCTCTCAAAGTCTTCACAGTGACCTCAATGACCTCCAAAGCCCTGTTCTATCTGCTTCACTCCCATTACATCTCTGACCTTGCTTTTGGTCTCTCTTACTTACACTTACTCCACATCAACCACATCAGTCTTCCTGATGTTCCTGGGACAAACCAGGATGCTCTCCCCTTAGGGTTTTGGCCCTGGCCATCCCCCTTGCTGGAGTACTCATCCCCAGATGTGAAAATGCCTAGCTCCCTCATCTCCTTTAAGTCTCTGCTCAACTGTCACTTTCTCCATACATCTATACCAGTCACCCTATTTAAATTATAATCCACAAAGAAATCCCAGTCCTCATGCTATGCTTTATTTTTATTTTTTGTTTCCATAGTACTTACTCTCTTTTAACATCATATACAACTTATTAGGTTTGATACGTATTCCTCTGCCCCCACTAGAATGTTAGCTACACAAGGGTAAGGATCTGTATCTGTTTTGTTCACTGACAATCTCATGTGCCTAGAACAGTGGATAGAACACAAATGAGACACTTAGTAAATGTTTGTTGAATGGCTAAGTTAGTGCTTGAATAATGGAGATAAATGAATGTGGAATCTCCATGCTCATCTCTAATTTTCCATCTCCAAAGATTCAGAAAGGAGCATAGGCCTTAGACAATGGGGCTTTCCCCACCGTCTGCAGTATCACATAATACCTGTAAGTATTTATCATGAATACCAACCAATGCCTGTTAAGGTACATGTTTCTGGATTAATACTTTTAATTCAAGATATCCTCACTTGGGACAATGAAGGTGCATGCTGATAGGAGAGAATCCGATTTTAAAAATAAATGTATTAAATATCTATAACTTAAGGATGAGAAGAAAAGGATTTTCATAATCCCCTTCCAAAAACAGAGGGATTCTTTGCTTTAACAACTCCCTCCCATAAAAAAGAAGTCTTGCTTTTTAAACATGGAACTTCTCCCAAAACTGATTAGAATTAGACTCACTTTATAAATATTTACATGTACTGTTTTTCAGAAATATGACTACTACGTTAAGGGAAGGAAGAACAAACAGTTATCTCTGCAGCTGAATTTCTCATGAAGTCCAGAGGGCAGGTTTTATGAGCCATCCCAGCATTTCTATGATTTAAGTTTGAAGCAAGCAGATGTAGCCATCATAGGAAAATGTCATTCCTCTTGGAGGAAGAAGCTGGATGAGTGAGTCTGGAATCGGGTTTGCAATCTCCACTAACCAAACACATAGCAGCACTTCTATGATGCTTTTATGCCTAGTGGGCTCATAAGCTCTTATAAGGTAGAATTAAGGAGTTCCTTAGAAAAAGCCTGTTTAAGAGGAACACTTTTACACTGTTGGTGGGACTGTAAACTAGTTCAACCATTGTGGAAGTCAGTGTGGTGATTCCTCAGGGATCTAGAACTAGAAATACCATTTGACCCAGCCATCCATTACTGGGTATATACCCAAAGGATTATAAATCATGCTGCTATAAAGACACATGCAGACGTATGTTTATTGGGGCACTATTCACAATAGCAAAGACTTGGAACCAACCCAAATGTCCAACAATGATAGACTGGAGTAAGAAAATGTGGCACATATACACCATGGAATACTATGCAGCCATAAAAAATGATGAGTTCATGTCCTTTGTAGGGACATGGATGAAGCTGGAAACCATCATTCTCAGCAAACTATCGCAAGGACAAAAAACCAAACACTGCATGTTCTCACTCATAGGTGGGAACTGAACAATGAGAACACATGGACACAGGAAGGGAAACATCACACACCGGGGCTTGTTGTGGGGTGGGGGGAGGGGGGAGGAATAGCATTAGGAGATATACCTAATGTTAAATGACGAGTTAATGGGTGCAGCACACCAACATGGCACATGTATACATATGTAACTAACCTGCACGTTGTGCACATGTACCCTAAAACTTAAAGTATAATAATAATTTTAAAAAGCCTATTTAAGGATAATTATTCCTGGGAAAAGTCTACTTAACATGAATCCACTTAAATGGGAAGCAACATTTTACAGCAAATAATGGAGGTAAGGGAGAGTGTAGATTGAAGCTTTAGCTTTAAAAGAACTAAAAATTATAATACTACGTTTGTTTTCTTTTACATGTAACCACTTTTGATTATCATTGCAACTATAGATGAATTCTTAGGACAGGAAGTTGAATCAAGACTCATTTTGGTGTGCTTTTTTTCTAAAAAACAAAATTGTAAGGTGGCAAAATATGGCATCCATCATTTCTCATTTGACCTTCATATCAAGATTTTAAAGAAGGTAAATTTTGCAAAATAATCAAGGACTTCACTTTTCTCCAGGACCTCTCCTAACCCTTTGAATTTCTAATTATCCCCTTTTGAAGACTCTATTATGTCATCATCTTTGTTAATTTTCTCTTCTTCAACTGTAATCAGACAAACTCTGCCAGACCCTCATTTCTTGGAGGCATTCTAATAATTATTCCATCAGTCCTCCTCCATTGCTTTCATTATCTTAGTGAAATCCTTCATGTTTGTGAGATTGGCAGTTTCACCTTGCAATTTGTCAGCATAATAATCACAGTAAAAACACCTGGCAATAATAGTGGGTGGGAGCAGATGCCAGTGTTAAGCCGGAGGGAGGTGTGAGTGGAGACTAGCTTTATAAGGTTCTGTTAGTGAACATTTCGTGTTGGGATGACCTTTGCTTCCCAACTTATAATTATAGGTACTCCAATAGTAAATACTCTGAAAATGAGGTTCCCCTGCACTCAAAAACAGGAATTAGCATTGCAGGTTCTTGGTGAAAGTACTAATTGGAAGAAGTGTGATGATGGATATAGCACCTGGAAAGGTGATCAGCTGTAACCTATGCATGCTGGCTGAGGAACTGACCAATACCCCCTCAGGCTTGGCTCCCAGCTCCTGTAGGTTAGAGCCCTAAAATGTGGTCAACACCTGAAGCTAGAATACTGAAAAGATAAAGTAACACAAGTATCTGCTTTGTAGCTACTGCCATCTAGTGACTTTAAGCTTCATTTCCAATTTGATGTTTGTTAACATCGTAACCAACTCTAGGGGGCAATACATTGCATGTAGTCTGTGACTTGGATGGCTTAGCTTAGCTTTGTAAGAGCTGACAAGACTTAAAATCCTTTCCCCCTGTTGGGAGTCTGTTCGGAGGTCTTTGATTTGTGTCTGGGTTGGTGTGGACTGGGTAGAGCTTGGTTTTACAAGTCCTCAAGGTATGCATGATGATTCACTCTTGGAATAAGGCTGTTCTTTCATCTCCTGACTTTGCACACGTTCTTTACATTGCTGACCTACTCTCCAGCTTCTCTTCCACTCAATCAGCAAACTGTTCTTAAAAATCAAATTCAAATATACCCTCTAGAAGGCCGTTCTCAACTCCCCCCTCCCCAAACTTGTTCTCACTTTCTTCTGTGCTTTTAGATCAAGTTTTACTCAGTTCTGTTACATTTACCACATGCAACTTAATTATTTAATAGTCCCTTTCTTCCTCTAAACTCAAGATTTTGGGATGCAACTGTTATGGTTTGATCTTATTAGCATGTATTTCATTCACTACCTAGCACGTTGAAGATAATCACTGAACATTTATTAAATTAATTTTTTTAAATACCATGATTGGCTGGGTGCAGTGGCTCACTCCTGTAATTTCAGCACTTTGGGAGGCCAAGGCGGGTGGATCACTTGAGGCCAGGAGTTTGAGACCAGCCTGAGTAACATGGCGAAACCTTGTCTCTACTGAAAATACAAAAAATAGCTGGGCATGGTGGCGTGCGCCTACAATCCCAGCTACTCAGGTGGCTGAGGCATGAGAATTGCTTGAACCTGGGAGGCAGAGGTTGCAGTGAGCCATGATCATGTTACTGCACTCCAGCCTGAGTGACAGAGCAAGACTCTTGTCTCAAAAAACAAAAACAAAAACAAAATCCATGATTATGCCAAATGGTTCTTGGTTTCACCAAGGTTACATTAACCTCCTAAACTCATTTTTTTAGTGAGGTAAAATTCACCATTTTAACCATCTGAAAGTGTACAATTCAGTGGCTTTTGATATATTCACAATATTGTGCAACCATCACCACTTTATAATTCCAGAACATTTTTATCACCCCTCAAAAAAAACTCCATATCTGTTACAAAGCTGATCTCCATTCTCTCCAGTCCCCAGCCCTTGGCAATCACTAAACTACTTTCTGTCTCTATGAATCTGCCTACTCTGGGCAAATAAATACGATTATATAATATGTGGTCTTTTGGCTTCTTTCACTCAGCAAAATGTTTCTTTTCCAAGGTTTATCCATGTTGTAGCATGTATCCGTATGTCATTCCTTTTTATGGCCAAATAATATTCTATTGGATGTATATAACACATTTTGTTTATCCATTCATCAGTTGATGGACATTTGGATTGTTTCTACTTCTACATCTATGTTTTCTTCTAAGAGTTTTATAGTTTTACTTCTTACTTTTACGTCTTTCATCCATTTTGAATTAATTTTGGATTGTTTCTACTTCTACATCTATGTTTTCTTCTAAGAGTTTTACAGTTTTACTTCTTACTTTTACATCTTTCATCCATTTTGAATTAATTTTTGTGTATGGCGTGAAGTAGGGGCCCAACTTTATTCTTTTGTATGTAGCTATCTAGTTGTTACCAGCAGCATTTGTTTAAAAAAAACAAAAAACAAACAAACAAACAAACAAAACACTATTACTGGCCGGGCGCAGTGGCTCACGCCTGTAATCCCAGCACTTTGGGAGGCCGAGGTGGGCGAATCACGAGGTCAGGAGGTCGAGACCATCCTGGCTAACATGGTGAAACCCCGTCTCTACTAAAAAAATACAAAAAATTAGCTGGGCGTGGTGGCGGGCGCCTGTAGTCCCAGCTACTCAGGAGGCTGAGGCAGGAGAATGGCATAAACCCGGGAGGCAGAGCTTGCAGTGAGCCGAGATGACGCCACTGCACTTCAGCCTGGGCGACAGAGTGAGACTCCTTCTCAAAAAAAAAACAAAAAAAACCTATTATTATTTCCCCATTGAATCATCTTGGCACACTTGTCAGAAATCAATTGACCATAGATGTATGAGTTTATTTGTGGACTCTCAATTCTATTCCATTCAGCTATACATCTATCTTTATGCCAGTACCAAACTGTTTGATTACTGTAGTTTATAATAACTTTTGAAATTTGGCCAGTGATTCCTAACCTGAAAAGTTCAAACAAGTCTAAATGAGAAACAAATATTGTGATTTATTTTGTCTATAATATGACCCACAACCAGTGCTTTAATAAATTCTCCTTACATGAGCTTTGTGCAAATGGACTATGTTTGTGAAGTAAAAAGAGCTGAGTTTCACCACCTTGAATGATTTATACAAGCAAAAGGCCAAAGGCAAAAAGGAACAGGAAAACATACACAGTCCAGGAATTTGCTGGCTTCTAAGAAGGGATTTGTATTTCTACAAGTTTTGTAACTGAAGGTTCAAAACCATTTTACCCAGATCACACAAACCATGGAGGCTCCAACTGACATCAAGGGTATGTAAGATGTGAGGAGACAGATGTAGTACAATTCTTCACCCTTCCCTGTATCCATACCCTTTGCCATGTGGCTTTGCAGTTTCTCGCACTCCTTGATTTTGGATTTGGCTTTGTGACTTGCTTTGGCCAGTGGAACAAAGTAGAAGTCATAGTATGTTGGTTGCAAACCTTAAATGCTCTTCTGTAATTTTGTTTGCTTTCTTGAACCTCTGCCTCTGCCAAAGAGAAACATACTTGCGTTAGCCTGCTTGGCCAGGAGAAGGATAGGAGACCCATGGAGTCAAGCTGAACTGCTGCAGCTAAGTTCAGTCTAAATCAGCCAACAAGATCATATTCTTGTTCTTTTTTAGGAACTTAATTTAGAAAATTAAAAGTTGTTTATTACAGTGTTTTGCCTACCCAACTAGTAGGGAGTAAACTTATTTAGTCTTTGTAGAAAATACTTCTTTTTTAACTTTTATTTTAGATTCAGAGGTACATGTGAAGGTTTGTTATATAGATAAAACCATGTCATGGGAATTTGTTGTACAGATTATTCAATCACCCAGGTATGAAGTCCAGTACCGAATAGCTATTATTTCTTCTCCTCTCCCTCTTCCCACCCTCCATCCTCAAGTAGACCCCAGTGTCTATTGTTTTTCTTCTTTGTGTTCATAAGTTCTCATCATTTAGCTTCCACTTATAGGTGAGAACATGCAGTATTTGGTTTTCTGTTTCTGCATTAGTTTACTAGGGATAATGCCCTCCAGCTCCATCCACATTTCTGCAAAAGACATGATCTCATTCCTTTTTAGGACTGCATAGTATCCCATGATGTATATGTACCAGATTTTCTTTATCCAATCTGTCATTGATGGGCATTTGGGTTGATTCCATATCTTTGTTATTGTGAACAGTGCTGCAATGAACATCTGCATGTATGTGTCTTTATGGTAGAATGATTTATATTCCTCTGGGTCTGTACCCACTAATGGGATTGCTGGGTTGAATGGTAGTTCTACTTTTAGCTCTTTGAGGAATCACCATACGGATTTCCACAATGGTTGAACTAATTTACACTCCCACTAACAGTGTATGTGTTCCCTTTTCTCCACAACCTCACCAGCATCTGTTCTTTTTTTACTTTTTAGTAATAGCCATTCTGACTGGTGTGAGATGGTATCTCATTGTGGTTTTTATTTACATTTCTTTAATGATCTGTGATATTAAACTTTTCTTCATATGCTTGTGGGCCACATGTATGTCTTCTTTTGAAAAGTGTCTGTTCATGTCCTTTGCCCACTTTTTAATGGGTTTTTTTTTCTTGTCAATTTGTTTAAGTTCCTTATAGATGCTGGATATTAGATCTTTGTCAGATGCATAGTTTGCCAATATTTTCTGCTATTCTGTAGGTTGTTTACTCTGTTGATGGTTTGTCTTGCTATGATGAAGCTCTTAAGCTTAATTAGATCCCACTTGTCAAATTTTGCTTTTGTTGCAATTGCTTTTGGTGTCTTTGTCATGAAATCTTTCCCTATTCCTATGTCCAGGATGGTATTGCCTAGGTTGTCTGCCAGGGTTTTTATAGTTTTGGGTTTTACATTTAAGTCTTTAATCCATCTTGAGTTGATTTTTGTATATGGTGTAAGGAAGGGGTCCAGCTTCAGTCTTCTGCATATGGCCAGCCAGTTATCCCAGCATCATTTATTGAATAGGGAGTCTTTCTCTCAATCCTTACTTTTGTCAGCTTTGTCAAAAAACAGATTGTTGTAGGTGTGCGGCCTTATTTCTGGGCTCTTTATTCTGTTCCGCTGGTCTGTGTGCCTGTTTTTGTACTGGTACCATGCTATTTTGGTTACTGTAGCCCTGTAGTATAGTTTGAAGTTGGGTAATGTGACACCTCCAGCTTTCTTCCTTTTACTTAGGATTGTCTTGAGTATTTGGGCTCTTTTTTTATTCCATATGAATTTTAAAATAGTTTTTTTCTAGTTCTGTGAAGAATGTAATTGGTAGTTTGATAGGAATAGCATTGAATCTGTAAATTGCTTTGGGCAGTATGGCCATTTTAATGATATTGACTCTTCTTATCCATGAGCAGGGAATGTTTTTTTTTCCCATTTGTTTGTGTCTTCTCTGATTTCTTTGTGCAGTGTTTTGTAATTTTCATTGTACAGAATATGAAAATATCTTTATTTTGCCCTCACACTTTAATTATATGTAGAATTCCAGGTTGACAATTTTTTCTTTCCACTCTTCATAGATATAATTCTATGTCTTCTGCTTCAGTCTCATGTGATACTGTAGCAGGAAGAGCTGCAGACAAAACCTCTCAGACACCGAATTGTAGAAGGAAGGGCTTTATTCAGCTGGGAACATCAGCAAGCTACTGCCTTAAAATCCGAGCTCCCTGAGTGAGCAATTCCTGTCCCTTTTAAGGGCTCACAACTCTAAGGATTTCACATGAAAGGGTCGTGTTTGATTTGAACAAGCAAGGGGTACGTGACAGGGGCTGCATGCACTGGTGGTCAGAGAGAAACAGAACAGGGCAGGGAGTTTCACAGTGTTCTTCTATACAGTGTCTGGAATCTATGAATAACATCGGTTTTTAAGTTATGAGTTGATTTTTAACTACTGGATTTAGGCCAGGCAGGCCCAGGCCTGGTTTCAGGCCTGGCGCCGGGCTGCCTGTCTTTGGCTTTACTTCCTTGTTGTTTCTTCTAAAACAGGTACTGAGTATAAAACAGTATAAAACAATATGAGAGGGTCTCTCTCTTCCCTCAATACAGGGCTCTGAGAAAAATCTGCCATTCTGTACTAGGATCTCCCCAGACATTGGCAAGTGACTGCAACCCCTGAGAGGGGTAACAAAGCTATCTCAGGGACCAACCTCTTTCCTTTCCTACCTCTGGCTTCGCATAATGAGCCCAATTCTAGTCTCCTACCACGTGTGAAAGTGTTTGTGGCTCCCATTCCTGCAAAGGCATTAAGTTTTGGCTCAAAGTGCCCATTTACAGTCCTGGTTCCCCAAGGACCATGTGACTTCAGCCCTTGTTTGCCATGTGGGCTGTCTTTTTGCTTCACATAAACTTTCCATTAACTTCTAGATCAACTATCCATATTTTTTTATTTTAAAATATTGTCTTATTCATTTTTACATATTTGGAGCAAAGGAGAAAGCATTTGGCATGTGCTCACTCTGAGGCTTTGAACAAAACCCTCAATCAGTATTTAAACATAACAATGAGCTTTACTGATTTTTTCCCCTCATTCTGCTTCCTGCCTCCCACTACCTCTCGGATTTGTTTTTTGTTTTTTTTTGTTTTGTTTTGTTTTTCTTACCTGAGTACATACTTTAATAATTCCTTCAGAGAAAGTCCAGAGTACTGAGATTTCTAAATCATTATTTTTAAGAAAATAGTTCTCTTTCATCTTCAATGTTGAATGACAGTTTAGCTTGGTATATGTTTCTAAATATAAAGTAATTTTCTCTCAGTACTTTGAAAATTCTGCTGTATTGTCTTTTTTGTTCAATGTTTTTGATAAGAAGGCTTATGACAATCTGATTATCATTCCTTATTATGTAATACGTGTTTTGTCTAAAAGATTTTAGGATTTTTCCCTTTATCCTTTACATTCTGATATTCACTATGAAGTCCACACATGGCCTTTGCTTAGTGTTGCATTGTGCATTGTGTTTATCAACATATTTGATCTTTCAGTGCTTCAAGTGACAACCTAAACAACTAATCAATATCTGGGAATGAAAGAACCTTCTCTTGAGAATCTGACCAGCCCAAGAAGTCCCAATGATACCAACATAAAGGATTCCTTGAAAATAGCCCAGCCAGATCATTCTATGATAAAGCCCACATCTGATGCTCAATCAGGGTTTGCATGCCCCACCATTATATAACCAATCAAGAATCAACAGACATCTGAGAGCTTTTTTATGAAAGATGGAGACAAACCAACCAATAGATAAAAGCAATCTTGAGGAAACAGATTCTGAAAGGAGGAAAAAAAAAAAAAAGAAGAAGAAAACATATTATCGAAGTCTTCAGGGTACTTAGAGAAAATGTTGCAGCCATGAAACTACTTCAGCACAGTGGTTCTTGCCTGTAATCCCTAGCACTTTAGGAGGCCAAGGTGGGAGGATTGCTTGAGCCCAGGGATTCAAGTTTATAGCAAGCCATGATTGTACCACTGCACTCCATCCTGGGTGACAGAGTAAGACCCTGTCTCAGAAAAACCAAAACCAAACCAAACCTAAATAAACAAACGGGAGCATTCAGAGGACTTTAATGTCACTAAAAGAAAAAATTTTTAATTCAATAGAAAAATTGAAAAATAAAATTGAGAAAATTGTACAAAAGTAGAACAAAAATAAACAAGACATAGAAAAAAAGTGGTGGTGGAGAGAGGATCTGAACAGTAGTTTCATAGAGAGAGAAAAAAAGAAGAATTTAAGTGAAACTATTATCAAAGGAAAAATTCAAGAAATTTTCCCAAAATGGAAAAACATGAATTTCCAGATTAAAAAGACCTAGGAAATGCCCAGTACACTGGACTCATACCAAGACATATCACTGGGAGATTTTAGAACGCTGGGAAGAAAGAGAAAATACTTGTGATATAATAAGAAATATACGTAAAAGAGCAACTCAAAGTACTCTAAAAAAATTTTAAACAATTTTTTAAAGAAATGTCCATTTTATCTTCAACCCCTGTTCCTGGCACAAAGCTCCTAAAACCCTTGTAATTTCCTGAGTGATAGGAGCACCTTTTGTTATAACATTGGGTCTTAGTCCCCGGTTCCTGACATAAGAGCCTCTATGACCTTTGGAATCTCCAGAGTGATAGGAGAGTCTTTTTTCATGTTAATAAGATGACTGGTGGCTGGGTTCCCTGGATAGCCTCAGGATAGGGTCTGGTTGCCAGAAAGACTGAGGCATTTTAGGAGGGGAAAGGGGCTGGAGATTGAGCTATTCACCAATGGCAATAATTTATCAGTTATGCCTACATAAAGGAAACTCCATAAAAACCCTAAATAACACTTAAAAAAGTTTCCAGGTTGGGGAATACATCATTGTGCCAGGAGGCACATCCCAAATCCATCGGGAAAGGAGCTCCTGCACGCAGGACCATTTCAGACCTTGCCCTATGTACCTCTTCATCTGGCCATTAGTTTGTATTCTTTATAATAAACAAGTAAGTGTAGGTAAAGTGTTTTCCTGAGTTCTGAAAGACATTGTAGCAAATTATCAAACCTGAGGAGAAGGTCATGGAAACCCCAGATATGTAGCAAAGTTGGAGAGAAGTGTGGATGCCCTAAACACCCAATACTTGCAACTGGCATCTGAAATTGGGGGCAGTCTTATGGGACTGAGCCCTTAATCTATGGGGTCTGCATTAACTCTGGACAGTTAGTGTCAGAAGTGAATTAAATTGTAGGACACCCAGTTGGTGTCCAGAGAGAAGTGGAGAATTGCTCGGTGTGGGAAATCTACACATTTGGTGTCAGAAGTGTTTTGAATAGAGGCACAAGTTTTTATTTTAATACTAAAAGTTCTCTGAATGTAGAGTAACAGGATCAGTAATCACAATGGCTTTTGACTTCTCAATAGCAACATTGGGGTCTAAAAGATAATGGAGTAATTCATTCAAAATAATAATGGAAAATCATTTCCAAATTATTATATTAATTCAGCCAAACTCTCAATCAAGTATGAGAGGAGAATAAAGTCATTTTCAGACATGCAAGGTCTGAAAAAATGTGTCCCCAGGCATCATTTCACAGAAAGCTACCGCAGGATATATTCCACCAGAACAAGAAAGAGGAAGCCTTAGGATATGGGAAGAGTATATAGCATAGAAGAGAAATCAAGAGAATCCTCTGGATTTTGGTGAAAGGAGACACCTGGATAACTGCTGAGCACCAGATATAGACGGAAACCATTTCAAATGGAGCAGTCAGAAAGATCCAGAAGGAAGTCCTTTTTGAAAGATTAAATTACTAGAACATCCAATGCATCTAAATATATTTGGAGCTGGGCACGGTGGCTCATGCCTGTAATCCCAGCACTTTGAGAGGCCGAGGTGGGTGGATCACCTGAGGTCAGAACTTTGAGACCTGCCTGGCCAACATGGTGAAACCCCATCTCTACTAAAATACAAGGGTGGGTGTGGTGGCACGTGCCTGTAGTCCCAGCTACTCAGGAGGCTGAGACAGGAGAATAACTTGAACCCAGGAGGCAGAGTTGCAGTGAGCCAAGATTGTACCATTGCATTCCAGCCTGGGCAACAGAGCAAGACTCCATCTCAAAAAAAAAAAAAAAAAGTATGTATATATATTTGGACCAGTAATTCCCAAAGTCAGGTCCAGTGGCCCTAGGGGTCCCTGAAATCTTATTAGATAATTTGCAAGGTCAAAGCTATTTATGTAATAATACTAGATATTATTTTTCTTTTTCAATCTCCTTCTCTCATAAGTATACAAAAAAGTTTTCCAGAGGCTACATGGCATGTGCTATTACAACAGATTGAATGAAAAAGCAGATATGAGAAGTCAGCTGTCTTCCAAGAAGCCAAACATTAAAGAGATTTGAAAATATGTAAAATAATATCATTCTTATTATATTTGTTTTGTTTTAGAAAACATAGTTACATTTCATGAAAAATGTTATGTTAACATAAAATACGTTTAGTATTTTAATGTATTAATACATAGATTTTATTACTGGTAAGTTTTAATTTCAAATATGATAAATGTAGTGGATATGACCCATATAATCAAAAGCTCTTTGGTCGTCTGATCCTGCTCATGCAAAAATAAAAAGTGCATATATATATGTGTGTGTCTATATATATATATATATATAAAGCTCTTTAGGATTCTCCATCATATTAAGAGTGGAAAGGGCTCTTGAGACCAGAAAGTTTGAGAATTGCTGATTCAGAAAACTAACAGAGATTTAGGTTGAATTTTTGTTAGGTAGACCAAAGCAAACAAACAATTATAAATTCCAGAGAAAATAGAAAGTTGAACAGAAAACGAAAACTAAGCATAGCATACTAGATGGCTCAGCTGAGAAAAGCGTGTACGCAGTCTTTTAAAAATATTTTTTATTTTTATTTTTTGAGACAGGGTCTTGTTTTGTCACCCAGGCTGGAGTGCAGTAGCATGATTATAGCTCACTGCAGCCTTGACCTCTAGAACTCAAGTGATCCTCCCACCTCAGTCTCCTGAGTAGCTGGGACTACAGGTGTGCACCATCACGCTCAGCTAATTTTTTTTTTTTTTTTTTTTTTTGGTAAGGATAGGGGTCTCATTATGTTGCCCAGGCTGATCTCGAACTCCTGGGCTCAAGCTATCCTCCTACCTCAGCATCTCAAAGTGCTGGAATTACAGGTATGAGCCACTGTGCCCAGCCAGGGCATGTACATAGCCATATTAATGTAAAATGATATTGTCTAATCAAAGGTATGACATAACTATATTAGATACTAGGGGCAAGTCTAGTTAAAGGGAAGTTGTCAAAAAAGAGCTAAATTCTCATCTTCCATAGTGAGAAGTCAACAGATAATAACTAATTCTAAAAAGAAGGTTTTAAAAATAAGCATGTCATTTAGAGATATGAAAATAAATCCTAAAAAACCCACAAATAAAAGTGGAAGTAGTGGCCTCTAAAAGGGGGAAATGAAGAGGGAGATGGCATTTTCCCAACAAGTCCTGTGGAATTATTTGACTCTAATTATGTATAATTTTGTTAAAGATGAAAGCTGAAAATAGAAAAAATTTAGTACAAACAGAAGTTTTAGTATTTTTCTTTTTTTTTTCTTTCTTTTTTTTTTTTTATTATACTTTAAGTTTTAGGGTACATGTGCACATTGTGCAGGTTAGTTACATATGTATACATGTGCCATGCTGGTGCGCTGCACCCACTAACTTGTCATCTAGCATTAGGTATATGTCCCAATGCTATCCCTCCCCCCTCCCCCAACCCCACAACAGTCCCCAGAGTGTGATATTCCCCTTCCTGTGTCCATGTGATCTCATTGTTCAATTCCCACCTATGAGTGAGAATATGCGGTGTTTGGTTTTTTGTTCTTGCGATAGTTTACTGAGAATGATGGTTTCCAATTTCATCCATGTCCCTACAAAGGACATGAACTCATCATTTTTTATGGCTGCATAGTATTCCATGGTGTATATGTGCCACATTTTCTTAATCCAGTCTATCATTGTTGGACATTTGGGTTGGTTCCAAGTCTTTGCTATTGTGAATAATGCCGCAATAAACATACGTGTGCATGTGTCTTTATAGCAGCATGATTTATAGTCCTTTGGGTATATACCCAGTAATGGGATGGCTGGGTCAAATGGTATTTCTAGTTCTAGATCCCTGAGGAATCGCCACACTGACTTCCACAATGGTTGAACTAGTTTACAGTCCCACCAACAGTGTAAAAGTGTTCCTATTTCTCCACATCCTCTCCAGCACCTGTTGTTTCCTGACTTTTTAATGATTGCTATTCTAACTGGTGTGAGATGATATCTCATAGTGGTTTTGATTTGCATTTCTCTGATGGCCAGTGATGATGAGCATTTTTTCATGTGTTTTTTGGCTGCATAAATGTCTTCTTTTGAGAAGTGTCTGTTCATGTCCTTTGCCCACTTTTTGATGGGGTTGTTTGTTTTTTTCTTGTAAATTTGTTTGAGTTCATTGTAGATTCTGGATATTAGCCCTTTGTCAGATGAGTAGGTTGCGAAAATTTTCTCCCATGTTGTAGGTTGCCTGTTCACTCTGATGGTAGTTTCTTTTGCTGTGCAGAAGCTCTTTAGTTTAATTAGATCCCATTTGTCAATTTTGGCTTTTGTTGCCATTGCTTTTGGTGTTTTGGACATGAAGTCCTTGCCCACGCCTATGTCCTGAATGGTAATGCCTAGGTTTTCTTCTAGGGTTTTTATGGTTTTAGGTCTAACGTTTAAATCTTTAATCCATCTTGAATTGATTTTGGTATGAGGTGTAAGGAAGGGATCCAGTTTCAGCTTTCTACATATGGCTAGCCAGTTTTCCCAGCACCATTTATTAAATAGGGAATCCTTTCCCCATTGCTTGTTTTTCTCAGGTTTGTCAAAGATCAGATAGTTGTAGGTATGCGGCGTTATTTCTGAGGGCTCTGTTCTGTTCCATTGATCTGTATCTCTGTTTTGGTACCAGTACCATGCTGTTTTTGTTACTGTAGCCTTGTAGTATAGTTTGAAGTCAGGTAGTGTGATGCCTCCAGCTTTGTTCTTTTGGCTTAGGATTGACTTGGCAATGCGGGCTCTTTTTTGGTTCCATATGAACTTTAAAGTAGTTTTTTCCAATTCTGTGAAGAAAGTCATTGGTAGCTTGATGGGGATGGCATTGAATCTGTAAATGACCTTGGGCAGTATGGCCATTTTCACGATATTGATTCTTCCTACCCATGAGCATGGAATGTTCTTCCATTTGTTTGTATCCTCTTTTATTTCCTTGAGCAGTGGTTTGTAGTTCTCCTTGAAGAGGTCCTTCACATCCCTTGTAAGTTGGATTCCTAGGTATTTTATTCTCTTTGAAGCAATTGTGAATGGGAGTTCACTCATGATTTGGCTCTCTGTTTGTCTGTTGTTGTTGTATAAGAATGCTTGTGATTTTTGTACATTGATTTTGTATCCTGAGACTTTGCTGAAGTTGCTTATCAGCTTAAGGAGATTTTGGGCTGAGACAATGGGGTTTTCTAGATAAACAATCATGTCGTCTGCAAACAGGGACAATTTGACTTCCTCTTTTCCTAATTGAATACCCTTTATTTCCTTCTCCTGCCTGATTGCCCTGGCCAGAACTTCCAACACTATGTTGAATAGGAGCGGTGAGAGAGGGCATCCCTGTCTTGTGCCAGTTTTCAAAGGGAATGCTTCCAGTTTTTGCCCATTCAGTATGATATTGGCTGTGGGTTTGTCATAGATAGCTCTTATTATTTTGAAATACGTCCCATCAATACCTAATTTATTGAGAGTTTTTAGCATGAAGGGTTGTTGAATTTTGTCAAAGGCTTTTTCTGCATCTATTGAGATAATCATGTGGTTTTTATCTTTGGCTCTGTTTATATGCTGGATTACATTTATTGATTTGCGTATATTGAACCAGCCTTGCATCCCAGGGATGAAGCCCACTTGATCATGGTGGATAAGCTTTTTGATGTGCTGCTGGATTCGGTTTGCCAGTATTTTATTGAGGATTTTTGCATCAATGTTCATCAAGGATATTGGTCTAAAATTCTCTTTTTTGGTTGTGTCTCTGCCCAGCTTTGGTATCAGAATGATGCTGGCCTCATAAAATGAGTTAGGGAGGATTCCCTCTTTTTCTATTGATTGGAATAGTTTCAGAAGGAATGGTACCAGTTCCTCCTTGTACCTCTGGTAGAATTCGGCTGTGAATCCGTCTGGTCCTGGACTCTTTTTGGTTGGTAAACTATTGATTATTGCCACAATTTCAGCTCCTGTTATTGGTCTATTCAGAGATTCAACTTCTTCCTGGTTTAGTCTTGGGAGAGTGTATGTGTCGAGGAATTTATCCATTTCTTCTAGATTTTCTAGTTTATTTGCATAGAGGTGTTTGTAGTATTCTCTGATGGTAGTTTGTATTTCTGTGGGATCGGTGGTGATATCCCCTTTATCATTTTTTATTGTGTCTATTTGATTCTTCTCTCTTTTTTTATTAGTCTTGCTAGCGGTCTATCAATTTTGTGGATCCTTTCAAAAAACCAGCTCCTGGATTCATTGATTTTTTGAAGGGTTTTTTGTGTCTCTATTTCCTTCAGTTCTGCTCTGATTTTAGTTATTTCTTGCCTTCTGCTAGCTTTTGAATGTGTTTGCTCTTGCTTTTCTAGTTCTTTTAATTGTGATGTTAGGGTGTCAATTTTGGATCTTTCCTGCTTTCTCTTGTGGGCATTTAGTGCTATAAATTTCCCTCTACACACTGCTTTGAATGCATCCCAGAGATTCTGGTATGTTGTGTCTTTGTTCTCGTTGGTTTCAAAGAACATCTTTATTTCTGCCTTCATTTCGTTATGTACCCAGTAGTCATTCAGGAGCAGGTTGTTCAGTTTCCATGTAGTTGAGCGGCTTTGAGTGAGATTTTTAATCCTGAGTTCTAGTTTGATTGCACTGTGGTCTGAGAGATAGTTTGTTATAATTTCTGTTCTTTTACATTTGCTGAGGAGCGCTTTACTTCCAACTATGTGGTCAATTTTGGAATAGGTGTGGTGTGGTGCTGAAAAAAATGTATATTCTGTTGATTTGGGGTGGAGAGTTCTGTAGATGTCTATTAGGTCCGCTTGGTGCAGAGCTGAGTTCAATTCCTGGGTATCCTTGTTGACTTTCTGTCTCGTTGATCTGTCTAATGTTGACAGTGGGGTGTTAAAGTCTCCCATTATTAATGTGTGGGAGTCTAAGTCTCTTTGTAGGTCACTCAGGACTTGCTTTATGAATCTGGGTGCTCCTGTATTGGGTGCATATATATTTAGGATAGTTAGCTCCTCTTGTTGAATTGATCCCTTTACCATTATGTAATGGCCTTCTTTGTCTCTTTTGATCTTTGTTGGTTTAAAGTCTGTTTTGTCAGAGACTAGGATTGCAACCCCTGCCTTTTTTTGTTTTCCATTTGCTTGGTAGATCTTCCTCCGTCCTTTTATTTTGAGCCTATGTGTGTCTCTGCACGTGAGATGGGTTTCCTGAATACAGCACACTGATGGGTCTTGACTCTTTATCCAACTTGCCAGTCTGTGTCTTTTAATTGGAGAATTTAGTCCATTTACATTTAAAGTTAATATTGTTATGTGTGAATTTGATCCTGTCATTATGATGTTAGCTGGTGATTTTGCTCATTAGTTGATGCAGTTTCTTCCTAGTCTCGATGGTCTTTATATTTTGGCATGATTTTGCAGCGGCTGGTACCGGTTGTTCCTTTCCATGTTTAGCGCTTCCTTCAGGAGCTCTTTTAGGGCAGGCCTGGTGGTGACAAAATCTCTCAGCATTTGCTTGTCTGTAAAGTATTTTATTCCTCCTTCACTTATGAAGCTTAGTTTGGCTGGATATGAAATTCTGGGTTGAAAATTCTTTTCTTTAAGAATGTTGAATATTGGCCCCCACTCTCTTCTGGCTTGTAGGGTTTCTGCCGAGAAATCCGCTGTTAGTCTGATGGGCTTCCCTTTGAGGGTAACCCGACCTTTCTCTCTGGCTGCCCTTAACATTTTTTCCTTCATTTCAACTTTGGTGAATCTGACAATTATGTGTCTTGGAGTTGCTCTTCTCGAGGAGTATCTTTGTGGCGTTCTCTGTATTTCCTGAATCTGAATGTTGGCCTGCCTTGCTAGATTGGGGAAGTTCTCCTGGATAATATCCTGTAGAGTGTTTTCCAACTTGGTTCCATTCTCCGCATCACTTTCAGCTACACCAATCAGACGTAGATTTGGTCTTTTCACATAGTCCCATATTTCTTGGAGGCTTTGCTCATTTCTTTTTATTCTTTTTTCTCTAGACTTCCCTTCTCGCTTCATTTCATTCATTTCATCTTCCATTGCTGATACCCTTTCTTCCAGTTGATCGCATCGGCTCCTGAGGCTTCTGCATTCTTCACGTAGTTCTCGAGCCTTGGTTTTCAGCTCCATCAGCTCCTTTAAGCACTTCTCTGTATTGGTTATTCTAGTTATACATTCGTCTAAATTTTTTTCAAAGTTTTCAACTTCTTTGCCTTTGGTTTGAATGTCCTCCCGTAGCTCAGAGTAATTTGATCGTCTGAAGCCTTCTTCTCTCAGCTCGTCAAAATCATTCTCCATCCAGCTTTGTTCCGTTGCTGGTGAGGGACTGCATTCCTTTGGAGGAGGAGAGGTGCTCTGCGTTTTAGAGTTTCCAGTTTTTCTGTTCTGTTTTTTCCCCATCTTTGTGGTTTTATCTACTTTTGGTCTTTGATGATGGTGATGTACAGATGGGTTTTCAGTGTGGATGTCCTTTCTGTTTGTTAGTTTTCCTTCTAACAGACAGGACCCTCAGCTGCAGGTGTGTTGGAATACCCTGCCGTGTGAGATGTCAGTGTGCCCCTGCTGGGGGGTGCCTCCCAGTTAGGCTGCTCGGGGGTCAGGGGTCAGGGACCCACTTGAGGAGGCAGTCTGCCTGTTCTCAGATCTCCAGCTGCGTGCTGGGAGAACCACTGCTCTCTTCAAAGCTGTCAGACAGGGACATTTAAGTCTGCAGAGGTTACTGCTGTCTTTTTGTTTGTCTGTGCCCTGCCCCCAGAGGTGGAGCCTACAGAGGCAGGCAAGCCTCCTTGAGCTGTGGTGGGCTCCACCCAGTTCGAGCTTCCCGGCTGCTTTGTTTACCTAAGCAAGCCTGGGCAATGGCGGGCGCCCCTCCCCCAGCCTCGCTGCCGCCTTGCAGTTTGATCTCAGACTGCTGTGCTAGCAATCAGCGAGATTCCGTGGGCGTAGGACCCTCCGAGTCAGGTGTGGGATAGTCTCGTGGTGCGCCGTTTTTTAAGCCGGTCTGAAAAGCGCAATATTCGGGTGGGAGTGACCCGATTTTCCAGGTGCGTCCGTCACCCCTTTCTTTGACTCGGAAAGGGAACTCCCTGACCCCTTGCGCTTCCCAGGTGAGGCAATGCCTCGCCCTGCTTCGGCTCGCGCACGGTGCGCGCACCCACTGGCCTGCGCCCACTGTCTGGCACTCCCTAGTGAGATGAACCCGGTACCTCAGATGGAAATGCAGAAATCACCCGTCTTCTGCGTCGCTCACGCTGGGAGCTGTAGACCGGAGCTGTTCCTATTCGGCCATCTTGGCTCCTCCCTTCTTTTCTTTTTTTTTTTTTTTTTTTTTTTTTTTGAGACAGAGTTTCGCTTTGTTCCCCAAGCTGGAGTGCAGTGGCGCATCTCTGCTCACTGCAAGCTCCACCTCCTGGGTTCACGCCATTCTCCTGCCTCAGCCTCCCAAGTAGCTGGGACTACAGGCACCCGCCACCACACTCGGCTAATTTTTTGTATTTTTAGTAGAGATGGGGTTTCACTCTGTTAGCCAGGATGGTCTTGATCTCCTGACCTCATGATCCACCCGCCTCGGCCTCCCAAAGTGCTGGGATTACAGGCTCACGTGAGCCACCACTCCCAGCCCATGAGCCACCCTGCCCAGCCTAATATTTCTTTTTTCTTGACTTTACAATAGATAAATTCATGAGATAGCAGCTAAATTTTTTGATTCAGAGACCACCGCAGTAAATTTGGGATTTTAAATTTTGATTTGAGAAATGGAAGACTGTATAATACATGTTTCCAAACTGGGGGGTGGAACATAAGAGAATCACAAGGGTGGGATTGCTGAGGAGGGGTGTGTGTGGTTTGAAGAAAAACTGCTGTTCATTGAAGAACCATTAATATTTAGAAGAAACAGTGAATTCAGAATCAAGAGAGCGGACTGTGGTTCCAGCTCTGCCACTTACTCCCCTTGTTGCCGAACCAAACCTAGGGTCTGCTTGCCTGGCGCAGCATAGCCAAACATTAACACTGAGGTTTTGCAGCAAGAGAAAGGAGGGCATTTATTTGCAGGGTGCCAAGCAAGGAGACTCAGGCAGCTATGCTTAAGACCCGACCTCCCTGATGGTTTACAGAAAGGGTTTTTAAATGCAGGGGTAAATTTCAGGAAAGTAGAAGTTACAGGCAAAATTATAAATTGATACATGAAGGTTATACACTGGTTTGGCCTAAAAAGGTGGGATATATTTAAGCGAGGGCTTAAAGGCCATAGGTGGATTCAAAGATTCTCTGATTTGCAATTGGTTCACGAAGTAAGGCTTTGCCTAAAAACTTGGGGTCAGCAGAAAGGAATGTTAAGTTCTGGCCTGCAGGCGTGTCCTTCTCCAGGGCCCTCAGGAAGAAATTTAGAACAAAGAACAGTGGTCAGAGTTTGGTCCTCAGTTCCCTTTTATCTGAGGTCTACGTGCCAGCAGATGGCATTTTCCATTTGGTGGAGGTCCAGGTTTCCGAAAAAACAACTCTGAAAAAGGACATATGATAAGATATTATCTTTAGTTTCTATAGGGAACCAAATATCTTGTGGTTCTAACTTCCCAGTCTACTGTTTTAAGCTAACTTTTTGCTTATCAGGTTGCTCATTTATTTCTCAAGGCTAGCTAGATGCCTGGAAGTCCCCTTGAAGGAGCTCAAGATTTTCCTATACTTCCATGGTTGGGGGCGGCGGGTTCCTAAAAATGGTCCCTGCTCTGTCTCATCCTAACCAAGTCACTTGCTCTCAATTTCCTGTTAAATAAGAGGAGTGCACTTGATAGTTACTCAGATTACAATTAAGTCAAAAAATTATTGTATGTTCTACCAATAATATTCTGAATTACAAAAAACAGGTCAGACTGATCTGGACAAGGAAACTCTCTTATCTTTAAAATAGAAATAAAAACATTTTAGAAAAGAAAAATAATATTTTATTTGGGCTTTGAGATTTACAAATTAAATAATATGAAATTCTGGGGCCAGGAGCAGTGGCTCATGCCTGTAATCTCAGCACTTTGGGAGGCCAAGGTGAGCAGATCACCTGAGGTCGGAAGTTCGAGACCAGACTGACCAACATGGAGAAACCCCTTCTCTACTAAAAATACAAAATTAGCCAGGCATGGTGGCTCATGCCTGTAATCCCAGCTACTTGGGAGGCTGAGGCAGGAGAATCGCTTGAACCTGGGAGGCAGAGGTTGCAGTGAGTTGAGATTGCGCCATTGCACTCCAGCCTGGGCAACAAGAGTGAAACTCCATCTCAAAAAGAAAAGGAAAGAAATTCTGTTGATTGAATAAACTTGGTGTACTGGATTAGCTCCTTCCTTCCTTCCTTGCTCTTTCTTTCTTTCTTTCTCTCTCTCTTTCTCTCTTTTTTTTTTTTTTTTTGACAGAATCTTGTTCTGTTGCCCAGGCTGGAGTGCAGTGATGCTATCTTGGCTCACTGAAGGCTCCACCTCCCAGGTTCAAGCAATTCTCCTGCCTCAGCCTCCCAAGCAGCTGGGACTACAGGCATGTGCCACCGTACCCAGCTAATTTTTGTATTAGAGACAGGGTTTCACCATGTTGGCCAGGCTGGTCTCAAACTCCTGACTTCAAGTGATCCACCTGCCTTGGCCTCCCAAAGTGCTGGGATTACAGGCGTGAGCCACTGTGCTCGGCCTGGATCATTTTCTTTACATGAAAACTCCATAGCAGTTTTTCTTTGAGCTCCTTTCCAATAACTTCCTTGCTTCATAAATTCTACTTAAGATGTTGTTTTCTCTTCCTGATCTCTATGTGGGCAGAAAAAAGATAGCAATGCTTACGTAATAAGTGATTATGCTCATCTTTGACTTTTTCTTATGTTCATTTCTACAGTTTCTACTGCAATTATTTTTTTTAACTGAGGATGGCTAAAAAATGTACCTCCAGCTAGAGTTTATAAATGCAAGATAAATGCTTGATGAGCTGCTATTAGAGGTTCCTGAAAATAAATACCAGGTGGCAGTTTGCACTGTTCATCAAAGAGCATTAACAGAGATGAGAGGGTGGCATACTTTTTTATTTTAAAAAACAACCAAATGAAAAAAAGTCATCAATAATGCTACCACTTAGAGATAATGATCTTTAGCAAATTACATCATTAATAGTGTCTTCCAATCCTTTTTCTTGGCGGTATAACAAACTAAGTGATCCAGAAACACATTTTACATGCTTAGTTCACACAAACTTTCACATACATAAAATTTGTATATGCCATAGTTGGAGCTATGCAGGAGATCCAGTCCCTGCTGGAGATGATGCTAGGACACAGAAAAAGAGGAAGAAATTCTCTGGCTTCTGCCTTTCTTTTTTTTTTTTTTTTTTTTTCCAGTCTCCCAGTAGTGCCTCCCATTGGCTGAACCCAGCCAGAAGTCAGCTGACATAAGATCTTGGAAAATGCAGCCCACAGCGGGGAAGTCCCAGGAAGTCACAGGAAGAAAGGGAGAGGCACAAACAAGCACAGGATCAGCATAGCCCACCCTTTTTGCTATTCAGCATCCATTCTAATCTTTCTGCCCATACTTAACTCTCATAAAACAACCTTATGCTTCTACCTAACAAAAAATGTTAGGCGGAAGATCTGTCCTACAAATAAGGATGTTCTTGCTCTCTCCCCAACAAGGGGAAACACAAAATCTCATCTGTCATGTTGTCCACATCAAATCTAAGATCTCCAAGGGATATGCAGCACCAGCAGGTCTGGTTGTATCTTCTCATACCTGGTTGCCATTGAATTAAAGTTGAGCACCATTGAAAATCTTTGTGCAAAACCACAGGGAAAAGATGAAGGGCAGAGGCTTGGAATTATTGGTTTAAATACACATAACACTGCAGCCTCAGTCCTCAGCTTCGTATCTGATCATGAAACCATAGTTGATACTTATCACATCCTTTTTCCATTACCCATTCCATAATACCTTTGCCTTCGAGCAGAACCTTGGCTGGTTGGAATTCTTTACACAGTGAGGTGACCCACACCTTCATTCTTTATGGGTTTTAGTCCTTACTCGTCCTGAATTTTTGTGGTCACTCTTACCCACCTCTTGCACACTGACCTTTTCTATTGAACATGCAAGTATTAAGAGGTGCCCCAGGGAATTCGTGATTCCAGACATGGTCTTCTCAGTCCTCATTGAGTAGAAATGCCTCCAATTCAATGGAACTATTGTGTCTCCTGATGTAAGCATTCTGCTCTTGGGAATTAGGACTTCTAGACCAGAAGTCAAGGTTACAGACAAAGTCAACAAACTCTTGCAAACAGGTTATTAATTGTAAAAAGGAGCCCCTCCCATTTCCATCACTTGGTTTCCAAACAGTGTGCTCTTGCCAGGAGAGAAAATGAAACATATATAAATTATTGGCTCAAAACACATCCTATAAGACAATATCCCAACTTGGTAAAGTATTGTCTCCCAATTATGTCTGCCATAATTGAGTCTTTAGCAGATCATTCTACCATTTTTATCAGGCCAGCTGCTTCTGGATGGTGGGACACATAGTAAGACCAGTTGAATCCCTTGCTGTACTTATTTATGGTAAAATGAGTTCTGTGATTGGAAGTGATGTTGTGTGGGATACCTTGGGGGTGAATAGGAATCCCATAAATCCATGGATAGTGCTGCTAGTTAAAGCAAGTTGAATAGAAGCAATTATTCATATTCAGAAAAAAAATTTAATGAGATAAAAATGCTGCCCACTTAATGATGGAAGGGCTTCTGTGTAATTGATCTACCATCAGGTGGCTGGCTGGTCTCCCAAGGAAATGATATAGTATGAGGGGCTCATCATCAGCCTTTGTTGTTGGCATATTGTGCACTCAACAGCAGCAGCAGCCAAATCAGTCTTGGTGTGGGAAAGTCCATGCTGTTGAGCTGAGGCATGGCCTACGTTTCTGATGTCATGGCCACTGCTATGGTTTGAATATTTGTTACTCTCCACAACTCATGTTAAAATTTAATTGCCATTGTAGCAATATTAAGAGGTGGAGCCTTTAAGAAGAGAGAGCCATTAAGATCAGGGCACTAGGCCTCCACCCTCATGGGTGTGATTGGTGCTGTTATAAAAGGGCAAATCTAGCCTCTTCTAGCTCTCTTCTTGCCCTTCTACTTTCTGCCATGTGATAGCATAGTAAGAAAGCCCTTGACAGATGCCAGCCTCTTGATCTTGGACTTTTCAGCCTCCAGAACAATGAGCCAATAAACTTCCACTCATTATAAATTACCCAGTCTCAGGTATTCTGTTATAGGAGCACAAATGGACTAAGACAACCACTTTGGGTTTCTATACACAAACCCACTGAGTAAGCACAGAACGACTAAAAAAAGAGACTGACTTATAGCCATAGGATGATCATCTTGAAGCTTGATTATTGTGAAGCTCCACTGATGTTAATGCCATCTGCTCAGTATTTACATTGGATACAAACATTTGTATACTCTGTGCCTCTCCTAATTCAGGTTTCCCAGAAGCAGAGCCTGAAACAGAGGTTCATATATATGCAAAATTTTTTTCCAGTGGCTTAAACAAATAGATGTTTATTTATTTCTCATAGAGACAGTGACTACACTGAAAAGGGTTACTGAGCACTGGATTGTTCTGGTCATCACAGGAAAGATGTGACATATATATTTTTTGAGACAGAGTCTTGCTCTGACTCCCAGGCTGGAGTGCAGTAGCGTGATCTCGGGTCACTGCAAACTCCGCCTCCCGGGCTCAAGCGATTCTCCTGCCTCAGCCTCCCAAGTAGCTGGGATTACAGACACTCACCACCATGCCCGGCTAATTTTTGTATTTTTAGTAGAGACATGGTTTCACCATTTTGGCCAGGCTGGTCTCGAACTTCTGACCTCAAGTGATCTGCCAAACTCAGCCTCCCAAAATGCTGGGATTACAGGCGTGAGCCACTAGATGTGATATATTTTTAAGGCGCTATCAGGAGAAATTGATAAGGGAATGAGAGCAGCAGGGTAGGGAAGGAAAACGAGCTATGTAAGAATGTGGGTTAAAGTGAAGTCTAGCTTCATCTGATCCCACAGGGAACTTTGAAGTATAAATTGTGCCACAGAATCTGTCCCACTTTGAGGCAAGGAAAGGGGCCTTAGTACCCTCATTGCAGATGGTCATTGGCCATGGGCTGCCAGGGTAGGGAAGGCAGTAAAATTCTCAGGTATCTGGGGTAAGATGGCTTTAGTTGTTCAGGGGTGATCCCCCAGAGAAAGTTGCAAGTATGAGGTACTGCCTGAAACACCCTGTCAGCTCAAGCATGTGCATACAAACTAAGGCACTGAAAACAATTCAATTTCTGATGTTTATTCCTTTGTGTAGATCCATGTTTCCACCTGGCATCATTTTCCTATGGCCTGAAAGACATCCTTTAATAGTTCTTATAGTGCATCATGTAGTAGTGATAAATGCTTTCAGCCTTTGTTAAGTTTGGAACATATTTATTTTGCCTTCATTTTTATTTATTTATTTATTTAACTTTATTTATTTATTTTCTGAGATGGAGTCTTACTCTGTCGCCAGGCTGGAGTGCAGTGGTGAGATCTTGGCTCACTGCAGCATCCACCTCCTGGGTTCAAACAATTCTTCCGCCTCAGCCTCCTGAGTAGCTGGGATTACAGGCACACACCAACATGCCAGGCTAATTTTTGTATTTTTGGTAGAGACAGGGTTTCACCACATTGGCCAGGCTAGTCTCAAACTCCTGACCTCAGGTGATCCACCCATTTCAGCCTTTCACAGTGCTGGGATTACAGGTGTGAGCCACTGTGCCCAGCTAGCCTTCATTTTTAAAAGATATTTTTATTGGTTATAAAATTATAAGTTGATAGTATTTTTATTTTAGCACTTTAAAAATGTTGCTTCACTAGTGCTTGAACTGACTGTGTTCCCCTCAAATTCATATGTTGAAATCCTAACACCCCGTGTTGTTGATATTGGGAAGTGGAGCTTTTGGGAGGTAATTATATTATAAGAGTGGAGCCCTCAGGAATGAAATTAGAGATCTTATAAAAATACACAAGAGAGCTTGCTTCTTCTCTCTCTGCTCTCTGCCATGTGAGAACACAATAAAAATGATGGCCTTCTGCAAACCAGAAAGTGAGCTCTCATCAGACATCAAGTCGGCCTGCATCTTGCTCTTGGACTTTCCAGTCTCCAGAACCCTGAAAAATGAATGTTTGTTGTTTATGCCACCTAGTCTATGGTAATTTGTTACAGCAGCCCAAGCTCACCGAGGCAACTATTTTCTCACTTACATTGTTTCGAACAAGAAATCTAAAGTCATCCTCATCCTTGCTTTTCTGTAATGCCTTTTATTCTCTCTGGCTGCTTTTAAGAGCTTCTCTTTATCACCAGTTTTATGATGTGCCTTAGAGTTGTTTTCTTTATGTTTCTGTACTTGAGTATTTTCTGAGGTTCTTGGATCTATAGATTTATAGTTTCCATCAAATTTGGGAAAATTTCAACCATTATTTTTTCAAGTATTTTTTCTGTCTCTCTCTCTCTCTTTCCTCTCTTTTGGAAGCTCCAACTGTATTGTTTGAAGTTGTCCTGCAGTTCACTTTTATTACAGTTTTCATGTAAAAGTTCTATGTCTTTTTTTTTACATCTTTTATATCTCTACTCAACTTTGTGAACATATGCATATAGTTACAACTGTTTTAATGTCCTACTAATTATAATACCTATGGCAGTTCTGCGTGGTTTCGATTGAACAATTTATCTCCTTATTATGGGTCATATTTTCCTACTCCTTTGCATGCCTGGCAATTTTTATTGGGTGGCAGATATAGTGAAATTTACTTGTTAGGTGTGGGTATTTTGTATTCCTATAAATATTCTTAAACTTTGTTCTGGAACACCATTAATTTCTTTGGAAAGAGTTTGTTTCTTTGTGGTCTTACTTTTAAAATTTGTTAGGTAAAACTGCAACAGCATTCATTTGGGGGCTAATTATTTCCCATTACTAAGGCAAGACTCTTCCACAGAGACTAACCAGTGCCCTGGCTGGTGAAATTGGGCCACTATTCCTGGCTTTTTGTGAACCCTGGGCACTGTTACTTCTAATCTTTTTAGAAACTTCTTTTCCTGACCTCAGGTTGATTCTTCACACACATGCACTGATCAGTACTCTGCCAAATACTAGAAAAGAACTCTCTACAGATCTCCGGGTTTCTTTCTGTGTGCAGTTCTTTCCTTGTTGGTTGTCTGTCCTGAAAACTCCAGGTGTTTTTATTCTCCTTCAGACTCTCAGCTACTTCTCCTCAACTCAAGGAAGCTACTGTACTCTGCTGGGTTCCCCTTCCTGTTCTAAGACCTGGAAGCTCTCTCAAGATAGGGTTCACCTCCTTTGTTTCCCGTTAAGGAAACTGTCTTTTGTTGTTTGATGTCGAGTGTCTTTAAAAAATCATTGTTTTGGGTCAGGCGTGGTGGCTCAAGCCTGTAATCCCAGCACTTTTGGAGGCTGAGGCGGGTGGATCATGAGGTCAGGAGATCAAGACCAGCCTGGCTAACATGGTGAAATCCTGTCTCTATTAAAAATACAAAAAATTAGCCAGGTGTGGTGGCGGGCACCTGTAGTCCCAGCTACTTGGGAGGCTGAGGCAGGAGAACGGCGTGAACCCGGGAGGCAGAGCTTGCAGTGAGCTGAGATGGCGCCACTGCACTCCAGCCTGGGTGACAGAGCAAGACTCCGTCTCAAAAATAAATAAATAAATAAATAAATAAATAAATAAATAAATAAATAAATAAATCATTGTTTTGAAACTGCATTTGTAAAAATTATATAACAGTGATAAAGTTATGGCAGTGGGGGAGATCTGATCTAGCCAAATGCTCTTTCTTTTGCCTTTAGCCTTCAAGCTGCCCTCCTAGGCTTAAGCAAGCTAACTTTGGGAGAAATATAGTTTATAATTTACATGATAATAACCCTTCCCCAAAATTCAACCATCTTTGTAAAGCTAATGAGAGACCACCAGGCTAGGAGGATAGAGGAGCCTGAATTCTGCTAAGGTGTAGACATAAACTATTGCCAGCCATTATTCTGGAGGTCACAAGATATGCAACTTCCCCAATTATTCCTGCAGATAACATTAATATTATAGAACCTAAGATTGGCCTTTTGAGATATCTTTTCAGTTTTTTTGCATGTCCGATAATGGATGGCTGTACCTGGACCCACCAACCACTCCTGTGACCCCACCCAGAAGTGACTCAGTGCTCAGGAGAATCATTTCCCACACCCTTTTGATTGCACCTCCAACCAATTACCAGCAAGCACTCCTACCCCTTTCCCCAAACTACCTTTGAAAAACCCCTAACCTCTGAGCCTTCAGGGAGATTGACTTGAGTAATAACTCTGTCTCCTGTGTGACGTGGCCGGCCTCACATCAATTAAACTCTTTCTTTACTGCAATGCCATGGTCTCCATGAATTGATTTTGTTTGTGCACTGGGCAGGAAGAGTCCATTGAGCAGTTGCAGTTTCACATGTTTTGTCTATTTTTTCATTGTTTCAGCAGGAGGATCAATCCACTTTCTGTTATTCCATCTTTACCTGAAGTCAAAGTCCACTCTGCTGTTATTTTTATGAATCCCTCACTTCCATTTTCCAAAGCTTAATTTGTTCTTTTCATAACTTTTGAGTAGAATGTTTAATTCACATGTCACTCTTTCTTATTTATAATGATATTCCCTTTTATCACAACTTTATCCATAACCCATACATTTTACTTTATAGGGTTTTTCTTATCATCGCTTTCATTGTCTCATCAGATAAATTTTTTAAATCTCCAAATGGTTGGGGTATTTACTGTTTGATCATTTTGTACCATTGTTATTATAAACTTCTTGTTTTTCCACATTATGAGTAAAGGCTGTGGTGAAGCAGACCCCATAGTGGTTAATAGTTTGAATGCTTGAGTCAGAAGGCTGGGGTTTACATCCCTGCTCTGTCTTTTTCTGACTATATGATTTTGGGCAAAGTATTTAACCTAAGGCTCAATTTCTTCATTTGTACAATGGAGATGATAATAATACCTATCTCAAATGGTTGCCCCAATAGTTAAATAAAGATAATAAATATCTGGGAAGCCTTAGCGCATAGTAAGCATTCAACAAATCTCAATTAAAGTTTCTATTTGGGAAAATTTATAGATTTCTTTGTGGTCAAATTTTGATACTCACTGATACTTGAAAGAATAAAAAAGGATGTTCTCAATAGGTGTGAAGGTCCATGTTGCAACGGATGTTACTGATCTCCAACTCCATATGCCTTTGTCCCGCCTCAGAGTTTGCCTGAAGCTGCATTGGGCAATGTGCCGACAGGACAGTTTCCCTCAAGAACCTGTACATTTCTCTGCTTGTCTACCTGAAGGTGCTCCAGGGACAGTCCAGCAGTGTTTGAGATTTGAAACTCTCAGAGATAATTCTCAATCAGTGAGGAACAGGAAAAAAGGGATACAAACCCCAGCTTTCCTGTCCCTTGAGAGAGAAAATCTAAGGTGTGTTGTATATATTCTTCCTAGAATCCCCAGAAAGACAGAGCTTCGGTCACCCACAGAAGAAACCCACTCATTTTTTATGCACCCTGCATGGGCTTTTTCCTCTTCCTGTCTCACAGTTCCTGCTCTTTCTCTTGGGCTTCCTGAGATTACCTCCTAAATCTGCTTTCTGTAGGAACACACACTAACACAGATATATATATGTATTAGATTGTCCTAGCAAATGCACTGTTCACATCCTCTAAGCAGTGGCTCTCAATTCTCATTTCATATTATAATCAACTGGAGAATGCATCAAAATTTCTGGGAACGGTGAAATAAAAAACAAATCCAGATTTAGTAAGGAAAGACTTTATTCAAAAAAAAATATTGCAAAGGGGAGTGGGGAGGAACTATTGCAATAGTGAGAGAAGAGCTATTACAACAGAGAGAACCTTCTGACCATAAGATCTGTTAAAAAAAAAATAAGCTTATGCACATTAAAATTCTAATAAGTTTATTTGAGCATTCAGCTATTTGTGGATGGGGCAGTACCAGACCACAGGTGGTTTAGCGCTCCACCAAAAAGGTAAGGGAAACTTTTTGAAGGTGTTCATAGAAGTAAGGCAAATTAAATATTTGCTTGGTTAAAATGGAAAATCCCTAGTTAGAGGTTAGTTGGCCATTTCTGATTGGTGAAGTCTCTAGGTAGAGGTTAGTTGGCAGTTTCTGACTGGTTAAGCTTAAGTTTTGCTTTATTGTTTACATTGAGTTGGGTTTTAGTTTGCTTAGGAACTCAAGGTGCTGGAGCTGTATTAGCCTAATGGCCTCCCTATTAATGATTTTGACAGCTCTCATGGCCAAAAAGGGATTTCTTTTATAGAGAGGAGTAAACAAGACAAGAAAGACCCTGGTGTGGGGAACTGGGATGAAAAGGTGGCCTGATGGAATAAGAGATCAGAGAATGGTTTGCTCTGAGGCCAGCCTATTCTTGAGGGGCTGCTAAGAAGATGTTGTGGGGACCTGAGTGAAGGAGAGAATCTTAACCGAAGTTTGGTTAACAGGCATTTGTTCTGAGTCCCACCTACGTCATATGGGAAAGGATGGTTCTTTGCAATGGGCCTTTTCCAGAACACAAAATGGGTGGGAAAGGGAAGGATTCTTAACTGTTTCTTTTTTCCACAATGATATGACTCAGGTAAAATTCAATGTTGTCTGGATGGAGCCTGAACAACAACATTTTCTAGAAGCTTCTGTAAGCTAAAAATAAAATTCTAAGCCCCTCAACTGACTGCTTGGCCAAGGAGTCCCCAGCATAATCTTGAAAACTGAGTTATTGGCCATGATGGGATCGGGGGTTCAGACACACCTTGTTATACCCCCTCTCTGACTAACCATGATTAGGCTTTCTTCCCTCAGGGCTTAGCAGAAACCAGCCCTTTCAAAAGACTCCACCACTGATATCAATCAACCAAGTGCCTAAGGCTACCCCTCCTTTTTTCCCTGATAAGAGATCACCACTGGAGTAGTTCTAGCTTGTCTAAGGAGAAGGCACAGTAATGGTTTGTGTGTCCTCTGCTTCACCTTTTGATATCAGAGGGCCAAAAACTCCACCCTCAGATCATGCTAACATTGCTATGTTTTGTCCCTGGGACTCATGGAGAGGCGTGAAGCTCAACTGTGCATGTGCATGTTTCTCCTTTCATAAATATTCATGACTCTTCCTATAGCTTAATAAATATGTATATTTGGCCACTGTGCTACACATAAATTTCTGCTCCCTTTGCCCCTCCCTTGAAGTGTCTGTTTCTGGCTTCTTACTGGAGGCTGTGCTTCCCAGCCTGTCAGAATGGCCATCCTGCAGGCTGCAACCCTTTATGAGACATAAAGCTTTCCTTCCCACATTTATGAACCTTATCTTTCTTCAGTTGACACTTCCTAGGTAAAGTATAGATTACAATAAGAGACTTGTGAGACACATCAACTAATCAAAATGTGTAGACCTTACTCAGATCCTGAGTTAAACACAGTTTTTCTTGCCAGGGGCAGTGGCTCACACCTGTAATCCCAGCACTTTGGGAAACTGAGGCTGGTGGATGGCTTGAGTCCAGGAGTTCGAGACCAGCCTGGGCAACATGGCAAAACCCTGTCCCTACAAGAAAAATACAATAAGCCAGGCACGGTGGTGCATGCCTGTAGTCCCAGCTACTTGGGAGGCTGAGGCAAGAAGATTTTGAGCCCAGGATGCAGAGGTTGCAGTGAGCCCTGATCATGCCATTGCACTCCAGCCTGGGTGACAGAGCAAGACCCTGTCTCAAAAAAAAAATAAAATAAAATAAAATAAAATAAACACAGCTTTTTAATAATGGCATTTGTGCAACAATTGGAAACTTTAACACTAAATTTTCGATGAATTTAAGGAATTAGTTATTTTTTAAGTGTGATAATGATATTACGCTTACAAATTTTTAATTTTTAAAAAGTGATAAGGGTATTGTGGTTATGCTTTTTAAAAGGAGTCCTTACATTTTAGAGATACTGACTGGAAGAAATGTTTATAGATCAAGCAATATGATTTCTGCGATTTGCTTCAATATAATCTGGAAAGGGGGAAACTGGATGGGGACACAGCTGGTCATGAATTGATAATGGTTGATGCTAGGTGGTGGACCATGTGGGCTCATTTGGTTAGTCTATTACTTTTGCATATGTTTGAAGTTTCTATAATAAAAAAGCATTTAAAAAGAAACTTCTAAATTGTTCTTCATATACAGCCTATATTGAGAACTGCTATTCATACCCTTACTTATTTTTTGTCTGCTCAATTGTCAAAACCTGAAAGGGTTTTTTTGAGGGTTCTCCTCCCATGACTTTTATATTTCTATTCATTTCTACTTGTATTTTCTGCAATGCTTCCTTTATATCTTTTATTGCTTTATTATTTGTCAAAGTAGGTTTATAAAAAATACCCTTTTTTCTTTAAAAATAATATATGCTTATGGCAAAAGCAAAGAAAAAATCAAGCAGAATATAAAGGTAGATGATGAAAAATAGACTTGCCTTTCACCTCAGATCCCCAACTTTCTTTTTTTTTTTGAGACAGAGTCTTGTTCTGTCACCCAGGCTGGAGTGCAGTGGCATGATCTCGGCTCACTGCAAGCTCTGCCTCCCGGGTTCAAGCGATTCTCCTGCCTCAGCCTCTCAAGTAGCTGGGACTACAGGCACCTGCCACCACGCCTGGCTAATTTTTGTATTTTTAGTAGAGGCAGGGTTTTACCATGTTGGCCAGGCTGGTCTCAAACTCCTGACCTCAGGTGATCTGCCCGCCTCGGCCTCCCAATGTGCTAGGATTACAGGCATTAGCCACTGTGCCTGGCCAAGATCCCCAACTTTCAGTCCTTTCAGTCCCCCTTCCCAATCACCAGTTTTTTCTGTCTCCATGGAGGAGTAGTAACTATGTATATAAACTGTAGGGACCAAAAGGTGTGATACCTTTCCTCCCCATCACAAGTGTCACTGCAGATACTCCTATAACAAAAGACAGGTTAACAAGAGAAGAACATAACAGATTCATTTAGTCAAAGTTTTACATGCTTCAGAAATGAAGACCCAGGGACTCAGGGAAAATAGTTTGTTTTTATGCTTAGGTTCGATGAAGAATGGATAGCCATGTAGAATGTGATTAGACAAAAGGGTATGACCTAATAGTAGCAGATAGACTGGGGAAGCCCAGGAAGGCCTGTCTGTTCAGAATCTTCTTGGCCTTTCTGTTGTAGCATTTATTCCTCCTGGGTATGGGGCAGGACCCTTTGGAATGAGGTAAGGTCTTATGACAGACTATCAGGCAAGGGCAGATCAGAGAACATCTTTATGGCCAGTGTTGGGGCTCAGAAAACAATATCCCAAAATGAAGGCCTCAGAAGCAGCCTTAAGAGAAAAAGTTTCTCCCCTGAGACTAGCCATACAAACTAGAATCCCTGTTCCCCAAGGCAGGTCACAGAAACCAGAACCCCTTTACCCCAAAGCCAGCCATAAAACCAGAACATAATACTCTAACTTTTCTCTACCTTTCTGTGTAAAACTGGCCATAAAAAAAGTTATCTGATCTTCGTTGTTTGACTGTTAAGTCATAAGACTCCCATTTCAGAAAGGGTCCTGCCCCATACCCAGAAGGAAGGAATGCATGCTCAGAGAGGGCCAGAAGAGTTTAGACAGACAGGCTTTGCTGGATATCCCCAGTCTATTAGCATTAGATCATACCCTTTCTGTCCAATCACATTTCTACAGGGCTGTCCATACTTTTTTGAACCTAAGCATGAAAATGGACAATTTCCCCTGTATCTTTGGGTCTTCCTTCTGAAGGCTCCTGTATATACACATTACATAAATTTGTATGCCTTTTCTCCAGTTAATCTGCCTTTTCCAAGTTGGTTTTTCAGCAAACCCTCAAAGCGCCAAGTGAAACCCCCTGGCCTCTGCACAAGCTCTTAGACAGAAAGGTTGGAGGAAGTTTGGAGTAATAGCTTGCTTTGGATAAAGGGAGTTCTAGCTTCTAAGAGCCCCCCTTAACCCTTGGGGAAGAGGAATTCTTGTTCCTGACTTACTTCAAGAGAGGAGGGGTGGGAGACAGGAGAGCAGGAGGTCAGAGAGACCTTGGTTCTGAGGCTGCTTCTGAGACCTTCCAGTCTCCTTTAGTTCAAAGTACTCAGCATGCCAAATTGCCCTCAGAGAGGGTTCTTCTATCTCACACAAGAAAGGGTTTGGAGCAAGCCCGTAGAGGGAAGTGAAAGCAAGTTTATTAAGAAAGTAAAGGAATAAAAGAATGGCTACTCCCTAGACAGAGGAACAGCACAGGACGCGCAGCTGGTTATAGTTATTGTTACTTCTTGATTATATGCTAAACAAGCGGTGTATTATTCATGAATTTTCCTGGAAAGGGATGGGAAATTCCTGGAACTAAGGGTTCCTCCCTGTTTTAGACCATATAGGGTAACTTCCTGGCATTGCCATGGCATTTGTAAACTGTCATGGCGCTGGTGGGAGTGTCTTCTAGCATGTTAATGCATTATAATTAGTGTGTAAGGAGCAGTGAGGACAACCAGAGGTCACTTTCATCACCTCCTTAGTTTTGGTGGGTTTTGGTTGGCTTCTTTACCACAGCCTGTTTTATCAGCAAGGTCTTAATGACCTGTATGTTGTGCCAACCTCCTAACTCATCCTGTGACTAAGAATGCTTAACCTCCTGGGAGTGCAGCCTAGTAGGTCTCAGCCTTATTTTACTCCTCCCCAATTCAAGATGAAGTTTCTCTGGTTCAAACGCTTCTGACAGTTCTATTGCTATTATTTCTTTCTTTTATACCTAATGCACTAAGTATTTTTATAACTAAAGCAGTAAGTATTTTTGTTGACAAAAATACTTAAAAGAGTACTTGCTTCAGCAGCACATATACTAAAATTAGAATGATACAGAGAAGATTAACATGACCCCTGCACAAGAATAACACGCAAATTCATGAAGTGTTCCATATTTTTATTACATTGTGTCAATTAAAAATAAAATAAAACTTTAAAAAAACATAGAAAATCCTTTCAACCTTAAATATCACATACTGATCTGTCATTAGAGATTGTCTGCAATTATTTCTCAGCTGACAAGTCATTATACAAGGCAGATATTTATCTTTAAAATAATCCTGTGTTCTTTTTTATGTGTGAAGGTTCACTTTCTGAAAATTCATTAAGCTCTATACTTAAGATGTGTTCACTGTTCTCTACCTGGGATACAATTTAGAAATGTCTTCTAAACAACTCATTTGCTCACCACGAATTACCTGAACTACAACCTCACCGGGTCGTGGGAGTTCACCCTTCTCCCATCATGATGAAAACCTTTAAGTCCAACTTCCCATGATACCAGTGATTTTCTCCCGGGTAAAGGGCCTTTAATATCCTGCAGACCTCTGTCAAGGAAAACCAGGGCCAGACAGAAGTTAAAGCAGTAAAGACAAATTTTATTCAGGAGCTATTGCAATAGGGAAAGAGAGACCTCAGTTTAGAATGGGCTTCCTTCTGAATACAAGGACAAATGGGAAATTATGGCCAAGGTGCAGGGTGAGGTCGGTGGATGGAAATTACTAAAAGGGAACATCAGCAATAAGAGGGATTCCAAAGTGACTCAGCTTCTAGCTGAAGGCAGCCAGGATAAGAAGATACTGAGGGAGAGGGGTTGAGGAATTTCATCAGATATCAAGGGTGGTCAGATACCAAGGGTGGGGGATTCTAGTGACACTAACTCAGCAGGATTCTTTCTGAAAGCAGAATAAGCAAGCCAAGGACAGAGCCCATGGTCTGGGTCTTCAGGGCTTAGAAGAGCCTTATTAGTGTTAGGTCAGAGAGAGTCTGTCGCTCTAGATGTCCCTAAAGCCCCCAGGGGTAGGAGAGCTAACTTTCCTAGACAACTTCTGAAAACAGCTGGCCCTCCAGATCAAGACTGCCTGATGCCACTTCCTCCCATGGAGCCCACTTCCAGGAATGGGTCACTCTACTAGAAAAAAAAAAAATGTCCAGCAGAAGCCCTGGCCCTAGAAACAACTCACATGGAAAGATGGGTAGAATGAGGGACATTGAACATCCCTGTCTTGTTTACCTTGGCATGGGGGGTTTTCCTTTACTCAATAAAGACTATTCCTTACTTAAGTCATGCTTGCAAAGCCAGTGGCAACCATAAAGGGCCTCATCTGGCAGGATAGATCCTCCTTCAGTTTTATTAAACCACGAGATTTGCAAAAGGATTGTTACTGGGTTTTGGGGGTCATTCACTTACTCAAGGTTGACACCAGTTTTTCAAAAATCCCTGCTTGTTGCCCAGGGGTCAGTGCATGATAGTGAGATTCAGAACACATGACTTTCTTTTGTAAATTGGAAGCTCAGCTGGAAAGTGTAGGTAAGAAAAGAAGGACCAGCATTGGCACTCAGCTGTGGGCAAATTTCTCAAGCAAATGAACTTTAGGAATAAACACTGGGCTTCTGAAAGTTTAGCCCCTTAAAACTATCACTGCCCCTATCCCTTAAAACATCTCACAAACCCGATTGGGGAGGCTGTTTACCCCACATTCACAGCTGCTATTTACCCCACATTCACAGCTGCTATTTCAGATACTACCAAGGTTGAAGCAAGGATTTGAGAAGTAAGGAGGTAAGAGAGTTCTTCCTTAGCTGGTGGCTTCTCTGGAACTAGCAGATGATTGAAGCTGGCATTTTACCTTCTAGAGCTTTCTTGGGCACTTCTGGGAGCCCCAGCTCTGTGACCCAGCTTCAAGTCTCCTGAAGAGGTGACATATTCTGCTCCTTGGACTAGCTGCATCCCTCTCAGCCCTGGGTCATGGTGATGCACCCACACATTTTTCATAGTTGAAGACTTCTTTCTCATCTCCCAGGTGGTCCTCTTGAGTGGGACTTAATTCAGTTCAGCCTGGATTTTTCTCCCATCTCCCACACATCCATCTAGTCTACAGAAAACCCTCATCAAACCCTTACCCCCTCCCAAATAAAAAACTGTGGGAGTACAGTCTGTCAACTAGCACTCTTGTGGCTCTACCACCAAAACAACTAGTTGGCCCATCTCTAGCCCTCTAGATTTTGGAGGGTTACACCCCAGACCACCCAACTGGTCACTTACCAAGCTCTCAGATGCTCTCACTGAAGATCTACCTCATTATATTTCGGATCACAGGATACAACCCCTTGGGGGAGAAGGGATAGAGTTCATAGCACAGATTTTTTCCAAAGAAATATTTTAACCCCTCTTCCCATGCTCTGACACTGTTAATATCCTTAAACCTGCTAGATGCTTATAACCAGTTCTCAGGGATATTTCATTTGTCAATTGGCACATAGGATCCCTCTTAAACCTATTTGAGATTTTATATTAATTATGTTTCTACTTCAGGTCAAACTGAGACAATAAACACTCATGCCATACCATTCTTTAACTGCTGTCTTGTCCTGTTTTCTGTTGTTATAACAGAATGCCTGGGACTGGGTAATTTATAAAGAAAGGAAGTTTATCTGGCTCACAGTTCTGGAGACTGCGAAGTCCAAGGGCATGATGACAGCTTCTGGCAAGAGCTTTGTACTGCATCATAACTTGGCAAATGGCACCACATGGCAAGAGAGCAAGAGTGTGCAAAAAAGACAAAACATGAGGGGTGGCCTTGCGTTATAACAATCTACTCTCATGGTAACTAATCCAGTCCCGTTGGAGCAAGAACTCACTGACCCCATCGAGAACTAACCCAGTCCCATGACAGCAGCATTAATGTCTTCATGAAGGCAAAGCCCTCATGACCCAAACACTTCATAAAGTTCCCACGACTTTTCAACATCATTACATTGGGAATCAAATTGCAACATGAGTTTTATAGGGGACAAGTCATATTCAAGCCATTAGTAACTGCCTATGCATGGCAGTATCAGTAACTGTCTGGATGATGCATCTTTACGGATGTATCAACAATTCATTTAATCTGTCATGGTCATTTACTTCAATAGTGCTTTAATAAATATCCCTTTACCTGTGTTTTTAAGTCAACTGTTAATATACCGGTAGCTAAATTTCTAGAAAAAGAGCTAAGTCACTCTCTGAAGAGGTTATACCAATTTACCCTCCCAATCTAAGTATAAAAAAAGATGGTTTTTCCACATCCTCTGAACACAGTACCTTATTAAACTTTTAAACCTTTTCCAATGTAACAGGTAAAAAATTATATCTATATAAATATGTATTTTCTTGATTATAAATGAAGTTAAATATATTTTTATGCAATTTAAAACCACTTATTTTCTTTTACTATGAGATGCCTGTACATATCCTTTGCCCATTTTTTCCTATTGTGCTTTTGGTATTTTTCATATTAACTTGTAAACACTTCTTGTATTATTAGGGAAACTGGCTCACTGTCATGTGTGTTCCAAACAGATTTTCCCATAGTGGGAAAGGGCATAGTGGGCAGGGGAACCCATGAAGAGATAGTTCAAGGCAAACGTAGTACAACTCAGGGCATTTAGAATGTAGCTACATTTGGAACAGCATCTCTCACATCTTCTCCTGTCTTCCAGATGTTACTGAGTTGTTACCTTCTCATTCATAGCAGTTCAGCAATGAAGATTTAATTGAAGTGTAAGAAAAAGGGTCCATTGGACAGTCACCATGGCAACTGCCCCTCCCACAGTATTTACCATTCAAAGGCTTCTGCAGGCATTTATGTACAACAAATTAGCAAAGAAAGATTTCCAGATTCACAACCCTAATTTTGAATGCAGTTTGAAGGTGCTTAGAGACATAAAGAATGCCTGTGCTTTCTATAGGGAGATTACTAGGAAAAGAATTGTCTTCAGTTCCAGCTTCTGTGGCAAGATGATTTGTTCAGACATTAGAGTATATTTTGTTTTTGGTGTAATTTTTCTTCCATTTCCACCATCTGCTGAGGGTTGCCAGCCCACAGTGCTTGCTGGTCTCAGGAGTGGTTTATATTCCTGGGCATAAAGCAGAAACTGCTTAAAGATCATCTCTGGTCTTGCCCTTAGTGAAAGCTCAAGCTCACTGAAGAGTTTTAAACTATAAATCTAGGTGGGGAGGGGCATGGCGAGGACAAGCCAATTCTCTTTGGAGGCAAGAGCAGGAGTGAGCGAAAGCAGGAGAGGCTCTGCAAAGAGGGCAGACCTGTGACCACTGCTGAAAACATCTAGGTTGGTGACAGAACCTGGTCGTGATGGCTGGAGCTCTTCAGGAAGTGCAGCCCTAGGCACTGGGATTCCCGGTCCTAACAAAAAATCCCAGTCTCAACAGCAGAAAAGACCAGTGGCTCGCCCACTTCCACAGGACCATATTTCTGACACCCTAAGGCATCTCAGCCCTAACCACTATGGCCTGAGGATTGTTGGTGCTTCCAGGCATATAACCCTTGGGATACATGAGTGACTTTATGGTATATTAGAGTGTCAGAAGAATCTTAACAGTAACTGAAGTTACATTTTCTATCATTTTAGCTGGCCAAGAGCTCGAAATTATTTTTATTTTTAATAATGCGACATCCAATTTGACACATCAGTTTGTCGATTAAAATTTACATCCAGCGCACGTTTTTAGACTAGTATTGTTAAGAAGCCTCAGCCAGTTCAGCTCCTAACAAAAATCCTACCACACACACACACAAAGCACATTTGTGACATGGTTTTTATATTGTTTTTATTTTGCCCACTTAGTACTTTACAAACACATTTTGCTTTATTTCTTTTAATGTATTTTCATGATCAATGATAGCACTTTTATGGGAGAAAATAGGTTTCCTGAAAAGATACTTTGGTTATGACTTTTCATCAGTAGGGATTAAGTGTTAAGTATTTTGAAGTCAGACTTGTCATATTCGCCAGTTAGTTCAAATCAAGAATGGCCTGGATGGTTCTCTACTGCCCTCCAGTGGGAAAGCTAGATGGAAGTCAAAGCATTTTTGAAATGGAAAATGGACTGGTTTATGTGTCTCTAATATTGGGATGTAAAATATATAGACAGAAGGAGATAAAAGAACTGAAGGATGTTTTCTTCTCAGTGTGTTCAGAAATAAGTGAACTGTTGAACAATGAACCATTCAGCACCATGACTTCTTACAACTTCAAAAGGATATTGTAAAGACTGTATTTAAAACTGAGGTCTTGGCCAGGCACGGTGGCTCTCGCTCGCCTATAATCCCAACACTTTGGCGGGCCAAAGCAGGAGGATCACTTGAGGTCAGAAGTTGGAGACCAGCCTGGCCAACATGGTGAAACCCCATCTCTACTACAAATATAAAAATTAGCTGGGTGTGGTGGCGTGTGACTATAATCCCAGTTACTTGGGAGGCTGAGGCAGGAGAATAGCTTGAACCTGGGAGGTGAAGGTTGCAATGAACCAAGATTGCACCAGTGCACTCCAGCCTGGGTGACAGAGCGAGATTCTGTCAAAAAAAAACAAAAACAAAAACAAACAAAAACAAAAACAAAAACAAAAACAAAGAAGGAAAAAGAAAAAGAAAGATAAAATGGAGGTCTTTCTGCCAGTACAAGAATAGTACACAACTTTGAACTTAAACATTTTAAGCATTCTGAGTCTCTATGTATACTTATATAATCTTGCTTTACTTCTGCATAATTATTTAATTATGATCTTCTAGTCTATTATATATCATAACACCCTTATTTCTTCAAAGAAGACTATTAAAGGGCTATGAAGAAATTATGCAGCTTCTCAGTTTCTCGGTGAATCTGATTAATATCCGTGATAGGCTTGCATTAAAAAGTTTATTTTGTTTACAGAAAAAGTTTGCCAAACCCTGCTAAGTCAGAATTCCCACCACATTTGCATCCTGCTTTAACCAACTGATAGATATATTTTACAGTGAAGGAAAAACTTAGAAAAAGTACATTTTACTAACATAAAAACAAACAAAAAAAAACAAAAATGGTTATACAAAAGGAGTGGATTAATCTCTGAATACTGACTGATTCTTACGTGCTCATTTCCCCCTGTACTTCTAAATATACTTCTAGAACTGATGTGTTTAAAACAGATTGATGTCTGTGTCAGGAGCAGGGCAATAAAATAAACTCAGTTGCTCAAAAAAATAGTTTATTTAGCATTTCTGCATTATTTAAATGAGTCTTATTCTATTCTTTTAAAAATCTGTCTTTAAAATATCCAAATTAACATATTAATCACTAACAGACAGTGGTGGTTATAAATAAAGGCTCTAATTATGTTGCATTTTTAAATATATTTTCAAAATATATTAATTCCTCTTGAACAAACAAAAAATATGAAAACACTCACCGCTCCCCTCTGGTAAACAAGATGCCAACTCTAGGGTACGGTGGAAAGACATACTGGATACTTTCACTGTGTTCAGCAAATGGATTGAACACGGAGCCAGAAACATGTGAAGCACTGGGACAATCTGAAAACAACAACAACAACAACAAAAACAAGCTTTATCATTTCACAAGACCTTTTCCAGGTTGTAAAAGCAAGAGAGGAGGCAAGAAAAACAGAAAATTTCAAACTGATTTGAAAAATTTTTAAAAAGTGATAGAGCCTATATTACATAAAACTTATGAGAAAATTGACTCTAGGAAATTATAACACTTTGCCAATGTTTCCTGGGCAAGCTGATCATTAAAAATAATACCTAAAATATATTGAATATTTCCTGCATACTAAGTGCTATGCTAAGATCATCTCATTTGAATTCAGAAGACCCATATGAAATGGGTACCATTTTTATTACCATTTTACAGATAAAGAAATTGAAGATGAGAGAAACTGGCCAGGCACAGTGGCTCATGCCTACAATCCCAACACTTTGGGAGGCCGAGGTGGGCAGATCACTTGAGGTCAGGAGTTCGAGAACAGCCTGGCCAACATGGCGAAACCCTGACTCCACTAAAAATCCAAAAATTAGCCAAGCTATGGTGGCGGGCGCCCGTAATCCCAGCTACTGGGGAGGCTGAGGCAGGAGAATTGCTTGAACCTGGGAGGTGGAGGTTGCAGTGAGCTGAGATAGCGCCACTGCACTCCAGCCTGGGTAACAGAAGGAGGTTGCATCTTGAAAAAAAAAAAAAAAGAGAGAGAGAGAGAAAACTTAATTAACTTGCTCAGGTAATTGGCAGAAGAAAGATCAAACTTCAGAGGATGATTTAACAATAGCAAGTCTGGTTTGTTTGGAAGCAGAAGCCTTCTAAAACTCTTATTTACTTTTTATATTTACTACATTTTTGTTTATTATACATGTGAGGTTTCTTTCCAGATGTTAAACTTTTTTCATGTACAATCTACATTTTATTGCACAAAAATGCTTAAAACAAAGATTCGAGACTCAAAGAGAACAGAACTACAATATACCTCAGAAGTACCTTGTGAGAAAAGCATTGTTATTAATATTTTACAGATTAGTTAAGACCTTGGGGGCTTGGAGAAATAATGTGAATTCTCAAAGGGCAAAGGCTGACCTAGGACTTGAACCATATCATGTGAATAACTTCAGGTGTGTAAGATTGACGTGAGAATGGCACATGGCTATCATTAGGCATTCACAGGGAATCTGAGAGATTATATGAACACATCACAGTACAGTTGGCCCTCAATATCCATGGGTTCCACATCTGTGGATTCAAGCAACTGCAAATAAAAAATATTCGAAAAAAACTCAAGAGTTTTTTCTTGTTATTGCCTAAACAATATAGTAGAACTACTATTTACATAGCATTTACATTGTATTGGGTATAAGTAATCTAGAGATAATTAAAAGTATAGGATGGGCATGGTGGCTCACACCTGTAATCCCAGCACTTTGGGAGGCCAAGGTGGGCAGATCACAAGGTCAGGAGTTCGAGACCAGCCTGGCCAACATAATGAAACACCATTTCTACTAAAAATACAAAAATTAGCAGGCATGGTGGTGTGCATCTGTAATCCCAGCTACTCAGGAGGCTGAAGCAGGAGAATTGCTTGAACCCAGGAGGCAGAGGTTGCAGTGAGCCGAGATTGCACCACTGCATTCCAGCCTGGACGACAGAGTGAGACTCCATCTCAAAAACAAAACAAAACAAACAAACAAAAAACAAAACAAACAAAAAAACTATACAGGAGGCAACAAAATACCAGCAAATAGAATTCATCAGCACATTAAAAAGATCGTTCATTACGACCAAGTGGAATTCAGCCCAGAGATGCAAGGACGGTTCAACATATACAAATTAATTAAGGTGATACAACATATTAACAGAATAAAGGACAAAAATCTATATATGATAATTTCAATTGATGCTGAGAAAGCATTTGTTAAAATCCAACATCCCTTCATGATAAAAAAAAAATCCTCAAAGAACTGGACATAGAAGGAACATATCTCAACACAGTAAAAGCCATATACAACAGACCTATGTCAGTATCAGACTAAATGCAAAAGAACTGAAAGTCTTTCCTCGAAGATCTGGAACACAACAAAGATGTCCACTTTCATCACTGTTATTGAACATTTTAATAGTAGTCAGTGTCCTAGCTAGAGCAACCCAGTAAGAGAAATAAATAAAAGGCATACGAATTGGAAAGGAAGAAGCCAAATTATCTTTGTTTGCAGATATGATCTTATATTGGGAAAAACTTAAAGACTCTATCAAAAAACTATTAGAACTGAAAAACAAATTCAGTAGAGTTGCAGGATATAAAATCAACATAAAAAATCAGTAGCATTCCTGTATGTCAACAGTGAACAATCTGAAGGAAGGTAATTCTATTTACAATAACAACAAATCAACTAAAAACCAAGAATAAACTTAATCAAAAAAGTAAAAGATCTCTATAATGAAAACTATAAAATGTTGATAAAGGAAATTGAAGCAAACACACAAAAAATAGAAAGATATACCATGTTCATGGATTGGAAGAATTAATATTGTTAAAATGTCCATACCACCAAAAGCAATCTACAGACTCAATGCAATCCCTACGAAAATAACAATAACATTCTTCACAGAAATTAAAAAAATCCTAAAATTTATATGGAACCATGAAAGGCCCAGTATAGCCAAAGCCATCCTAAGCAGAAAGAACAAAACTGAAGGAATCACATTACCTGACTTCAAATTATATTACAGAGCCATAGTAACAAAAACAGTATGGTACTAACACAAAAACAGACACACAGACCAAGGGAACAGAATAGAGAATCCAGAAATAAATCCATACATCTACAATGAACTCACTTTTGATAAAGGTGCCAAGTACATACACTGGGGAAAGGACAGTCTCTTCAGTAAATGGTGCTGGGAAAACTGGATATCCATATGCAAAAGAATGAAACTAGGCCCCTATCTCTTGCCGTATATAAAAATCAAATCAAAATGGATTAAAGACTTAAATCTAAGACCTCAAACTATGAAACAACTAAAGGAAAACATTGAGGAAACTCTCCAGGACATTAGTCTGGGCAAAATTTTTTCTTTTTTCTTTTTTTAGAGATGGGATCTCCCTATGTTGCTCTGGCTGAAGTGCAGTGGCTATTCACAGGTGTGATCCTGGTACTGATCAACATGGAAGGTTTTTTTTTTTAGATGGAGTCTCGCTCTGTCGCCCAGGCTGGAGTGCAGTGGTGCAATCTCAGCTCACCGCAAGCTCCGCCTCCCGGGTTCATGCCATTCTCCTGCCTCAGCCTCCCGAGTAGCTGGGACTACAGGCACCCGCCACCACGCCTAGCTAATTTTTTGTATTTTTAGTAGAGACAGGGTTTCACCATGTTAGCCAGGATGGTCTCGATCTCCTGACCTTGTGATCCACCCGCCTTGGCCTCCCAAAGTGCTGGGATTACAGGCGCGAGCCACTGCGCCCGGCAACATGGAAGTTTTGACTTGCTACATTTCTGACCTGGGCTAGTCCAATCCTCCTTAGGCAACCAGGTGGTCTGGTCCCCTGCTCCTGGGAGGTCACCACACTGATGCCAAATTTAGTGCAGACACTTGATTGGCATAGTGCATTATAGCCCAGAACTCCTGGACTTAAGCAGTCCTCCTGCGTCAGCTTTCTGCACTCAGCAGATTTCTTTTTATTTTTTTTTAGAGACAGAGTCTCGCTCCGTAGCCCAGGCTGGAGTGCAATGGCACAATATCAGCTCACTGCAACCTCTGCCTCCCAGGTTCAAGAGATTCTCATGCCTCAGGCCTCCCAAGTAGCTGGGATTATAGCCATGCCCCACCACATCTGGCTAATTTATGTATTTTTAGTAGAGACGGGATTTTGCCATGTTGGCCAGGCTGATCTCAAACTCCTGGCCTCAAGTGATCTGCCCGCCTCGGCCTCCTAAAGTGCTGAGATTACAGGCAAGAGCCACCACACCTGGCCAAGCAGATTTCTTGAGTAATACCCCAAAAGCACAGACAATCAAAGAAAATGGATAAATGGGATCACGTCAAGTCAAAAAGCTTCTGCACAGCAAAGGAAATAATCAACAAAGTGAAGAGAGAATACACAGAACGGGAAAAAATATTTGCAAAGTATCCATCTGACAAGTGGTTAATAACCAGAATATATAAGGAACACAAACAACTCTGTAAGAAAAAATCTAATAATCCAATTAAAAATGGGCAAAAGATCTGAATAGATATTTCTCAAAAGAAGACATACGAATGAAAAGGTGCCCAACATCACTGATCATCAAAGAAATGCAAATCAAAACTGTATTATCTCACCCCAGTTAAAATGGCTTTTATCCAAAAGACAGGCAATAACAAATGCTAGTGGAGAAAAGGGAAACCTCATATACTGTTAGTGGGAATGTAAATTAGTACAGCCACTCTGGAGAACAGTATAGAAGTTCCCTCAAGAAACTGAAAATAGAACTACTATACGATCCAGCAATCCCACTGCTAGGTATATAGCCAAAAGAAAGGAAATCAGTATATTGAAGAGATATCTGCACTCTTATATTTATTGCAGCTCTACTCATAATAGCCAAGATTTGGAATCAACCTAAGTGTTCATCAACAGACAAGTGGATAAAGAAAATGTGGCATGTGTATACGATAGAGTACTATTCAGCTACAAAAAGGAATGAGATCGTGTCATTTGCAACAACGTGGATGGAACTGGAGGACGTTATGTTAAGTGAAATAAGCCAGGCATAGAAAAACAAACTTTGCATGTTATTACTAATTTGTGGGAACTAAAAATTAAAACAATTGAACTCATGGAGATAGAGTAAAATGATGGTTACTAAAAGCTGTGAAGGGTAGTGGTGGGGGTCAGGGAAGTGGGTATCATTAATGGGTACAAAAATATAGTTAGATAGAATGAATAAAACCTAGTATTTGATAGCACAAGAAGGTGACTACAGTCATTTATAATTTGTTGTATGTTTTAGAATAACTAAGGGAGTACAATTGGAATGTTTGTAACACAAAGAAATATGAATGTTTCAGGTAATAGATACCCCATATACCCTGATGTGATTATTGCACATTGTATGCCTCTATCAAAGTATCTCATGTACCTCATAAATATATATACATCTACTATATACCCAAAAAATTAAAAATAAAAAAAATTAAATTGTACAGGAGGATGTGCTTAGGTTATATGCAAACACTATCCCATTTTATATCAGAGACTAGAGTATACTTGGATTTTGGTATCAGAAGAGGTCCTGGAACAAATCCCCCATAGATATTGAGGGATGACTGTACTTATAATGGGGGATAGAAATGAGAATGGGAGCCAAAAATAAAGAAGGATGTTAAACCTTTCATATTATCTAGGAGTTTTGGCAGAAGTCTTAAAAGCTGAAAACAATATAATAGGTGTCAAGGCTTCTTACATTTTGAATAAAGAAACCAATCTTTTCATAAAGAAAATGCTAAAAAGATTGTTAAAGGAATTCTGCCAGGACAAGCCTCCTAGCAATTTTGTAAGAGAAGGCAAAGAATTAAATGGTAGATTGAAGAGGGTGATGGTAAGAATATCTTTGTGAGAGTTGTGAAGGCGCTGGGACATTTCCACTCCCCATGAGGAAGAGAAGGTGTATTAGTTATCTATTGTTGCAATGCAAATTATCCCACAACTTAGCCACTTAAAACAATAATAAACATTTATTGTTTCACAGTTTCTGTAGTTCAGGAATTCAGGAGCAGTTTAGGTGGTTGGTTGTAGCTCAGAGTTTCATGAGGTTGCAGTCAAGATGTTATCTGATTAGTCAAGCTGAGGTTACATGAACATACTTTAACTATAAAAGTGAGTAACTATCCTCATTTTCTATAGTGGGAGTATTGCTCACCACAACCAAGACACATACAATGAGGAATTCCACACACATAGAAAGAGGGCTCAGATGATAAACAGCAGAAAATAAAACCACAAAAATGTCAAACACAAAGTCATCCCTTTGGTTGCCCAACACCAATATAACCACTGCTTCCAATGTTTATATTTCAAAAAAGTGTTGCCACTTAAAATATTGCAATTTTCCTTTATACAATCAAAGATGCACTCACACTGTCACTCTCCAAGGAAGTCAATCCAATGTGTCATCAGTTACCACATCCATCAACCCAATTCCAAGTCTAGAACCATCCATCACCAAGTCTAGTTGGTGGCCATTCTTCTTCAAGTTCTGTACTGATTTCGTATCCACATTCTGATACTTATGGACTAAATAATGAAGTTTACAACAGTATCACACCCTACATACAATAGTGAAGTATAAAGGCTAAAGAAAAGTGAAAACACATAAAAGAATACATGAAACATTAAAAAATACATAAACAAGATGACAACTCTCATTTCTTCCCCTGATCATAAGGCCTTCCCTCCATTTATGACTTCCTTTCTCTACTAGCGATTCCATGTTCCTTTTACTTTCAGCCAGTACCTTCATTTCTAAGGGATCCAAGCATTTGGTAGATCTATCTGTTTAAAGATATACCAGCAAAACTATTTTTTTTGCTTGATGATAAGTTTAATAACATCAATCAATACCATAACCTTCTTCCTCTCTTTCACCTTCTTCTTCTCTTGCTTATCCAATGATAGATGACATGGAAAATGGTCAGATGGCAGTCTCAGCTCCAAATCAAAGAAATCATTGTTTAGCCCTTGCTGGAGGAACTCCTTTCTTTAGAAACAAACCTCTAAACCACCGAAGCCCAGAATTTCAGAGAATGGAAGTCTAAAAAATTGTTTTAAGTGGGTCATTAGGTATAATATCCCTGTTTCTGAATCTATTTATTTTGCCTATGGCAGTGTGATGGTTTTAAAATACATCCACAAACACACAATGAACCCTCTCTTGCACACTCCCTGGGACCTAAGCTGTCACGGCATGGTACCATTTTGGGAAAGAAGCCACTGCTGAAGTACATCCTGCCCAGGATCCAATGGCCCCTATGTCTCCAATATCCCTGGGGCCCTGCGGTCATTCCACCATGCCCATACAGAAGACTGAGTGCCAGTATCCCAGCCAGACCTAGCAGTAGAGCCATGACTCTAGCACTATAAAGCCCACATAGCACTCTGTGCTCCAGGAAGCAGGTAGTCCAGCACAGTAAGGAGGTCACCCTCAGGAGTGAGGGAGCCAATGTGCATGGCCAGCCACCTGGTACCCACCATTGCCAGCAACCCTATCCCCTCCAGTGATGAGGCTGCCTTATGCATGGGCACCCCTAGAGACCAAAGATCAGCCCACCTAGAGGCTGTCACCACTGGAGAACCTGTCCCCTCCAGTGGCAGAGCTACCATGTACCTGAAACAGTTCCCAGGGACTGCCCACTTAGCACCCACTGCTGCCAGCAACCCTGCCCCATCCAGTGGTGGAGATATAGCATGTGTACATGTCCGCCAAGGGCTGAGGACTGGTCTACCTAGCACACACCACCTCTGCTAACCCCACCCCCTCTAGAGGTAGAGACATCACGTGCTGTGTTCCTCAGGGCTGGTGCCCACCTGGTGCCCACCACAGCTGGCAATGGCATCCTATAATCAGTAAAGCTGTTGTTCCAGGCAAGCACCCTCCCATAATTCAAGAACTGGCCACCAATGGACACTTACCACCAGCAAAACTACACTATCGCCTCCATAAATGTCAACAGTCTATGCCACTGTGGCACTCAAATACTGCTGATGCTGTTAAAAATCACACAGAGACTACATAACTGTTATTGCTTCTCAGCCTTTTGTCTAAGATCGAGTGTGGAGATCATACTACTGCACCCACTCAGAACCAAAGCCAAAGCATCTTATGCAATCAGCACTACAGGTCACAACTACAGGAAAAAAGTCTTTCCCAATGAAAGCTACTCCATGAAATTGGAAGAGGTGACTATTTTACCAGATGCACAGATATCAACATAGGAACACAAGAAACATAAGAAAACAAGGAAACACGACACTGCCAAAGGAACACAATAATTCTCCAGTAACACATTCCCCAAAATGAAAGCTATCAGATGCCTAAAAAGGAATTGAAACTAATGAGCCTAAGGAACCTCAGCAAGATACAGGATAAATACAGACAATTAAATGAAATCAGGAAAACATTAATGCTCTGAATGAGAAATTCAACAAAGAAACATATATTATTTTTTTAAAAGAACCAAACAGAAATCTTGAAGCTAAAAGATTCTGCTAATGAAATAAAAAATACAATAGAGAGCTTCAATAACAGACTAGATCAAGAAGAAAATAATTTCTGAAGGCCGGGCATGGTGGCTCATGCCTGTAATCCCAGCACTTTGGGAGGCTGAGGTGGGCGGATCATGAGGTCAGGAGATCGAGACCATCCTGACTAACATGGTGAAACCCCATGTCTACTAAAAATACAAAAAAAAATTAGCCGGGCATGGTGGCGGGTGCCTGTAGTCCCAGCTACTCGGGAGGCTGAGGCAGGAGAATGGTGTGAACCCGGGAGGAGGAGCTTGCAGTGAGCTGAGATAGCGCCACTGCACTCCAGCCTGGGCGAAAGAGCAAGACTCTGTCTCAAAAAAGAAAAACAAAAGGACAATAATTTCTGAACTTGGAGACAGGTCTTTTGAAATAACCCAGTCAGACTAAAAAAAGAAAAAATAATTCAAAAAGAATAAAGAAAGCCTACAGTACTTACAGGACACCATTAAGCAAACAAATATTCACATTCTGAATGTTTAAGAAGGAGATGAGATGAAAAAGGAATAGAAAACCTATTTGATGAAATAATCACTGAAACCCTTCTAAGACTTTGGAGACATATGGACATTGACATCCAGGAAGCTAAAAAATCTTCAAATATAGTCAACCCAAAAAAGTCCTCTCTGAAGCACATTATAATCAAACTGTCAAAAGTCAAAGACAAAGAGAGAATTTTTAAAACAGCAAGAAAAAAATGTCAAGTCACATATATGAAAATCCCCATTAGACTAACAGCATTTTTCTCAGCAGAAACCTTACAGGCCGGGAAAGAATGGGATGATATATTCAAAGTGCTGTAAGAAAAAAACTGCCAATCAAGAATATCAAACCCAATAAAACTGCCCTTCAGAAATGAGGAAGAAATAAAATTTTCCCCAAACTAAAACTGAGGAAATTCATCACCCTAGACCATCCTTACAAGAAATACTTAAGGGAGTCCTACATCTGGAAGCAAAAGGATGATAACTACCATCATGAAAACACAAAAGTACAAAACTAACTGATTGAAAAGATACACAAATGAGAAAGAAAAATAAATCAAACTTTATCACTGCAAAGATAAATTAGAGAAAGAAAAGAACAAAGAATTTCAAAACAACTAGAAAACAATTAACAATATGACAGAAAAAAATGTCATATTTCAATAATAACTTTGAATGTAAATGGATTAAATTTCCCAATTAAACAATATAGACTGGCTGAATGGATTAAAAAAACAAGACCCAGGCCGGCACAGTGGCTCATGCCTGTAATCCCAGCACTTTGGGAGGCTGAGGCAGGAGGATCACTTCAAGTCAGGAGTTTGAGACAAGCCTGGCCAACATGGTGAAACCCTGTCCCCACCAAAAATATAAAAATTATCTGGGCGTGGTGGTAGGCGCCTGTAGTCCCAGGTACTCAGGAGGCCAAGGCAGGAATATCGCTTGAACCCAGCAGGTAGAGGTTGCAGTGAGCCAAGATTGTGCCACTGCACTCCAGCCTGAGAGACAGAGCAAGACTCCATCTCCAAAAAAACCCAAACAAACCAAGAGCCTATTCTGCCTGTAAGAAACTCACTTCACTCGTAAAGACACACATAGACTGAAAGTGAAAAAATATAAAAAAGAAATCCCAACGAAATTTCTACAAGAAAACATTGGGAAAACACTCCAGGACATTAATCTGGGCAAAAATTTCTTGAGTAATACCTCACAATCACAAGCAACCAAAGCAAAAATGAACAAATGGGATCACATCAAGATTCTGCACAGCCAAGGAAAAAATCATCAAGGTGAAGAGACAACACACAGAATGGGAGAAAATATTAGCAAACTATCCACCTAACAAGACGTTAATAACCAGAACATATAAGGAGCTTAAACACTTCTATAGGGGAAAAAAATCTAATAATCTGATCAAGAAATGAGCAAAAGGTCTGGGTGCAGTGGCTCACGCCTGTAATCCCAGCACTTTGGGAGGCCAAGACAGGAGGATCACCTGAGGTCAGGAGTTCGACACCAGCCTGGCCAACATGGAGAAACCCTGTCTCTACTAAAAATACAAAATTAGCCAGGCTTGGTGGCGCATACCTGTAATCCCAACTACTTGGGAGGCTGAGGCAGGAGAATCACTTGAACCCAGAAGGCAGAGTTCACGGTGAGCCGAGATCATGCCATTGCACTCTAGCCTGGGCAACAAGAGCGAAACTCCATCTCAAAAAAAAAAAAAAAAAAAAGAAAAAGAAAAAAGAAATGAGCAAAAGATCTGACTAGACATTTCTCAAAATAAGACATACAAATGGCAAACAGGCATGTGAAAAAGTGCTCAACATCATTAATTATCAGAGAAATGCAAATCAAAACTACAATGAGATATTATCTCACCCCAGTTAAAATGGCTTTTATCCAAAAGTCAGACAATAACAAATGCTGGCGAGGATGTGGAGAAGGGAGAACCCTCGTATACTGTTGGTAAGAAGGCACATTTGTACAACCATTATGAAGAATCATTTAGCAGTCTCAAAAAACTAAAAATAGGGCTACCAAGCAATCCCATTGCTGGGTATACATCCAAAAGAAATGAAATCAGTATATCAGAGACATTTGCACTCCCATGTTTGTTGCAGCGCTGTTCACAATAGCCAAGATTTGGAAGCAACCTAAGTGTCCATCAACAGATGAATAGATAAAGAAAATGTGATACTTATACACAATGAAGTACTATACAGCCAAAAAAAAAAAAAACCAGAATCCTGTCATTTGCAACAACATAGGTGGAACTGGAGGTCATTTATTAAGCGAAATAAGCCAGGCACAGAAAGCAAACATCACATGTTCCCACTTATTTGTGGGATCTAAAAATCAAAGCAACTGAACTCATGGATACAGAGAATAGAAGAATGGTTACCAGAAACTGGGAAGGGTAGTTGGGGGTGGGCTGGGGGGGAGGTGGGGATGGCTGATGAGTACAAAAAAAATTAGAAAGAATGAATAAGACAGTATTTCATAGCACAACAGGGGGACTACAGTCAATAATACTTTAATTGTACATTTAAAAATAATTTAAAAAGTATAATTAGATTGCTTGTAATAAAAAGGATAAATGCAAAAAAAAAAAGGATAAATGCTTGAGGAGATGGATACCCAATTTTCCATGATGTGATTACCATGCATTGCATGCCTGTACCAAAAGATCTCATATATCCCATAAATGAATATACCTACTATGTACCCACGAAAGTTAAAGATAAAAATAATTTTTTAAATGCCAAATGTAAATGCAAACAGAAACCAAAAACAAGCAAGAGTTTTTTACTTTAAGTCAAAAACTGTAAAAAGAGAAAAAGAATGTCATTATATAATAATAAAGGGATCAATTCAGTAAAAGGGTATAACAATTTTAAATATATATACACCCAGATATATAAAGCAAATATCATTAGATCTAAAGGGAAGACAGACTCCAATACAATTAAATTGGAGATTTCAATACCTTTGACCAGATAATGTAGACAGAAAATCAACAAAGAAACATCAGATTTAAACGGCAATATAGACCAAATGGACCTAACAGACATTTACAGAACATTTTTTCTAACAGCTGCAGAATACACATTCTTTTCATCAGCTTATAGAACATCCTCCAAGATAGACCATATGTTAGCCCTCAAAACAAGTCTCAACACATTTTTTAAAATCAAAACCATATCAAGTATCTTTTCTGACTACAATGAAATAAAACTAGAAATCAATAATAACAGAAACTTCGGAAACTGTGAAAATACATATAAACTAAATAACATGCTCCTGAATGATAAATATGTCAATGAAGAAATTAAGAAGGACATTTAAAAATTAATTGAAACAAATGAAAATAGAAACACAACATACCAAAACCAATGGGACACATCAAAAGCATTACTAAGAGGAATGTTTATAACAATAAATGCCTACATCAAAAAAAGCAGAAAGATTAAAAATAAACAAACTAATGATGCACGTCAAGGAACTACAAAAACAAGAACCAACGAAACTCAAAATTAGCATAAGGAAAGAAATAATAAAGATTAGAGCAGAAATAATGAAATCGAGACAAAAAATACAAATCAACAAAACAAAAAGTTTTTTGAAAAGATAAAATCCACAAACCACTAGCTAGAGTAATTTTAAAAAAAGAGAGCAACAACCCAAATAAATAAAATCAGAAATGAAAAAAAACAACTGTTACCACAGGAATACAAAAGATCATTAGAGACTATTATGAACAACTATATGCCAACAAGATGAAAAGCCTGGAGGAAATGAATTCCTGGACACACGCAACCTACCAAAATTGGATCGGGAAGAAATAGAAAACCTGAACAAATCAATAACAAGTAATGAGATTGTGGGAGAAATAAAAAGTCTCCCAACAAAGAAAAGCCTAGGACCATGGCTTCACTGCTGAGTTGCACCAGGCATTTAAATAACTAACACCAATTCCTCTCAAATTATTCCAAAAAATTGAAGGGGAGGGAATTCTTCCAAACTCATTCAACAACCCCAACACTACCCTAATGCCAAAACCAGGCAAAAACACAACAAAAAAAGAAAGCTACAGGTCAATATCCCTGATGAACATAGATGTAAAAATTCTCAACAAAATATTAGCAAACCAGATCCAACAACACATCAAAAGGATTACACACGATGATCAAGTGGATTTATTTCAGGGATGCAAGGATGATTCAACATATGCAAATCAATAAACAAAAGATACATCACATCAGCAGAATCCAGGACAAAAACCAAATGATCATCTTAATCAATGCAGAAAAGGCATTCGATAAAATTCAACATCCTTTCATGATAAAAACTCTCAACAAAGTATAAAAAGAACATACTTCAACACAATAAAGGCCATATATGACAAACCCACAGCTAGTATCATCTTAAACAGGAGAAAATTGAAAACTCTTCCTCTAAAAACTGGAACAAGACAAAGATACCCACTTTCACCACTCTTATTCAACATAGTATGGAGAATGCTAGCTAGAGCATTTAGGCAAGATTAAAGAATAAAGGGCATCTAAGCTGAAAAGGAAGTGTCAAATTGTCACTGTTTGCAGATGATATGATCTTATATATATAAAACTTAAAGACTTCATCAAAAAATTCTCAGAACTGATGAAGAAATTCATAAAGTTGTAGGATATAAAATCAATATACAAAACAGTAGCGGCCAGGCACAGTGTCTCATTCCTGTAATCCCAACACTTTGGGGGGCCTAAGCAGGAGGAACACTTGAGCCCAAGAGTTCAAGATCAGCCTGGCCAACAGGGCAAAACCCTGTCTGTACTAAAAATACAAAAATTAGCTGGGCGTGGTGGCACGGGCCTGTAATCTCAGCTACTCAGGAAGCTGGGGCATGAGAATCACTTGAATCTGGGAGGTGGAGGTTGCAGTGAGCCGAGATCAGGCCACTGCACTCCAGCCTGGGCAACAGAGTGAGACTCTGTCTCAAAAAGAAAGGAAGGAAGCAAGGAAGGAAGGAAGGGAGGGAGGAAGGGAGGGAAGGAGGGAGGGAAAGAAGGAAATTATAAAACTCTGATGAAATAAATTGAAGAGGACATACACAAAAATGGAAAGACATCCATGTTCATATACTGAATTAATATTGTTAAAATGACCAAACTACCAAAGTGATCTACAGATTAAATGCAATCCCTATCAAAATACCAATGACATTCTTCATAGAAATAGAAAAAATAATCCTAAAATTCATATGGAACTACAAACAACCCCAAATAGCCAAAGCAATCCTGAGCAAAAAGAACAAAATTGGAGGCATCACACTAACCTCAAAATATACTATACAAAGCTACACTAAACAAAACAGCATAGTACTGGCATTAAAAAAGACACATCAACCAATGGAACAGAATAGAGAACCCAGAAATAAATCCATGTATTTATAGCCAACTAATGGTTTTTTTGAAACAGGGTCTTGCTCTGTCACCCAGACTGAAGAGCAATGATGTGATCTCTGCTCACTGCAGCCTCAACCTCCTAGGCTCAAGCAATCCTCCCACTTTAGCCTCTTGAGTAGCTAGGACTACAGGCATGCACCACCATGCCCAGTTAATTTTTGTATTTTTTGATAAAGACTGGTTTTGCCATGTTGCCCTGTTTGGTCTCGAACTCCTGGGCTCAAGCGATCCACACACCTCAGCCTACCAAAGTGCTGGGATTATAGGTGTGAGCCATTGCACACAGCCCCCCACCCCCCCACCCCCACCCCCCGCCTTTTTTTTTTTTTTAAGACTGGGTCTTGCTGTGTTTCCCAGGCTGCAGTGCAGTGACTATTCACAATTGTAGTATACTGCAGGCCTCAAACTCCTGGTCTTAAGCAATCCTCATGTATCAGCCTTCCAAGTAGCTGGGACTACAGGCATGTACCACCATGCCTGGCAATTAACTGATTTTTAACAAAGGCCCTATAACATACTGGGAAAAGAACAGCCTGTTCAATAAATGGTGCTGGGAAAACTGACCACCTATATGAAAAAGAAAGAAACTAGACTCCCTACGTCTCACCCTATACAAAAATCAACACGAAATGGATTAAAAACCTAAATATAAAACCCAAAACTATGAAACTACTAAAAGATAATACAGGAGAAATGCTTCAGGACATTGGCCTGGGCAAAGATTTTATGGATAAGCCCTCAAAAGCACAGGCAACAAAACCAAATATAGACAAATTGGATTACATCAAACTAAAAAGCTTCTGCACAGAAAAGGAAACAATCAATAGAGGAATGAGACAGCCTACAGAATGAGAGAAAATATTTGCAAAGTATTCATCCAACAAGGAATTAATATTGAGGAAGTATAAAAAACTCAAACAACTCAATAGCAAAAAAACCCAAATAATTTTTAAATGGGCAAATGATCTGAATACACATTTTTCAAAAGAAGACATATAAATAACCAACAAATACATGAAAAAAATGCTCAACATCACTAATCATCAGAGAAATACAAATCAAAACCACAGTGAGATATCATCTCATTCCAGTTAGAATCGCTATACGAAAAAGACAAAAACAAATGCAGAGGGTGAGGATGCAGAGAAAAGGGAATTCATACACTGTTGATGGGAATGTAAATTAGTTCAACCATTATGGAAAACAGTGTGTAGATTTCTCAAAAAACTAAAACTACAACTACCATATGATCCAGCAATCCCACTACTACCCAAAGAACAGGAAATCAGTATGTCAAAGAGATATCCGTCCTCCCATAGTTACTGCAGCACTATTCACAGCAGCCAAGATATGGAGTTAACCTAAGTGTCCATCAAAAGAAGAATGGATAAAGAAAATGTGGTACATATACGCAATGAAATACTATTCAATCATAAAAAAGAATAAAATTACGTCATTTGCAGCAACATGGATAGCACTGGAGGTCATTATCTTAAGTGAAATAAGCCAGGCACAGAAAGATAAATACTGCATGTTCTCACCAATATGTGAAAGAGAAATAAGTTGATCTCAGAGAAGTAGAGAACAGAATAGTGGTAACTAGTGGCTGAGAAGGGTAAAGGAGAGGATTATATAGAGAGAGGTTGGTTAACACATATAAAATTACAGCTAGGTAGAAAGAATAATTTTTGGTGTTCTATATCACTGTAGGATGACTATGATTAACAATAATTTATTCCATATTTTCAAATAGCTAAAAGAGTGGATATTGACTTTTCCCAAAGCAATTATTACAGATTGTATACAGGTACCAAAATATCACACTGTACCCCATATATATGTACAATTATTATGTGTCAATTAAAAAATACATCCACAAATTTATTGACACTTCATAAAAAAAGGAGTCATCTAATCCCCTCTCCTTAGACACTGATGGCCTTAGTAACTAAGTTCTAATGAATTGACTATGTCTTAAAGTGACACTGCATGACTTCCACTGTGAGTTTAGAAAAAGCATTATAGAACTTTCAACCAGATTTTTCTTCTTTGGGATGCTCATCCTTGGAACCCAGTTAGCATACTGTGAGGAACCAAACAGTGCTGTGGAAAGATCATGAGAAGGTGTTCTAGCCACAGCTTTGGCTAAGGACTAGGCCAACACCAGTATCAGTCACCAGACATGTGAGAGAAGGGGTCTTCAGATGATTCCAGCCCCAATCTTTCAGCTGCCCCAGCTGATGTGAAGTGGATAGTGGAACAGAGACAATCTGTTCCCACGAAGCTCTGCATAAATTACAGATTTGTAAGTAAAGTAAGTGTTGTAATTGTTTTAAACCATTACATTTTGTGGACGGTTAAACAGCAATAGATAAAAGGAACAGGAAAAAAGAGTGCTGAATATTGGACAATAGTTCAGAGCATATACTGCATCCTACAGGACAGTATCAAAAAGGGTTATCTCCCAGAAGGCACCATAACTAAGTCTTCAATATATCTTCAATAAGACAAGATACTTCTCAGTGATTGAGTACACAATTAGACCAATAAATTCCATGGGCAATAGCCCATTGCATTACTTCTTTCATTGTAGAGTGAATTTCTTGGTCAAAAGCAATATAGTGTTAGAGAAAATGATAGTGTCTAAAGCACTGAGTAATTCCCTAGATGGTGGTGTCAGCGGAAGTACAGTGAGCAGGGGAAGCAAATCTCAATCTAGAATAAACATATTTTAGAGAGGACAAATAAGAACTCCCTCAATGATGGGGGAGGGCCAATGACCAATGGAATAGACTTGCCTACATGTGACTGGCCGACCCTCCCAGAGCATGGGGTATTGGTCACTGCTTCTGAACACCCAGCGGTGGCTTGGTGATCCCATGCATAGCTCCAATCCTGTTGCCATTGCCATTGCCATTTATTTCATGATTCTACTGAGCAGGCAGTGAGGCTGAGTTTCATCACAAAGCAGTTCATTTCATCCATATGATTCTTAAGATTTATTCTGAGAGGTCCATCACTATATCCCTTCTGGAGTCTTCCTTGTCACTAGTTCTCCAGTCTTGCTCTTTCCATGTCCTTCACAAACTGGCCAAAAAATTATCCTCTGACCCTGAATTGACCATTTCTCCTTTCAGCCAAACTGAATATCAAAACATACTGGTGAAAATTCTGCCCACTGAAAGAACTTCACTATTTCAATATTTTTCAGGTCCAAAGCAGGGCTACAACATATCAATTTCTAGCAAGTACCAGTATATTGTCCAGAGCAACATACCTGTATTGTATTTTGCACATCATAGGTGCTCAATAGACACTTAAGCAATTTTTAAAATACAGACCATATTATTTCCCTAGCTGTATTTCAACAGCTTCCCATTGGTCTAAAAGATCCTGCTGGGTATGGCCTCTGCATACTCCTTTCACTTCTCTGTACTCTAAGCCTTGACCCTCAGTTCCTGTAATGTTCCATGCTCTCTCCTGCTACAAGACCTTTGCTCAGACTGTTCCCTCTCCTTGCCTAAACTCTTGACTCAAGATACTTCCTGTCTTACAATCATCTTTCTTCAGTGTACTTATCTCTGTATTAAATCCTGTCTCTTCCTGGGTCTCTAAGTTCTATGACTATGTGCACTCACCACTGATTCCCCAACACCTAATATAGTGCCTGGCATATATGATGTGCTAAATAATATTTTGTTAAATGAATGAATACATGAATCAGTGAATGAATAAGCCTGTAATGATGCAGTAATTTACCTATAAGTTATCACTGCCAGTTTTGCTTAAGAAGCTTTCTGCCATCACAATTTTTACTCCTCTAATTCACATTTCTTTATTAATTTAAGAAGAAGTATTTGTCAAGACAACGTTTCTAAGCATTACTTATATACTAGCACTATGCAACAGAAATTTGTGACCACATATGTAATTTTAAATATTCTAATATCCATGACAAAATTAATAAATTTTATTTAGCCTAATATACCCCCAAACATCATTTCAACATGAAATCAATACAAAAAATTATTAATGAGATATTTTACATTCTTTTCTTCAAACTAGTCTTTGAAATTTGGGGGTAGTTTACAATTACATATCTCAACTGGAACTAGCTATATTTCAAGTGCTCAAGAGCCACAAATGACTAGCAGATACAACATCATATGCTATATCCCACAGTGTAGTTCTATAGGATTCACTTTCACTGGAGAGGGTCTGATCACCCTCAGCTCTTATAATTAGTGGTCAGGAAAACCACCTTAAGTCAAACCTAACTGTTCCAGTATAACAGATGATTTAAACTAGAACTGGGTTTTCAGCTCAGGGTTTGGAACTGAGTTGTCTCTGGGAACAATTTTAGCTGGTGTACCGTTTTCGCCTTCCTATAACATCTTTTTGTCTTTTTTTTTTTTAAACTTTTAAGTTCAGGGGTACAAGTGCAGGTTTGTTATATAGGTAAACTTGTGTCACGGGTGTTTGTTGTACAGGATATTTTGTCACCCAGGTATTAAGCCTAGTACCCATTAGTTATTTTTCCTGATCCTCGCCCTCCTCCCACCCTCTACCCTCCGAAAGGCTCCAGTGTGTGTTGTCCCCCTCTTTTGTGTCCATGTGTTCTCATCATTTAGCTCCCACTTGTAAGTGAGAACGTGCGGTATTTGGTTTTCTGTTCCTTTGTTAGTTTGCTTAAGGATAAGGGCCTCCAGCTCCATCATGTCCCTACAAAGGACATGATCTCGTTCTTTTTTATGTCCCCACTTTTTATCCTTTTAATTTAAATGGATTCTTTGCTCCCCCTGAAGATGGATGCCACCTCCTTTGCAAGGACTTCTATTTCTCCCCCTTTGAGGCCACGATATAATTCTCCGCATTTTTAGGTACTTAACAGTAAATCACTTGGTTCACTTGGTTCTCCTGCCTGCCTAGGAAAGGTCAGGAGATGGTCCAGCGCCATGCCTAGCACTGTTAATTCAGTGCTTTCGTTTTGCTTGGGCCTCTCAGGGACTGCCCGGAAAAGAGCGCAAGCCAGGGTCTAGGGCCACACAAGTGGATTCGTGTTGCTCCCTCAGCCCTGAAAAGTGGCTCTCTCCCCATCAGCATTATACTTGCACAATGGTTTTGTTTTTAGGTACATCTACCTCATCACATGGCTACCGGCCACACAGCAACGAACAGCACCTAGGAAACACAACAGCCTGTTTACCTTCAGCCCAGCCACCAACCCTTGGCCAAAGGGAAAGAGGCAGGACATCCGCCCGTTCTGAGCCACCTACGGAAGTGACGTCGAAGTGTCAACATGCAAGATGGCGGCACATCACCGGCAGAACACAGCAGGGCGGAGGAAAGTGCAGGTATGGAAGCCCGGTTCCTCGGTCTTCCGGACGCGGCCGGCAGCTCCGGGCCCACTCCAGCTAGAAGGTGCCCGGCGCCACGACCAGCTGGGGTAGCGGCATGGGGCTAACGGGGCGGGGCGCGGCCGGCCACGAGGGGTGGGGCCGCGGCGCTAACGGCTTGAGGAAGGGGCGAGGGTCGGTTTGCTTGGCCCTTGGGGCCCAGGCCCGGGACCCTCGCGGGCGGCATTCTGAGCCCGGGATTGCTTGTCGCCGCTCTTCTGTAGGAGTGGACTTGCGGGGTCGGGATAGGCTCGTTCCCCGCCCACTTGCCTCCCCCTTGCCCTGTCTTTCTTCGAAGCGCTCTGCCCTCGCTGCGTCGGAGCCGAGGCCTCCAGGGGTTTCCCAGGGGGGTGGGCGTTGGAGGAGTGAGCGGCTTGTGCGGGGGCGTGGCGAGGCGGCGGAGCGCCAACGGCCCTGCGGGGTTTCTGCTGAGGATTCCGCACTTGGGAGCCCCCAGCCCTCTCTTTTGTGGGAGCTGTCCCCTGGGTAGGTGTAAGTGACATGAGAATGTGCGTGGGGAAATTATAATTTTAATTGTTTTGGTATTTAAGTTCCTCTTCACCATTTCTTCATCTTAAGTGTGCATCGCTGAATCTGTCTTTATTGTTTGTGTAATTTATTGTCCATGTGGTAAAGAGTTGTCTAATCTTACCGTGTGTGTCTTGTGCCTTATGCCTTTGTGAATTCACTTTTGTCTGCGGTTACGCTTAAGAGTTACTGCCACTTCGGGGAACATCACACACCGGGGCCTGTGGGGGCTGGGGATCTGGGGGAGGGATAGCATTAGGAGAAATACCTAATGTAAATGACGAGTTGATGGGTACAGCAAACCAGCATGGCACACGTATACCTATGTAACAAACCTGCACGTTGTGCACATATATCCTAGAACTTAAAGTATAATAATAATAATAATAAACAGTTATTGCCACTTAATATTTTTAGTGATGCAGGGAATAAAAGCCCTCTTACAGGTGTTTGCCTGCAGGTATATTGTATGTGGTAGTGGCAGTTTGGTGCATTTATTCATTAAACATTTACCTAGCACTTAGGGTGGCCCCCAAAGGGGAAAAGGGATTGAAAGGGTGTAGGAATAATTAACACCTAGGCTTTCTTTATAAAACACAGCATTATATGGAGTTCTGCGGGTTGAAATCAAGTGTCAGATAAAGGTAGTTAGATGAAGGGGTCCTTCAGTAAGGTAATCCCAGCAGAAGGTGGTAGGCCATAAAGTCTTCTGATTAGTTCACATCTTGGTTTTATTGATCTCATTGATCAGTACAGTGTCTTAAGCACTCACTGGATGTTTGTTGAAATGAGTGAAATTAATAAGAGTCTAAACTCACCCTATTAGGTGAGTTTTTCAGTGCATTAGTGATAGGATTTAAGTATCACCAGCATCCAAGGCAGGTAGTGAGACTGTCTCCTTGGCACTGAAATATAACTCAAAAAGTAACCTGATTGTATTATAGACTCTATGGTGGTGTACATCTTAGGGGAGTAAGGGTAGTTAATCAGGCCTTTCAGTTTATTGCATTAAGACTTAAAACTCCTATTACTGCAGTGTGTTCCCTGCTTGCTTCCTTCCCAGGCCTGCCCACTCCCAAAATGCATGCAATAAAGTATATATATTTTAAAAAGACTTACAAGGCAATTGTACTAGTATGGGATGGAGAAAATGTAAATTAACTGCAGCAGGTTTGGAAAAACAATGTTTTAATAGGCTGAATGTGAGCCAGTGCACGTAGAATGAGGCAGGTGATAATTCCACTTTTCACTGGTCAAAGTACAAAATTAGAGTTTGGTGTTCAGCACTTAGGACCTTGTTCTTCATAGGTAGCAATCAGATTGGTGAACTGACTTGAAATTATTTCCTATGAAGAACTTTTGAAAGAGCTGTCTTAGATTAACCTGCTGAAGAGAAGATTCAGGGAGCTTTCGGAATTTGTCCCCAAGGTATAGAAGCAGCCTGAGAAGCCACAGGGATTGATTTCATCTGAACCATCATTGTCTATGAGGTGTTTTTTAAACTAATGCGTGTTCATTGTAAAAATCCCAGCAAACAAAAATATAAATTAGAGTTGCCCTCCATGCTTCCAAGAAAGCTACTGCGGGCAATGTCATGTTTTAATCCTAGACCAGAGTTTATCAACCTGAACATTCTTGAAATTTCGTCTGGATAATTCTTCGCTGTGTCTGAGGGAGGGAGCTGTCCTATGCATCACAGGTTCTTTAGCATCATCCCTGGCTTCTACCAACTAGATGTAGTAGCATCTCCCCAGTTGTGACAACTAAAAATGTCTCCAGACATTTTCAAATGTCCCCTCAAGGGCAAAATTGCCGCTGGTTGAGAACCACTGTTCTATACCTCTTGCTGTTTGTGTACCTGACTTAACATGATTTTTTTTGCTATAAGTGGAGCCATAGTATTCACTGTTTTGTGTCTTGCTTTGTCAAATTTTTAAATAAACATTCCCTTTAGCCCAGAATTCCTTATCTAAAAATATATTCTACAAAATTGCATATGCATATATCTGTCCCTACTTATGCAAGGGTGTTGTGTGAAGCCATTCTTGAATTGCTATAAAGAAATACCTGAGACTGGCTCATTTATAAAGAAAAGAGGCATAATTGGCTCATAGTTCTGCAGGCTTTACAGGAAATATGGTGCTAGGATATGCTCGTCTTCCAGGGAGGCCTCAAAGAGAGAGAGAGTCAAAAAAGCAAGTCAACATGGCATATTCCCATTTCCACAAAGGAAATATGCATTTTAAAAGTCAGGAAGGGTAATAGCAGTGATTATCCCTTTGGGAATAGATTGTGTGATTATAGATAAGACAGGACATGGGATATCTTTTAGTTTGAAATATGCACAACTTTGTATTTTTGAACTTTTTACCACATTATTTGCTCTTATACATCAAAAAGAAAACTTCTCATCTTGGAAAAAGCATATATGGGTACTTGGAGTAAATATACTTTGTCTCCTGACTCTCTCAGACCACGAAACAGTAGCCCTGAGCTCCTTGTCAAGTTGTAGGCCAAGACAAACCCTTGAGACTTAAAATATTGCTAAATAATCAGTGGAGGCCAGGCGTGGTGGCTCATGCCTGTAATCCCAGCACTTTGGGAGGCCAAGGTGGGCAGATCACTTGAGGTCAGGAGTTCGAGACCAGCCTGGCCAACATGGCGAAATCCTGTCTCTACTAAAAATATAAAAATTGCCGGCATGGTGGCGCATGCCTGTAATCCCAGCTACCTGGGAGGCTGAGACAGGGGAATCGCTTGAACCCAGGAGGCGGAGGTTGCAGTGGGCCGAGATTGTACCACTGCACTCCAGCCTGGGTGACACAGCGAGACTCCATCTCAAAAATAAAATAAAATGATACTTAAAATCAGTGGAGAGGGGTCCAAACATACTGCATATTAATTGTAGACATAATTTTAAATGAGTCCATGTCCTACCATCTTCAACTTCTAGGAAAACTAGAGATACGAGGAGAGAGGGATGGATTTGTGACTGTCAGAAACATAATCAAATATGTGAATTCAGATACATGATGTAGCATTTTCTCTGGTAACCAGGATATCAAAGCAAGTCTTTTCCATCCTTGGCAGTCCCTTGGTGTTATGATTTTCCAACAACCTGAGTCTGTTGATTGGCTCTCTCTGCCTCCATTTTTCCTCCTGTTATGGCGTCTTCCTTCAGTGCTTCACAGTGCTTGGGGAAAAAAAATACTTCGCTTAACTTGCTGCCACTTCTAGTTAAGCTCTTTCCCCAGCTAAATGCCAAGAGGACTTTTGTGCTCACTACCCTATCCTCAGCATTTAGAATAGTGCCAGGCAACAAGTGGATGCCTAGTCAATATTCGTTGAAAGAATTAAATCCATTTTCCTCTATTTTTCTATAGCCAGACATTTTAAATTTTTTCTCTGTACTTTAATGGATGCAGATAACAAGTTTTTAAGGTGACATGTCTTGAAACATATCAGCGTATATAGTTTTCATTCTTTAATGACCACATAGAATGGATGTACCATAATTTGTCTAGCCATTTCCTTATTGAAGATATTGCTTTGATTTTTTTCCATCATACTATAATTTGCTTTGAAAAAACCTCCAGAGTTATAAAATAGTAAAGGAAGTGTTACAAAAATAAATGAAAGGACAAAGATAGATAATACAGAATGCATAAAAGATGAGGGATCAGTTTGAAAGTTCCAGTATCTGACTCATTTGAGTTCAAGAAAGAGCAAAGAAAACAGAGATGATGATTAATAATGGATACAAGAAAATTTCCCAGAGCTTAAGTGCCGCAAATTTCTAGATCGAAGGGGCTTTCTAAATGCACAAAAAACTAATGATAGAAAAAACAAACAAGAAATGTCACAACACCAAGGAAAAAGAGAAAATCCTGAAAGCTTAGGGAAGGAGATGACGAGGGAGTGGAGGAAAGAATGAAAATAGGATCCCTTTAAAGCTGTATGAAACAGAATGGCATTGAAATCAGTGGCAACATTGGATGCTAGAGGAACTTACAGCAATGCTTTCAAGAGCTGAGAGAATTGCTAAATCAAGTGTAAATGTGGAGGAAAGACCTTTTCAGGCATGCAAGGACTAAGTTGCCAACCCATGTGCCTTTTCTTATATTACTTTCTTAAGGTATTGGGGATGTATTTCAGCAAAACTGTGGAGTGAACAAAGAAAGAAGGAGGCATTAGAATTCAGGAAACAATGGCTGTAACCCAGAAAAGCAGTAAAGGAAAACACCAAAGGTGACAGCTGTGCCAGCAGATCTAGAGGGCAGTCAGCCTAGATTGTAATGAGGAGAAGGAGGGTTTGGAGGGGGAAGCCTTCTGAGAAAATAAAGGGGTAGGGGTGAGTTCTGTGGTACAGCAATTAAAATTGAAGTTAAAGTGGAGAAAACCATTGAAGAAGGAAAGATTAAAACTCTAGGGAAAACAAAAAGCTCTTTGAGGAAGGAAATGTATTCATAATATAGTACTTAGTAGATAGCCTTATAGTCACAACAATATAGCACTGATTATTTGTTCAATTAAAAATAGGGATGTATCTATATTAGAAGAGTAGAGGGAGGAGATATTGAGGGTAGTTTCAGAACTACATCCTAATCTACAGTAGCATGAGTAAATCGATAATGTCTAAAATGGATGAGCCAAAAAGTTATAGGATAAGCACAATATTTAGAGAAATGCAGTTAACTATCCAGTAGCAACAACTGAGTTGCAATTAGTTACCTTTAGGGATGAAGACTAGGTGTGGGAGTCTTATCCAGACAGTAGAGAGACTGTTTTTCATTACAGTCATTACTATTTGATTTTCTAAATACAAGCAAGAATTACTTGGATAACAAATGATCAAATTTTAAAAACTAAGTAATACATGTTGTTTGTAAAACATTCAGAACACATGAAAGAGACATGAATGAGTGAAAAATCACCATAATCCCATCATTCAGAAATAACTGCTGGTTATTTTATTTTATTTTTATTTTTATTTTTTTGAGACATTGTCTCACTCTGTCTTAAGGCTGGAGTGCAGTGGCACCATCTTGGCTCACTGCAACCTCTGCTTCCTGGGTTCAAGTGATTCTCCTGCCTCAGCCTCCTGACTAGCTGGGACTACAGGTGCGCACCACCACACCCGTCTAATTTTTGTATTTTTAGTAGAGACGGGGTTTCACCATGTTGGCCAGGATGGTCTTGATCTCCTGACCTCGTGATCTGCCCGCCTTGGCCTCCCAAAGCTGGGATTACAGGCATGAGCCACTGCGCCTGGCCCGTGGTTATTTTTATATATGTATAGTCTTCAAAACCTGTGTATTTATTCTGAAATATTTAATATTTTGGAACATTTTTATAATAATGACTATTGTACATTGCTGTGTTGGACCACACATATTTCACTAAAAATATATCATGGCTTTCCGCCCATGTGTATCAGTCTAGACCTCCATCAGCTCTTTATTATTCTTTAGAAACAGGGGTCTCCTGCTGTTGCCCAGGTTGTAGTACAGTGGTGCCATCATAGCTCACTGCAGCCTCAAGCTCCTGGGCTCAAGCAGTCTTCCCACCTCAGCCTCCTAAAGCACAGAGATTACAGGCATGAGCCACCACACCTGGCCTACATCAACATTTTAAGTGATTGAATAGTATTGTATTTTACAGATGTGCGTGCTAGAATTTATCCAACTAGGATACTTCTAATTCTTTTGCATTTTAAAGCACACATCTTTAGGAAATACCGTTGAAGAGGTTGGCCCAGACTGGTTTTAACAGTAATTACTTTCCACCTAGAATGAGAATTCTGACATTCAGGTTATTCTTTCACTCTTGCCTTAACCAGTCAGATAATCTCCCAGAAGTCTGGATATCAAGATTTAGATATGCTGCACAGTCTCAGTTAAAGGAAATGTGAGCTAGGTAAGCAGCCCTGGAACCCCAGAGAAAGAGAGATTGAGAGAGACTGAAGTTGACATTGAAACTAGCTTGGTTCCTGGTGGCTTTGGAAAGCCAATTCATGCAATGATACGTATGTCTTTTATATGCCAGACACTATAATGGGGGCACAGTGGTGGAAGGAACAAGGCAGACAAGTCCCTTGACTTCTTGGAGCTATTATTCTAATGGAGAAGATACACCAAAAAATATAAATTTGGCTGGGCGCGGTGGCTCACACCTGTAATCCCAGCATTTTGGGAGGCCAAGGTGGGTGGATCAGAAGGTCAGGAGTTTAAGACCAGCCTGGCCAAGATGGCGAAACCCTGTCTCTACTAAAAATACAAAAATTAGCTGGGCGCCGTAGCAGGCACCTGTAATCCAAGCTACTCGGGAGCCTGAGTTGGGAGAATTGCTTGAACCTGGGCAGCAGAGGTTGCAGTGAGCCAAGATCGCACTGCACTCCAGCCTGGGCGATACAATGAGACTCCGTCTCAAAAAAAAAAAAGAATACAGAATGTGGTAAGAACTGTTAAATAAGTAAGGTAAGTGATAGATAGGGTCATAACCCTGAGGAGAATGAGATCAGAAAGGCCTTTCCAAGGAGACCTTTCTCCTAAGATCTGAAGAGTAACGGTGAGTTAGACAAGATGAAAGCTGGAGAAAGAGTATTCCTATAGGGATTCGAGGGGTGGTGAATCTTCACGACACTGGCAACAGTAAATGAGAAGGTACTGGGATGGGAAAGAGCTTGATGTGTTTACGGAACAGAAAGGAGTTTGGAATGACTGTCATAAAAGAAGCTGGGGGCAGTCAGTTTGAAATGAGTGTCAGGATGCAGGGTTAGAACTAAGCATTTGAGGAGTTTGAACTTTAAATTTTGTGAAAAGCCATTGGAAAGTTTCAGCAGAGAAGTGTCATGATTTGATTTTTTAAATGCCTCTTATAAATGATGACTGTATTTCCTGACCTTGGGCTCTGTTAAGATATCCTTGTGTTGAAGTCTCCTTTAAAAAACAAACAAACAAACAAACAAACAAACAAAAGCTGGTTTGAGTAGATCTCAGTTACAGTTAATTGCATCCAAAAGACTGGGTTAAAACAACATCCTTGTAGCTATTTGTGTCTGCAGCCCTGGCCCTTTTTAAAGGACAAATTTCTGGAAATTGAATTTTAAAGAACATTTCAAAGAGTTTAAAACTTTTGTCAGAAAGTGTTTATCCTCAGGGGAAACAAAAATGGCAGTTATTTTTAAAAATTCTTGTATTATAGGTTAAATAATCTCATTAATTTTGTCTTTGATTATTTATGGGGTTTTTGGCCATTTCTTTTTTAAAAAGTTCCTTTTTGTAACTTTGTCCCTCTTTCTGTTGGAAAATTTGACTTTTTCTTATTTTATAAGGAATCTTGTTAAGAGTAAACTTTCTTTCATATTTATTTCATTATTCTCTTAGTCTTGCTCATGTTACTTTTTGATATTCAGAAGGTTTAAGAAAATAATAACATTGTGATAAAATTCACATACCATAAAGTGCACCCTTTCAAAGTGTACAATTCAGTGATTTTTTTGTATATTCGGAAAGTTGTTTATTGGTCACCTAACTCCAGAATGTTTAATTACTCTATGTTCATTAGCAATTACTCCCCATTTTTCATTTTTCCCTCCTTCAATCCCCTGGCAATTACTAATCTACTTTCTGTGTGGATTTGTCTATCCTAGACATTATATATAGAGTCATAAAATATGTGGCCTTTTGTAAAATATGTGGCTTTCACTTAGCACATTTTCAAGGTTCATCCATGTTATAGCATGTGTCAGTACAGTGTGTGTGTGTGTGTGTGTGTGTATATATATATATATATATGCACACACACATCACATTTTGTTTGTTTTGTCAATTGATGGATATTTGGGTTGTTTCCACTTTTGTGACATTATTGTGAATGCCACAATGCTGTGAACATTCTTGTACGTAGAAAAGGTTTTGACTTGTATTTGGCCAGATCACCATTGCTCTTTTCCTTCGTAAAGATTACCATCTTTCTTGGCATGTTGGAAGAGTTTTCTCTGCCAAGGGACTATGTAAATATTCACCTGTGTTTTAAAAATTATTTTTATGCTGGCCAGGTGCAGTGGCTCACGCCTGTAATCCCAGCACTTTGGGAGGCTGAGGCGGGTGGACCACTTGAAACCAGGAGTTCAAGACCAGCCTGGCCAACATGGTGAAACCACCATCTCTACTAAAAATGCAAAAATCAGCTGGGCACAGTGGCACATGCCTGTAATCCCAGCTACTCAGGAGGCTGAGGCACAAGAATTGCTTGAACCTGGGAGGTAGAGGATGTAGTAAGCCAAGATCAGGCCACTGCTTTCCAGCCTGGGTGACAGAGCAAGATTCTCTCAAAAAATAAAAACAAAAATTATTTTTATGGTTATTAAATTTCAGTCTTAAATTCATAGAAAAATTCATTTTTGGTTTAAGATGTGGAGAAAGGGCATAATTGTTCCTAATAGAATCACTATAGGTACTTGAGATAATTTTTTTAAATTATTATACTTCAAGTTCTAGGGTACATGTGCACAACGTGCAGGTTTGTTACATAAGTATACAAGTGCCATGTTGGTTTGTTGCACCCATCAACTTGTTATTTACATTAGGTATTTCTCCTAATGCTATCCCTCCCCCAGTCCCCTACCCCCCGACATGCCCCAGTGTGTGATGTTCCCTGCCCTGTGTCTATGTGTTCTCATTGTTCAGCTCCCACTTACAAGTGAGAACATGTGGTGTTTGGTTTTCTGTCCTTGTGATAGTTTGCTGAGAATGATGGTTTCTGGCTTCATCCATGTCCCTGCAAAGGACATGAACTCATCCTTTTTTTATGGCTGCATAGTATCCCATGGTGTATATGTGCCACATTTTCTTAATTCAGTCTATCATTGATGGACATTTGGGTTGGTTCCAAGTCTTTGCTATTGTGAATAGTGCTGCAATAAACATACGTGTGCATGTTTCTTTATAGTAGAATGATTTATAATCCTTTGGGTATATACTCAGTAATGGGATTGCTGGGTCAAATGGTATTTCTAGTTGTAGATCCTTGAGGAATCGCCACACTGTCTTCCACAGTGGTTGAACTACTTTACACTCCCACCAACAGTGTAAAAGCATTCCTATTTCTCCACATCCTCTCCAGCATCTGTTGTTTCCTGACTTTTTAATGACTGCCACTCTAACTGGCATGAGATGGTATCTCATTGTGGTTTTGATTTGCATTTCTCTGATGGCCAGTGATGATGAGCATTTTTTCATGTGTCTGTTGGCTGCAGAAATGTCTTCTTTTGAGAAGTGTCTGTTCATATCCTTTGCCCACTTTTTGATGGGGTTTTTTTTTTGTTGTTGTTGTACATTTGTTTAAGTTCTTTGTAGATTCTGTATATTAGCCCTTTGTCAGATGGGTAGATTGCAAAAATTTTCTCCCATTCTGTAGGTTGCCTGTTCACTCTGATGATAGTTTCTTTTGCTGTGCATAAGCTCTTTAGTTTAATTAGATCTCATTTGTCAATTTTGGCTTTTGTTGCCATTGCTTTTGGTGTTTTAGTCATGAAGTCTTTGCCCATGCCTGTGTCCTGAATTGTATTGCCTAGGTTTTCTTCTAGGGTTTTTATGGTTTTAAGTCTTAATGTTTAAGTCTTTAATCCATCTTGAGTTAATTTTTAACTGTTTATTTCATTACATTAGAAAGTTTTACTTCTGGCTGCCAGCCAGCTTATTGGCTTTTTCTTAGGTGTAATTGTTTTCAGTTGATCCCCTGTTTTCACAAGGAACAGACAGAGGTCACCAACAGTAACAAAGTAGGGAAAAATGCCCTGAAGAAAAAGTTTAGTATGTGATAGGAGCTCAAAACCTCATTTTGCTTGGCAAGTCAGGGAAGGCCTTCTAAAGGAAGTATTGTTTAAATGGAAACCTGAAGGCTGCAACAAGAGTTAGCCAGACAGGTCGGAGGAAGAGCTTCCAAACAGAGAGGACCAGCATGTGTGATGGTCTGGAGGCACAATGCACCAGAACCTGGAGCAGAGATGAGTGGCCAGAAAGACAAACAGGGTACTTGAGACCATGTTAAGGAGTTTACATCCAATCATGAGTCTAGTAGTCAGCAACTGGAGGTTTTTGAGCAGAGCTGAGATAGATTTTTAAATAATTACTCTAGCTGCTTTGTGAAAAATGGACTAAAGACTGGGAAAGGAGTCCAGTTAGGAAGCAGTTATAGTAGTTTAGCAACTTACTCATGTTGGACTAGGCTATCATTGATACCATCCTTCTCTTCAGCCCTTTAGTCTTTAAGGAGTAAAATTTAAATTTGTATTGGGTTGAAAAAGTACATATTGGAAAACATGGGATTTTCTGTTTCAGATTGGCCACTAGTAGACTATATTTTATTACTGCATGGCTTGTACTTTATAAAAAGCATATGTTGACACATTTGTCAGGTTTCCTATGTTATTCGAGATGAAGTGGAGAAGTACAACCGAAATGGAGTCAATGCTCTGCAGCTGGATCCAGCACTAAATAGACTTTTCACAGCCGGTCGAGACTCTATCATAAGAATATGGAGTGTCAATCAGCACAAGGTAATGCAGGGATTAAAATCTGTACCCAGCAAATTTTGGACAAATGGCTTTTACTGTCTAATATGACACTTTTCACAGTTTCAGATTTAATCTCTCTGAATACTGAGTTATTTGGTACACTGTATAAAGACATTGCAACTAGAATTCTGTAAGCCTCTGAGAAAAACCATCCCTAGGAAAGTTTCAGAAGTGTTTCAGCTAAGACAAGGACTCCCTAAACTAGGTTTGCCTTACAGAGTTCTTTGCCACAAAGGAACAAAGTGATTTGGCTAGTAGGGGGATTACTTTCAACAATTAACTTTTTGCTTTAAATATGTTCCCCAACAACCTCTTGGTAACCTTACTAAAAAAAGATTGAATATTCTTTTACATTTATAATTAATCTTGAAAAAATATTTTATTTTCCTCACTTAAAAGTAATTAGGATCCTCACAAACCCCACAGGGCCTAACTAGGTAATACAAGGTTAGGCTGAGCATGGTGGCCCACACCTGCAATCCCAACAATTTCGGAGGCCAAAGTGAAAGGATTCCTTGAGTCCAGGAGTTCGAGACCAGCCTGGGCAATGTGACAATACCCCGTCTCTGCAAAAAAAAAACTTAAAAATTAGCTGGGCATGGTGGCACACACCTGTAGTCCCAGCTACTCGGGGAGCTGAGGTGGGAGGATCACTTGATTGAGTATGGGAGGTTGAGGCTACAGTGAGCCGTGATCACACCACTGCATTCTAGCTTGGGCAACAGAGGGAGACCTTGTCTCAAATAAATAAATAAAGATAATATAAAATTGGTGTTAAAACTATGAAGACAACATGCTCCCCTTCAAAGATTTCCCTTTCTTAAGCAGGGAACAGGGTTTAAATATATGTAAAGATAAATCTCCAGGCAAATGGGAACGAGCCCTTTTAGTATTTTGTTGGAACACCTATATTGTGAATGACAGAGAAAAGAATCAGGGAAGAAAAAAAGAGCATTTATTGATCTTCTAATTATGTGCCATACGCTCTTTGCATTTTCATATCCAATGTGATTTTAATTTTCAGTGTCCCTCAAGGTACCTATTAGGATCCATTTTCTTTTTTTTCTTTTTTGTCTTTTTTTTTTTTTGAGATGGAGTCTCGCTCTGTCACCCAGGCTGGAGTGCAGTGGCGCGATCTTGGCTCACTGCAACCTCTTGACTCCTGGGTTCAATCAGTTTTCCTGCCTCAGCCTCCCGAGCAGCTGGGACTACAGGCACACGCCACCACATCCAGCTAATTTTTATAATTTTAGTAGAGACGGGGTTTCACCATATGGGTCAGGCTGGTCTTGAACTTCTAGACTCAGATAATCCAACTGCCTTGGCCTCCCAAAGTGCTGGTATTACAGGCGTGAGCCACCGCGCCTGGCCAGATCCATTTTCATAGATGAGAAAATGGGCTCAGAGAAACCCATGGTTATGTGGCTAGGAAGTGACAGAGAATTAATACCCAGCCCAACTTGAAAACCCTAGTGCTAGACCTTGTATTTTTAAAAGTTTGTGTCTTTTTAGCAAGTTTTACAAGTCTGATATTCAGTTCAGAAAAAGAACCACTACTTTATGCACCTATAACTTCAGTCTGGCAGGCTTTGAATTCTTTAGCCAATGGACCATGCAGTGGTGGCCAAATGTCAAAAGCATGAAAAGTAAGAAAACTGTGTTTGGCTTTGAAATGCTTTTTGGTACTTATAGTTGAATGGGAATGTCTCCTTTCTGAGCATTCACAGTATTTCAAACAAATTAAGAAAAACACCCACAAGAACTAACCTGAAGAATCTGGAAATCTGCCTGTCTTGCCCCAAACATCTTTTTTCTGGTCTTCCTTTTATGACAAGATTGAATAGCATTATTTGTCAAACAGACTTGTACAGAGCTGTTCTGTTTGCCCATAAAGTGTCTCAAACTTGCCTGTTTTAGGTGTAGGATGTAACTAAATACTGTTCTTTAAAAGGCCTCTCCTGGTTATTAAGCCAGGTAAGAGAAGTAGAATCTCGAATCACCTAATTGAAATGGTGACACAGGTTGTCCTTTCTCAGCCGTTGGGTTTCCTTTCATCTCTGAAGGCCTGTAGGTACCATGAGGAAAACATTTAATTCAGAGGGTGAACCCAACAGTAGGAAGCTGAAAGCAGAAGCGTTTATCTCCCTCTGCATTCAGACCAGGCTCCTTACTGCACTCATCAGACTCATTGCTGCCCCTGCTGTCTGCTGTTGAGCCTTCACCACCACTCATTCAAATCCCCACAGCCTACAGATTCCTACAAGTCATGTCCTTTCTAGTGAACCCTTTTTAAAGGGTTTTATGTCACACACAGTGCCTAGTCCAGAGCTCGTTGCCTTCACTTTAACAAGGCAAAAAAAAAAAAAGAAGCATTTGTCCTGGAAACCTAAGCTTTCAATAAGAGTAAAACTGTCCTGAAACAAAACTGTTTACATCTGTTATCTGGAAGCATCACCTATTTGGTGAGATTCTACTCAGAATTCAGATGTTAGTTTTAATGCCTAGAGCAGTATGTCACATTAATTGAAGAATTTAACCATATCTATCATTTGTAATATATTTCATTCTCTCATATAAACTCTTAGGATTTTTCTTTTAATTTCAGCAAGATCCATATATAGCATCTATGGAACACCATACTGATTGGGTAAACGACATTGTACTCTGTTGTAATGGGAAAACATGTAAGTATTTCTTTGGATTATTATTGGGCTTCTGATATATTTTTTGTTTTTTATATAAGCTTTTTTATTGAAACATACATACAGAAAAGTACACACGCTTCAAGATTGCAGTTCAACACAATTTTAGAAAGTGAATACCCAAATCAAGAAACAGAATATTACTAGAAGCCCTCTTGTGCCACCCTTTGCCACCCTTTCAGTTATTCCCTCTTGCCCCAAGGTAACTGCTCTTCTGTCTTCTGAACACCAAAGGGTAGTTTTGCCTTCATTTGAACTGTATATAGACTTGTACTATATGTATTCTTCTTTTAGCCTTATTAATACCTCTTTTTGTTCTAATTTTGGTGAGATCCATTCCTTGGTTTTGCAGTCTGAGTTACAGGAATTTTTCTCAATCACATTAGTTGAGCCTTCAACTGGAACATTAAAAATGTTTGCACTGCTTGTTTTAAAAATATATTTTTTTCTTTGAACATGTGTCTTGAGATTTTAAAAAATTGAGGCAATATACAATAGGTTCTAGACAGAGCTTTTAGGTATGTTTGTGTGTGTAAGAGAGAGACCATGTTAGTTTGAAATAATGTTACATTGTTGTAAGATAAGTTTTCAAAGTTGTAAGTCATACTACTAAGGAGTTTGTTAATTCTTTGCTTCTTCTAGTGATATCTGCTTCTTCTGACACGACAGTAAAAGTATGGAATGCACACAAGGGATTTTGCATGTCAACATTAAGGACACATAAGGTAAAACAATACAGTTCTCAGTGTCTTTAGTGTAATATTGGGATCTCAGTACTTTGTGTGGCTCATTTTATTACTGATCTACAGAATAGATCATAGTATGTCTGTTCTATTACAGGATTACGTAAAGGCCTTAGCATATGCCAAGGATAAAGAACTAGTAGCATCAGCTGGGTTGGACAGACAAATATTCCTTTGGGATGTGAATACTCTAACAGCATTGACTGCCTCAAATAACACTGTCACAAGTAAGGTGTTTAAAAGAAACTTCTTTGAAAGTGATCCAAGTTAACATAAATAAAGAATGGTTTATAAAACATTTTTGATAGGTTTACATCGAGAGAGTGGTTCATATTTTGAGAGTGCTTCTACCTACAGCGTTCTAGCCCCCAAGAGTATGATTGAACAACAAAGAGCTAGTTCCTCACTGCAGTCTAAAAATGGTAACTTCTCCAGGTGTAACCTGGTTATTTTTTATACGTGTGCATGTCTTAGCTCCCTAGCTAAAATGTAAGTCCCTGCAGGGTAGAGGAGACTGTCTTACTACTTCGTATCTCCCACAGCATTCCCTGGTCCAAATCCATACACTCAGCAGGTATTATTGAAGGAGGTGGTGATTATCTGACAAAGTAGGAGGTTTTCTGACTTTTTAAACTGTTAAGAGCTTTTGAGTTAATAGCCAAGATGAAAAATACCCAGGAGAAAGAAAGAAAAGGTTTCCAGTGCCAGTTTATCCAATTTTCTGCCTTTTAGAGCAGCCCTGAGGAATCAAGCCAATTCCAGAAGAGCCAGAACGGTAGAGTGCTTCTATTGGCAATCCAGAGATGTTCACAGCATGGATGATTCATCAGCTAAGAGATCTCAGACTACCAAGTCAGGCTCATATAAGTCTAGATTTGAAATTGAGCTTCATGCTTGGCCCAACCTACTAGAGTCATCTAGGCCAGGTTTCAGAAGGGACTGTTAGGAGCACATTTTTGGCTAGGCCTGACCCGGAAAGTCTACACTGAAGACATGGGCCTACATTCTCTGGATCCCTACATTATAGGTCCATTTTATAACGACTCTGTGGAGTGTTCACATTGACATAGACAATACAGTTTTACTAATATAGCCTAGTATGTGCCAAGAAGGGTAAGTTGGGAGACTTGTGTTTATAATCTCTTGATTGTTGTTTTGCCTTGTTTTCCAGGAAATATGTGAAGGTCTCAACATTCTGTTTCCCTTGTTCTTGATTTTTCACCCGTACATTATCTCTGATTCATTAGCTGGTCCCTGTTGGGGCTGTCATGATACATCATTAGGTTTTAAGTCTGGATGTAAGGCCTGCCTCAAAGAGACACTAATGGGAGGGAACAAAGCAAAAAAAAAAAGCAGGTTGTCACAAGGTCAGGGCCCAGGCTTAGTGGATACAGATTCTGCTACATCTTGCTTAGAGTTGTTTAGAGAGGATATCACACTTTTTTTTAATACATAATAATAAAAATAACACTAATAATGGCTAACATGTATTGAGTACTTGCTACAAGTAGACATTTTTCTAAACAGTACATGTAGTAACTCATTTACTCAACTTTTTAATATGTTTGTAAAATTGGGATCATACTATATAGACAGTTTCATATACATCTTTTTTCACTTCAGTGATACTGAGAGTATGAACATGATTTTTGCTATAGTCTGAATTCCTTCCTGAAAGGTTGCACCTATTTATCTTCACATAAGTAATATATGAGAGTTCCATTGTACTGTTTTCTTTTTACAATCAAGTATTACCTTGTTTTTTGTCTTGGTGTATGAAACAGTGTTTTTGGTTTGATTTGTGTTTGAAAAATACTGAAATTGAACATTTTTTTCGTATTTATGGCACATGAATAGCTTTAAACATGTCATTTAAGCGGATAGCTTTTCAATGGCACTGCAATTTATCAGATATTGAGCATTTGTGTATATTCAAATCTAGAAAATATGTAAATTTTGATAATAATACTGTTTAGATTTATCTCCATTATAGGTAGATTTCTTTTCCGTAGAGTACTTATAAAGATAAGATTTTCTAAATTGAATAATTAAACTTGCTGTTTTTGCTGACTAGTTACTAAACAGCTGATGATCTTGTTAACATTTAGCTCCATTTATCCTCAATAGCTTCTTCTTTAAGTGGAAACAAAGATTCCATTTATAGCCTGGCCATGAATCAACTGGGAACAATCATTGTATCAGGGTCCACTGAAAAGGTAAGGAGGAGCTTATTTCTTTATTTAAAATAAAAAAAAAATTATTTTTCACATACCTTGTCTCCTATTTTTTAAGCAGGTATTTTACGATTAGCTTCTTTATGTTTATTTATTTAGAGACTGGGTCTCACTCTGTCACCCAGGTTGGGGTGCAGTGGCCTCATGATCCTGGCTCACTGCAGCCTTGACTGCTGAGGCTGTAGCGATCCTTCCACCTCAATCTCCTGAGTAGCTGGGACCCCAGGCACACACCATCATGTGCATCAGGCCACTCCTTGTCCCATCTGGCTAATTTTTGTATATTTTTAATAGAGACAGGGTTTCGCCATGTTGTCCCTCCAACTCCTTAGTGCAAGCAATTCACCTGCCTCGGCCTCCCAGAGTGCTGAGATTACAGGCATGAGAGCCACTGTGCCCCAATCGGGGGAGCTTAAAGGGTGGTTTGAACATTAGAAAATAAAGAAACCAAAATAATTTAATCTGTATAATTATTAAATATATAGACAGTGGTTTTGCCTAGTGGGTGCTAAACAAAAGGTTTTATTTGAATAAGTAAGAGTATAACTATAACTGTTGTGTGTATAGTGACAAGATAAAGAGGCTGTGCATTTTTGATGTTTGAAAGGCCTAATTCCCTGAGGTTGGGAGGCTTAGACAGTGTCCATTGGCAGAAGCGGTATTGCCTTCTCAGAATATAATGGTTATCATTTGACTTACGAGAGTTGTCTGTTATTTAAATTTGATACTGATATATTTAGTTTGTGTAATACTCTATTAAAATTCACAGGTGTTAAGGGTATGGGATCCAAGAACATGTGCAAAACTAATGAAGCTTAAAGGGCACACGGATAATGTGAAGGCATTGCTATTAAACAGAGATGGCACGCAAGTATGCAGTTTCATTTGGGTGTTTACCTAATAACCTTGTTAGAAATTTCCGCACTTTGTATACTATTGCATAGGTTGATTTGAACCGAAAACCACACTTATTATAAATTGTCTAATTAAAAAATTTTAAAATACTAAATTGCACATATAAGCTACATTTAAAAACTATTCTATTTGCATCACTTTTAACAAAACAAAGAATTTCCTTAGAATAATTCTGATGCAGATGAGTATATGCATTTATGGTGCATAGGGGCTAAAATAACTAAAAATATTACCTGTGTAAAGCAAAAGGAAGCTTTGATATCAAATGCTTTTTGCCAGTGTATTAAGTGGAAAATTTGCTCACAGTGGGTCTGACTTAGGGGCACATTTTGTCAGTTGACTATGTAGATATAGTTGATAAATTTAGTTTTCTAACATAATGCTCAGAGTGAACATTTCAAAGAAAAACATTTTGGTAATGTTATACATTAGCTCTGTTGGCCACATAATTTGTGAATTATAAATCACAATTCTGTTCTGTAGCAATGGAAAATACTTTTTCATCAATGTAGATAATAAAAAACAAAAACTGAGCATCATTTTATGGGTATGACATATGTCTACCATGTACCCTTGACTCAGCCATTTTTTTTCCAGAATGCAGTGATAAGTCAGAGATAACTGGAATTGATTGTGATAGGGTTAGAAAAGGGCAAGTAGAAAGATGATGAGGTGAGAAACACCATCAGTTTCTTTTCCTGTGGAAATTAAGACTTTAGACATGAAATTTTAGCAATTTCATGTCTAAGAAATTGCTTTAGACATCAATCAGAGAAGCCGTCGCCTCCAGAAATGAACAGAAGGTTTGGAAACTAGTCTAAGGAAGGAAATCATTTTTCAGAACTAGGAGAAGAAAGATTTAAAGATACTTGTGGAGGTATTTGGAGATGTGAAGGATCTTTTTTTTTTTTAAATACTTTAAGTTTTAGGGTACTTGTGCACAATGTGCAGGTTAGTTACATATGTGTACATGTGCCATGCTGGTGCGCTGCACCCACTAACTTGTCATCTAGCATTAGGTATATCTCCTAATGCTATCCCTCCCCCACCCCCCACAACAGTCCCCAGAGTGTGATGTTCCCCTTCCTGTGTCCATGTGTTCTCATTGTTCAATTCCCACCTATGAGTGAGAATATGCGGTGTTTGGTTTTTTGTTCTTGCGATAGTTTACTGAGAATGATGATTTCCAATTTCATCCATGTCCCTAGAAAGGACATGAACTCATCATTTTTTATGGCTGCATCGTATTCCATGGTGTATATGTGCCACATTTTCTTAATCCAGTCTATCATTGTTGGACATTTGGGTTGGTTCCAAGTCTTTGCTATTGTGAATAGTGCCGCAATAAACATATAGGATAGGATTTCACTTTAGTCCTTAATTTGCTTATCTGCAAAGTGAGAATCATAATATATAGTTTATATAGTTGGTGAGAGTGTGTGTATATGTATATATATGTGTTATTAATAAGTATTTTCTTAACTGTAAGCCAGGGCATTTCCTAGAGCTCTCAAGTTCCTTTGTGGCCTCATTTTCACATGACTGTAAGAATTACCCAGTGCAGTCAGCTCCTCACTGTTTTGCAGTGTAGCTGCAAGGCTGCACTTGAGATGGTTGCCCGTGTCTCTTCAGTTAGCTTTGCCAGGATTGGGCGGGATCATATCATCTCCATGGTTTCCAGAAGGGGGCTATGGGCCTGGCAGACCTTCTAAAGCTCTACCTGTCTGCTCCATCTCTTGTTTCCTATCTATGCAATTATGAATGTGCTTCTATAAAAGATGATTTAAGTATCACGTGTACAGTTAGAAATGCACTTCATCTGAAGTCAGCTACAGTCATTGTAAGCAGAGGAAATATTGTGGTTCTACTTTAAAAACTGCCTTAGTCTCAGAGTGCAAACTTGATAGGTATCACTCTTCATCTAGTTTCTCTTCCACCCATTTTCCTTATTGGCAACTATCTACTAAATATAAAATTACCACCAACAACCAGGCATATTTACGTTAGTGAATTGATCAACAAAAAACTATAATAACTGCTTATTTGGGAAAAAGAGATGAGAAAAAAAGAAACTCTTACTGATTAATAAATTGACCAACAAAAAACTATAATTACTTATTTGGAAAAATGAGGTGAGGAAAAAAGAAACTTCTACTTACAGATTCTTGAATTCTTGTAATATGGAAGAGGTGGTTATCAGTTACTGGGCCAAAGTTTATATTGCATCCTGCTAAATTGCCCTGTGAGCTTGTAATATAGGGTATCTGGTGGCTTTGTAAGTCAGGAATTGGCAGTAAGATACATATCTTATAGGCCAATGAATCCCATGAATATCTGCCTGTTGCCTGATTCTTTTGTTGTAGAATAAGATTCTTATTTACCAAATTTATTTGAGGTTCTCCCTAAGGGAGTTCTGCCTGTAAAGAGATCAGCATTGCAGTTGCTTTGATGGGTGCTAACATTATTGGGCAGAGCCACCTATCTTTTTATTCCTTTTACTTAGGCAATTCATTGCTTGAGGAGCTGGGACAACCTGCCATCTTGATTTGAGTCAGTCATGTCCTTGTATGTCACTCAAAGGGTTCTTTTGGTAATACAAGTCTGCTGATCCTAGCTTATGGGTCTGAGGGTCTCAGAGCATCAGGCCACTTATTGCCCCAGCTTACGTCGTCCACTTGGCTGATCTCTGTTGGCACTTGAGATTGTGTGTTAGTGACCATCCCGGGAACACTCCTGTTGGTCAGCAGCAACTTGGCCTCAGCACACTGGTACTTCCTATCTTCATTGGCAGAAACAAAGAGCACCTGATTAGGGCTACAGACTCTATTCCACTAAATCTGATTTAGCAGAATCATTGAAGGACATTCTGTCCTAGTCCCAGGAGTTACCTCATAATGAACATCTTCATGTTTATCTATGTTTTTCTAGTGGAAGGATGGAGGCAGTGGAAATGTTTTGATGACTCCTCCAGCTCCTACAAGATCTCAGGCACTAGAATTCCTATAAAACAGGACATTCTTTAATTATACTACCAAATGCTGTGAAGAAGTTGGCCAACATAATACTTTTAAAGTGGTTGCTTTGTTGGGGGATCTGCTTTTCTGTAGTCTTAGAATACTGATTACCATCAGAGATTACTTGGCGTTCTATATCAGTGTTGATACAACTATGTTTCCTTATCTGCTTCCAACTGTGCACCCTTAGTTTGGGACTTATCCTTTCCTGTTACAAGTTGCCCCAGGCCACGAGGACTTCTAACCCATCATATCTTACTTTCCTTGTCCTCTTTAAGTTGTCACATCTTACTCTGTAGATGCATAGTCTAGGATCTGAGGGATCAAAGCTTTACTAAAAGCTTTGCCACCTCAGAATAACACCTCTTCCTGGAATGGGGAGCCCCTCCTTGGCCCCTACACCATCAGATTGCCACATTTCTCACTCACATATGTTGCAGAGTTGCTTTAACTTTGCTCCTGATGTTTGCTTTATTGGTTAGTTTCTTGGTTCCCTTGTAAACTAGCTGGAATAGGTTATTAAACTACTGATGCTCCTGGCATCTTGTGGGAGAGTTTCCTAGTATGTGTTCATTTAATTAAACATGCTTAGAGTTCTCAAGGGCCCTTAAAGTCATGGGGCAGGCCAGTAAATTTTTATTCCTGAAGGCCTCATGTATTTGGACACCTTCCAAATCTCCAAGCCCACAACTGTCTTTCCTTCTTTGAAGCTCTTTGCTTACTTAACTTCATACTCCAGCACCAGCAATTGCTTTTTCCTCCAGGCCATTCTTTTTCCTAAGGAAATCAAGTTTTTATACTCTTCTGCAAGTCACCACAGTAACATGCTGTGTGGATGCAGGGTGTCTAATTCAGTCTTTTTCCACCTGAGCACACTCACAGTGTGCTCAGCCCTAATTTGTGTGCCAGCAGCTTCTATGTAGTTGACTCTCTTGAGCCATCAGAAATTGTCAGAATTGCCAGTGTTAACTCACTTGAGGCTCATATGGAAAGTGTCCAACACAAAGAGTGAATGGTAAGCCTGAGACTAGATTTTGTTTCTGACTCCCTTCAGTAGAATCCAAGAGACCTGGCCTCATCAGGAATCCAGAGCCATGAGACAGAGGTGTAACCCAGGGCTTCAAAAGGCTTGCTGGCCTAGTGCAGTGTTTGTCAAAGGTAGTGAACATCAGAATCACCTGGAGAACCTGTTAAAGCACCAATTGCTGGGTTCCAACAGAGTTTCTGCCTTGTTAGCTCTGAATGAGACCCAATAATTTATATTTTAACAAGTTCCCAGGGGACGCTGATGCTGCTGGGACCACACTTTGAGACCCATGGGCCTAGTGCATACTGCTACCTTCGTTTCCACTGCTTTCAAACTCTATCTCCCTTAGTAGTAGATAATGCGAGTAGGGCTTGTCTACAGGATTGACCAGAAATCAACAAGTGGCCAGGTAGAGAGGACAAAGGCAGTTCTGCTCAGAGATTTCTCCTGCTGGAGTATCTCTAAGCATAATTAATAGGTGTCATTCATCTAGTTTCTCTTCTATCCATTTTCCTTATTGGCAACTATAGACTAAATGTAAAATTACCACCAACAACCTAGCATATTTACATGAGTGAATTGATCAACAGAACAACCGTAACTACTTATTTAGGAAAAAGAGATGAGGAGAAAAGAAACTTTTACTTGCAGATTAGTGAATTGATCAACAAAACTACCCTAATTACATATTTGGGAAAAATAAGTAATTTTCCCAAAATTACATAAATTTGGTCACTTTAGCCTGTGGTGCATGGTTGTCAAGCCTTTATCAGAGGCAGAAACACAGGTTAATAGAGTCGTGTGTTTGACAGTGTGGATTCGGGAGAAGTCAAGTGCAAAGCACAAGAAAGCAGGAACTTTGTGGCAAGTTCTAACTTTGCCTTTCTTTGTTTGCAGTGCCTTTCAGGCAGTTCTGATGGGACAATTCGCCTTTGGTCCCTTGGCCAGCAGAGATGTATAGCAACATACCGAGTCCATGATGAAGGTGTTTGGGCGCTGCAAGTCAATGATGCCTTCACACATGTGTATTCTGGTGGAAGGGACAGGAAGATTTATTGTACAGACCTAAGAAACCCTGACATTCGGGTGCTAATTTGTGAAGAAAAAGCACCAGTTCTCAAGGTATGTCATATGTTAATATTTTAGTTTTATAATTAAGGTTGTTACATGTGTTAGCCAAATAGAGCAAAAGCTATATTAAAACATGACTCAACTGCGGGGTTGAGGGGGAAGGTTTGTAAAAAAGATATTCCATCATGAGCAGAACTTGACAGGGTAAGGAAGAGTAAGCATCTGTCTGGATGGAAGAGTGTCAGTATGAGATACTCTGGGTCAGTTCTGGGGCACTTTTGTGTTTTGCTTTTTTTTTTTTTTTTTTTTTTTAACGGTTTTGTAAGTCGCCTATAGAAGAAAGTGTGACTTCTTGGTACATCAGTGATGCATGGCTCTCCCACTGATGAATTGTAGTGAAATTGTCTCATACTTGCTCCTGAGCTTGCCTGGCTTTCCTGAGCAGTCCTTAGGAAGAGAAATATGAGGAGTTAAGGTTACCTGTGAGCAGACGACAAAGCAGAGGAAGGTCAGGAAATGTGTCCATGGTTTCAGGAGTAAGGAAGTGGAAGAGTACTCTCCTGAAAGAAGAGGGAGCAGGCTGCTTCATACTCCAAACCACCACTGCCTCAGAGCAGCCCTAACCATCAGGATCTGCCATGTGGGTCAAAGGGTTCTTGAGGAAGTCTTTGGAAGCCATCCATATGGACACCTGCTGAAAGTGAAGGCTGGACTGAAAAATGGCCAGTCGACATGTTCAACCTCACCGATAGTCACAGAATTTCACATTAAAACAACAGTGAAGAAGTTTCCAAAATTTTTTTTTTTTTTTTTGAGACGGAGTCTTGCTCTGTTGCCCAGGCTGGAGTGCAGTGGCGCGATCTCGGCTCACTGCAAGTTCCACCTCCCAGGTTAACGCCATTCTCCTGCCTCAGCCTCCAGAGTAGCTGGGACTATAGGCGCCCACCACCACGCCCAGCTAATTTTTTTTTGTTTTTTTAGTAGAGATGGGGTTTCACCGTGTTAGCCAGGATGGTATTGATCTCCTGACCTGGTGATCTGCCCACCTCGGCCTCCCAAAGTGCTGGGATTACAGGCGCGAGCCACCACACGCAGCCGGAAGTTTCCAAGTTTTAAAATGGAGGCAGAAAAATACTACTACTCCCTTTTCTCAGAAATCACCTGAAAGGAAAATGAGAAACAGAACTGCAGATACCCATTCTCTACGAAACTAAGTGACATCTGAAACCTCAGACTGTTGTGTAGGAGGAAGGGCTGAAGAGAGGAATGGAGGTCAAATGCGACGGTTGGGAGGATGTCTGCAGTCTAAGAATTCAGACAAAACTGGCCAAGTACGGTTCTTTAAAATAGATGGCATATCCTAATGGACCGAACCAGTAATCCTTTAGAGAAGCAAGGAGTCAGAGCTGAATTAATAATCATACATATACAACATGTGTGCAGGCAGCAGGCTGATGTGATGGGGAGACAAACTTGGAGGAGAAACACTCTGCATTACGAGTTCTGCAGCTGCCTGGATCTCTTGCCGGGATGTTGGCTGTGGGGAAAAGACTGAAAGAACTTGGCACAAACATAATTATATGTTATAAGGAATATCATCTTGAACTGAGGAGGATTGCTGCTAGCTAGGAGTCCTGCCCTGTTCCCATCACTGCAAACCTGCGGTTTCCTGATGTGGGAAGAATAGTGGATGAATGTAGAGTGATTCCGCTTGTGTAATATATACATGCACATAAACATATTCTTATATGTGCAGTATTTTACATACAGAAGAATATACAGTAAGCTATTCCCAGGTGTCCCGTCCTTAGGCGAGGGTTATTTTCACTTTTACTGTGTTGTTAGGATGTTTTTTACTTCAGACATTTTCAAAGTAAAAGGAAATTTATTTCCTTGTTACTATAGAAACATAAAAACTGGAGTAACAAGAGGAGAAAATTATGGAAAGTCTTTATCCTTTTGACTGTATCCATTCAAGTCCCTCAAATTGACCACACTTAAAATTATTGGCCACTGTTTTAGGTGAGAAATTACCCCATTACACTTTTATAGGGCTATGAATTTATTTAGCAAAGAAAAAGACTCTCTCATTTTTCTGTGCATCCTTAGTTTTTTACACATGCCCAGGTATAGTCACCACAATTGTTGAATGAAGGAGTTGATATGAATAACGTATCTAGTCCTGGCAGTTCAGAAGAGTTGACATTCCACAAAGCAATATTTTTGTGCTTTGTTTTCAGATGGAGCTTGATAGATCAGCTGATCCTCCTCCTGCAATTTGGGTTGCAACAACTAAGTCTACAGTAAATAAATGGGTAAGTGAACTATTAACCTGGCAAAGGTTTATAAACATGTATTTTGTTATCACAGACCTGTAGACGCCAGTTGCAAATGCTCAGTGTGGCCCTAACTCTAGCATGCTTTTGGGCAGGGGCAAAAACCTGAAAGCCCTGTGAATGTAGGTAGAATCCTAAAGATCATACTAAAATTAAGATAATAGTCAAAATGACTATTCTGACTTCTTTGTCCGGAGCCAAGATACATGTTCCATGTCCTTAGAATAGACACTGTTGCCTGATAAAACCAGTAAGTCTTAGTACATCTTCTGACCTCATGAAGCTACATTTGAAGATAGGTAGCCCAAGTACCAACAAGGCAGGGAAACTCACCAGGATTCAAATTTGTTTAAACATAAGAGAAAGCAGAAAATTGTGCTTTCAAATGAGTTTTCTTTTTCCTCATAGCATGAAGAACAGGGATAGAGATAGAGGATAAACAGAAGTCATCCAAAGTGCACCGTTAATTCTTAAATCTTAATTTAAAAAGACTTAAGTTTTCTTGCTTACCAGACTATCTGTAGGTAACAAAAGAGAAGGTGTTTGCATTTATTCCTGTTGACATGCAGGTCAAGTGTTCTTTCTGTGTACTTATTTTTTAAATGTTGTATATCTTGTGTTAATTTCATCATGCCAACTTATGACCTATATAATTTTACCTGGAAGAGCACTCCTGCTTTCATGCATAGTTTTCTCTCCCAAAGACAAAATACCCTTCTTAAAATTTGTTTCTTTCTAAACGATGATAGATAGTTGTATTGTGACCAAATATTTTTCGGTTGATGTAGTGGTTGTTGAGGTTTTCTTATTTGTTTTTTGACTTTATTTTTCTTGCCACTTTAAACAGGCTGGCAAAGCTTGTAGAGCATAACATGATCAAATAACAAATTTTGTAATTTTAGACTTTGAAAGGAATTCATAATTTTAGAGCCTCTGGAGATTATGACAATGACTGTACAAATCCTATAACACCTCTTTGTACACAACCTGACCAGGTTATTAAAGGTAAGAAAATGGAAGGTACTGTACCCCTTATTGAAGTTAGCGATAGTTACTTAGAGATTGACAAAAATCAAGACAATGACCTTTCTTTAAATATAATCCTGATGTAAACAAAAGATAATACATTGGTTTATTTTTAATATAAGGAAAAGGTTTTTTTTTGTTTGTTTTGCTTTTTTGGTGTTGTTTTTTTGAGATGGAGTGTTGCTCTGTCACCTAGGCTGGACTGCAGTGATGGGATCTTGGCTCACTGCAACCCCTGCCTCCCGGGTTCAAGCCATTACCTTGCCTCATCCTCCCGAGCAGCTGGAATTACAGGTGTGAGCTACCACGCCCAGCTACTTTTTATATTTTTAGTAGAGATGGGGTTTCATCTTGTTGGCCAGGCTGGTCTCAAACTCCTGACCTCAAATGATCTGCCTGCCTCAGCCTCCCAAAGTACTGGGATTACGGGCCTGAGCCACCACGCCCAGCTAGAAAAAGTTATTTTAAAAAATGCTGTTAGTGACTTTTAAAGTGGACTTTCTTGAGTCAATTTATTTGCCTAACATCAGAATAGCCATGATAAAGCCAGTAACCACTTCATAAAATACATAGGATTTAATATTGTACTTAGTAGATATGAGGCAGAAAAGGACAGATATGATCCTCAAATTCTACATGCTGCTGCTGATTATGGCAAAAAAGCAGCATATGTTTAATGTCAGAGTTTGGGATTAGAATTTTGTATGGCACATTCATTTGTTCATGCTGTTAAACCGTTAGAATATTCATTCAGGAAGCAAAAGATGGGAAGCAAAAGTTAACGCAAAATGAGACTAATACAGAGACTTCCTGTCATCATTTTGACTTTTCCCAGTGGATAAAGCTGTTGTCTCTCAACAATTTTCCACTAGTACCCCCTTGACATGAAGAGCCCTTTAATCCATAATGTATTATTAAAATCAGACAGTTTTTCTTTGAATGTTTATAAATGGACATAAATAATTTATAGGACTTGAATTGCTTTAGATATAATTATATAGTCTTTAAGTTTGCCTTTTCCTTTCTAGTAGCTAGTACAGTTTATGTTCCTGTTAGATACCAGTTAACAATTGTTACCACACCATGAATTTAAATGTAGAAAGATTGTTTTACCAATTGTGTTTTTTTTTTCCCATTAGGGGGTGCTAGTATTATTCAGTGCCACATTCTTAATGATAAGAGACATATATTAACCAAAGATACCAATAATAATGTGGCATATTGGGATGTATTGAAGGTGAGTATTTTTTTTGGGCTAAATATAGGTTGTTAGATTGTATACCCCCTTTATTTTTTATTTTTTGTATGTGATAATAAATATAAATTAAGATGTAATTGCAGTAATACTTTATGGGGTGGCATATACTTTCTTATATGAATATTAGATAAGATCATAGTTCATCTTTTTAAGTAAATAAACTGTTTAAATGGAATCATTTTCTCTGGTTAGTGTGTTGCAGACAATCTTATATGCTGCCTTACCTTAAAAGTCTCATCCTTGTAGCTATTGACATCTTAAGCCAGATAATTATTTGGAGGTGGAGGAGGGGGCAGGTAGGGGGCTATTCCATGCATTGTAGGATGTTTAGAACATCTCTAGCCTCCACCCAGTAGTTGCCAGTAATACCCCTCCCTCCCCCTAGGTGTGGCAACCACAAGTGTCTCCACACATTGCCAGATGTTTGGAGGGAGGAAGAATGGTGTAAAATCACCCTAGATGAGACACACTGGAGTGCACACAATAAGGTTGGCTGTTTCTTAGGATTTATAGACATCACTATGAGCATTAGTTACAACTCTGGGTCATGTTACAATAACTCCTTCTGGGACAGTTGAAATGCATGAAGCTATTCAATCACATTCCAAATAGCAGTGAAGCATTTGTAGGCAGATTAAAAAGTTAGTCTGCTTTTATCATTCTGACCAGTCTCTCTCTTAGTGTTGTTGGTATACTTGTTCATTTGTTCAACAGATATTTCCTAGATCGAATGACTGTCATATGCAAAGAACCATGCTTGAGGGTCATAAATGATGAAAAAGTCTTTACCTTCATCCCCTTTGGTAGGAGGGACAAGTGGAATGGGAAAACCTTATAGATAAAGAAGGAACAGATTTCAGGATAGCTTATGGATGAGGGAAGTCAGGAGAGCTTCGTGGTGGAGAAATCATTTGAACAAGGACTTAAAGGTTTCCAGTAGATGCGTAATGGGGGTAGAAGGAAGAGCATTTCAGGAAAAGGAAATGAATGGCAGAGGCACAGGAAAAGGATGGTATGTGCTTATTTGGGGCAAGGTGAGCAGTTTTGTTTATTTGGAGACCAGAGTAAATATAAGGAAGTAACAGGGGTGTAAGATTGAAAAATGACATTTAGGTCATTTCCCAAAGAGCCTTAAGCTGCAGGACCCAAAGTTGGCCTTTCTTTTGTACTCCTAAGAAGAACCTTAGATAATTTTAGAGCAGAAAAATCTCATGTTGAGGGCAGTAGTTGTTAGTGTATGTAATGGGAAACTGAAAGCTGGAAGACATCATGATTGGAGATCTAAAGGAAGAGACATGAGCACCATAGGGAAGGTTAAATAAATAAATAAAAATAAAGGACGAGACAGATGTTGAGCTTATTATAAAGGAAGAATTGAAAACAGCTGGTATTTTGGTTAAGCTCCTGGTTATAAAGAAAAGAGATTCACTTAATGAACTAAAGAATAAGACAGGCAAGTTTCTTGCTAGGAAAAAGGGACTGTCACTGAACAGAAACCTTGGCTTGACTACCATTTTTCCTCCCTGTGGGACATCTATGTGGGAAGTCCATTATGAAACAGTTGTTTGGTGAGCATTGCTTCAGAATGAGAGGCTTTAGTTCTTTGAGTAGAAAGTTTAGTTGCAGCAAGCTTCAAAAATCTGATTAGTTTTTCTCTACAATAGAGAGATGCCTGTTGGGGGTGGGGGTAGAAACTCACATTGATTTCAGAGAGGGTTCTCTTGGGGACTGGCAGGATCCAGAACAGCCCTAAGAAACTCATCAGCAGAAATTATTGATTATTCACTTTGATACTCTACCACAAATGTGTCCCTAACTCTGTCCTGTGGCTGGACTTCGCCTCATGCTGCCCAGGACCTAATTGTCTCCAGAATACCCAAGAGAATCTGATCAGGCCAGCTCCTCTTTGAGAGTTGACCTATCTGTTTTCTGTATATGGGTCTGTTGCCCACTCTTGGTCTGGTTAACTGAGGCCTGAGTAGAATCCTGCTGTCTGAATGGGAGGTCCTTCTACTTAGATGGGGCCAGCATACATCATGATTGGCATTTCTGTGTACCTAGCAGCTTCCCATATCTAGACCTTGAAGTTTTGATATCAAATGATCTGGTGTAATAGACATGGCTAAACAGTGTGGGACAGTCAGGAGTTTTTTAGGAACATTGGCTTGGGGGTTGGACAGAGCTGCATTCTAACCTTGGCTGTGCCAAATACTCACCAAATGATCTACGGAATATGCTAGGGAACATCTCTAAAATGGTTTCTTCATTCCTAAAATGTCGGGGGTGCCTATTATTGGTGATGTTGAGAAGCACAGTGTCTGGTACATAATAGGAGGCTGTTGCACTAATACAGGTGAAAGGTGATATTTGTCTAGACTAGGGTGAGAACAAGGGGGATGGAAAAAATAGAATGATTAGAAAAATATTTAGGCCTGTGAACAAGAGTGATACTTTTTTTTTTTTTTTTTTTTTTTGATACGGAGTCTCATTCTGTTGCCCCGGCTGGAGTGCAGTGGCGCAACCTCAGCTCACTGCAGCCTCTGACTCCCTGGTTCAAGCGATTCTCCTGCCTCAGCCTCCCGAGTAGCTGGGATTACAGGCATGCACCACCACATTGGGCTAATTTTTGTATTTTTAGTAGAGACAGCGTTTCTCCATGTTGGCCAGGATGGTCTCGATCTCCTGGCCTCATGATCTGCCCGCCTTGGCCTCCCACAGTGCTGAGATTACAGGCATGAGCAACCGTGCCTGCCCACAGGAGTGATACTTTAATGAAAGGAGTATGAGGAAAGGAAAAAGCAAGAATGAGTCCCAGGTTTCTTGATTGTCCAGTTTGGTGAATGGAAGTGATGTAGGGAATATAAGATGAAAAACAGGTTATCAGGAGAAAAGGACATGCTGAGAAAGATGTTGAATTTGAGTTTCTGTGGGATATCTGAATAGAGGTGTTTGGTGGGCAGACAGCTGTACAGTCTCATGCACAGTTAAAGAACTGGGCTGGAGAAAAAGGCTCAGCAGTCATCAGCTTGTGGATTACAGTTTGATGTCATAGGAAATGTCAGAGTTTCCAAGGGACATATGTAGACTGAGAAGAAACTAAGTCATCAGTCTTTCAGGGATGTTGGGAAAAGAGGAAGCCACAATAGTATATGATTTTAAAAAGTTGCTGGGGAGTAAGAAAACGAAGAGCCAGTGGCAGCTCAAGAACTAATTGAGTGTTTCAGGAAGGATCTTGTGGTTAGTGGCATTAACCTGCTGTGAGTTGATTTAAGATGTGACTAACGTCATGGATTTAAATAAAGAGGGTGGCCTCTGGGTAGAGTCTTAAGGGCAAAAGCCAGGTAGAATGAGTTGAGTAGTGATTTGAAGGTGAAGAAACAGAAAATTTGACTGGATAATCTTTGAAGAAATTTGATTGGAGGGGTAGGCAGGAAGCGGCGGAAACTAGAAAAGATGTAGGAGTCAGAGGGCCAAAGGAAGCTTTTGATTTTGTTTGGTTTTGTTTGGATATGTGGGTATTTTTCAGATGTAAGAAATTTGAGCATATTCATTGCTCCTGGGAAGAAGCCAGTAGAGACATTCATGGGTAGATGACAATACAAGGTCATCCCAAGAAGCAAGAGGTGAGGGGGACCGGAGCACGGTCAGAAGGGACACCGTTTTCCTTGCACCAGGGAGAATGATAGAGAAAGTTAAGAGGATTCTGTCAAGGCTTCTCCTTGTTTTGAGAAAAAGGAATCAGAGTCATGTGCTGAGGGTAATGGGGAAGGTGGCAAGGTCAGAGGTAGAAGAGAGATTTAGTTGAGATGGACTGCAAGACAGTGAGCCCAGGGCTCAAGTCTGCAGTAAATGAGGGAGAGTGGCAGGTTGCTAGATGGCAGTGAAGGAAAGGTGTACAGTTTACTGCTGCTAAATGACATAGGCCTCAGAGAAATAAGTTTTTACATGGAGATGGTAGAGTAATGGTCTCCATGTAGCATCAAGGAACAATGGGATGTGGGAAAATAAGCAGCCCCCCTTTGAGAAGATGGCCGACAACTGGGACCCTCGAAAGAGCCATGTTGCTGTTAAGATGAGGTGGTATATTATATCAATATCAGCACAATTAAATACAGTTTCTTCCCAAATATTATTTTGTGCTTTTTTAATTTAAATTGTTTATAGCAGCAGATTGTTATTTTAAAAAAGGACCACATTCTTTTTGAAATGTATTTTAGACTGTTTCACTTAGACACGTGAAAATACGTAAAATTTTGAATAGCAAAGTCAGAATCAAGTGAACTCACCACTTAATATTGATCATTATACTTTCTTTTGATGTATAGGCATGTAAAGTTGAAGATCTGGGCAAAGTGGATTTTGAAGATGAAATTAAGAAAAGATTTAAAATGGTGTATGTGCCAAATTGGTTCTCAGTAGACTTAAAAACAGGGGTAAGTTAGCAATTGATACTTGTATGATTTGGGATAATTGAAGGTTTTCATTATAGCTTATTATTATTATTAGTTACAGAGTCCTGTGTTTTTAGGTGTGAAAAAAAAATTTGTGTTAAAACTTAAAATGCAAAATGGAATAAAAAAGAAACAAAATTAAAAATATATTAAAAAAGAAAAAAATTAAAAAGTTACAAAATGCCTTTGGTATCCCAGGAAACTAAATTGTGTTGTTGCATTGAATCACACAAAACACATTTTGGTTCCTGAATTTATGACTTAGCACTTTAGTCAAATAGTACAAATAAATGAAGGTTTAGAGACTTGTTTGGAGAATATATTCAAATGGGATGCCACTAAGTTTTTTCTTTTGATAGATGTTAACTATTACTTTGGATGAAAGTGATTGTTTTGCTGCCTGGGTTTCTGCAAAAGATGCTGGTTTCAGCAGCCCTGATGGGTCAGATCCAAAATGTGAGTTTAAGTGTCCTTCATTTTTTTTCCTCCCTTCTAAAGAGAAGATGAATATGAGCTGTTTTTTGCTAAGTACTTATCTTTGTAAAAGTTCTCTATATTTTGTTGACTATGTCCTAAAAATGTGGTATGTACAAATACCTAATGTATACAAATCATTTTAGTAATTTCATAAGGAAATAGCCCTTTAAAGAATCTGATTCTCGGCCGGGCGCAGTGGCTCACACCTGTAATCCCAGCACTTTGCGGTGCCGAGGAGGGTGGATCACGAGGTCAGGGGATCGAGACCATCCTGGCTAACACGGTGAAACCCCGTCTCTACTAAAAATACAAAAAATTAGCCGGGCCTGGTGGCGGGTGCCTGTAGTCCCAGCTACTCGGGAGGCTGAGGCAGGAGAATGGCGTGAAGCCGGGAGGCAGAGCTTGCAGTGAGCCGAGATCGCACCACTGCGCTCCAGCCTGGGTGACAGAGCGAGACTCTATCTCAAAAAAAAAAAAAAAAAAAATCTGATTCTCATTTTTGTTTTTAAATAATAGCTATATCTGAACAACCAAGTAGAATTTCTCTTTGCTCCATAGCATCATTGCTTTAAACATTCTAAGATAAAATTTTAGCAGAATTGGCAAAATGACTAAAGTCTTTATTTTAGACATCATTTGCATTGGGTTAAGAATTTAACATCAGAATATGTACAAACTTACAATTTTTATTCTGTTTTTAGGTTAAAGCCAATTAACTCGCTTTTCCATTTTATCTCTTTTTAATTAACTTTTTTACAGTGAATTTAGGAGGACTTTTACTCCAAGCACTCCTGGAATATTGGCCTAGAACACATGTGAATCCAATGGATGAAGAGGAAAATGAAGTAAACCATGGTTAGTTTTTATATTCAGATAGTTGCATAAAAAGTTAGAGGTACTTACTTAAAAGGTACTTACTTAAACCGTTAGCTAAAATATTTGTGGTGTACTCAGTTTATTGTCCTCTCTTCCATATCTCAAAGTAGGAACATCCATCCAGTCTTAACTGAGACTGAGATTCCAAAAGAGCAGACTACCTTATGATATGGCTTTTAGTGAGACTGCTCAAGATAAATAAAATACTGTATATTTATATTCAGATGACTTTTGTCTTAAAATGAGGCACCTTAACAGACTTATTTCCAAAATATTCTTCAAGGTACCTCTGATCTTTTGGATTAACCTCCAAAGCTAGGTAGTTAGCTGCATCAGAAAGCCAGGTTTGTCATTGCATAGTCACTCTTCATGTTGGACTGAAATGTTGGTATTTCCTAGTCTCATGGCCTACCTGATTTTGACTCTGTTTCAAAAAAAAAATTCAAATTCCAACTCAGAAGTGACAGGGCATATGCTCAAGCATGTGTAAAGAATTAATGTCACTGAGGACATCTGAAACGTGTGTGTGCCATAGGCAGTGGCAGTAACGTTCCCTGAGCAGCAGAGGAGAACATGTTTTGAATATATGCATTTGGCTCAGTTTGATCAAAGGAAGGGGAAACAAGAACTTAGAATTTCACATCCTCATGTGTAACCTACAGCTGGTTGAGGAATCATTGAGTCCCATCGACTGAGGCTTACTCTGCTGAAGATTCTCTGCTGGCCACCAGGAGTGAGCAACAATGGCGAGTACCTCCTGCCAGGGACTTTGTTCTGGCTGTCAGATTCACCCATAATGATATGTGGAATTTAAATCTCTCACATGAGGATGACATGCTTCCTTGAAAACCAGTCTTCTGATGTTCCTGTCAGAGAGAGGGTGCTGTTGCCCCACCCATGGTGGCTTTTCTTTTACATCACCTGGCACACTTTGATCCCTGTCAGAATTGTACAGTGGACTTTGAGCTAAAGAAACTGATGGAAAAATCTTTCCACAGAGGGTCAAGAAAGCTAGGTTCTGGGGTGGGCTTTGCTGCTTAACAGCTATGTTGCTGTGGGCAAATCATTTCCAGTTAGATGGGATACTCTCAGCGACCCAAATAAGCAATAAGGATTAAGTTATCAAAACAGTGGTATAGTCATGCACCCTTTGGATCTAGGCTTTGGGTGAGGAGTATAAGGAAGACATCACCAGAAATCACATCATCCTTAACATCAGACTGCATGGGAAAGGTAGGGCAGGGCATGGCTACTTCCTCATCCAGAGCTCAGACCACAGCACCTGCAGCATACTCAGTGGACACTCTGGAGTTGTTCAGATGGTGCTTGGTGAGCAGCTCTACTAGTCAGGGGCCCTTACCAAGTTTCAGGTGGGGGTACTAAAGACACATGGGTATGGTCCCTGTCCTTCAGGAGCTGATGTTCTGGTATGGCAGAGAGTTACTTATGGAAAGCATTCTGAGATAGAAGGGTGCTAGGAGAGAGGTTCCACAAATGCTATAGGATTTCAGGGGGTCAGATGCTTCCAGTTTGATGAGGAAAGTGTCATGAATGAATTGGCACTTGAGTTGGTATCACCCACCTGTGCTGGGTCAAAAGTTTATGAAGAAAGCAGAATGGAGCTAGGCATGGTGGCTCACACCTGTAATCCCAGTGCTTTGGGAGGCCTCTAATATTTGTTGACAGTGATTTTGACGTCTGTGCTTGTTGGGTCATTTACTACTTGATGGCTTATGTTTAGGCTGCCCTGCCAAGCAGCCTTGAACCCAGGAGTGTGAAACCATGCTGGGCAATATAGCAAGATCCTGTCCCTACAAGACATGTAAACAATTAGCCAGGTGTGGTGGTGTGTGCCTATAGTTCCAGCTACTCAGGAGGCTGAGGTGGGAGGATCACTTGAGCCAGGGGAGGTTGAGGCCGCAATGATCTGTGATCACGCCACTGCACTCCAGCCTGGGCAACAGAATGAGACCCCGTCTCAAAGAAAAAACAACAGTGGAAAGGAAATCTGCAGAGAACAATAAAAGCAAAATTGTGGACTCCTTGAGGATTTTTTCACAAATGCTCCTGTCTTTAGTTATGGCTGCCATTAAATGTAATTTTTTTTTCCTCAAGAAATTTTTCTGAGCTTGGTGTTCTACAAAAAACAAAAACAAAAACAAAAAAACTCTAGATCATCGTTTATATACAGGCTGTCCTAGACTTCCTTGTGGCTGAAGTAGCTGGTTATGTTTTTGTTCTGAATCTCAAACATTAATCTCTTTTATTAAAATCCTCTAAAATACAGTCATTTTTTCCATGAAATAGACCACAAGTTGCTGTGTTTCTTATTTTCAGAAATTTAACTTGTTTTTAACCTTTATTTGTAACTCTGGTGGACTTAGAGGACATTTGAATTTAATCTTGCAATGTTTGAAGCTTGTGGGAGTAAAATGTTTAGAATCTGTGTTTTTAGCACTAACTCTGATATTAACACCACCTGCATCTTTTCCTAGTAAATGGGGAGCAGGAGAACCGAGTGCAGAAGGGAAATGGATATTTTCAAGTGCCCCCACATACACCCGTGATCTTTGGTGAAGCTGGAGGTCGCACACTGTTCAGGTATGGGTAAGAAAGACCAGAGGTTCTGCCTGAGAAGGTATCCCATTTGCTAAGAAGTGTCGACTCAAACTCAATATTTCGATATTAGAAATAGTTTATTATTAAATTCTAGGGATGCCAGGGATTGGAAGCATCCCATGTCCATGAGATAGTGAAATGTCTGCTGCTGTTAGACCACATTCTAATTGGGAGGAGAAACTCTAGTGTTAGAATGAGGTAGAATACTTTGCCTCGAAGCAGCTTCTCTATTGGTTACTGTAGGTAATTCTTACTTTCCTTCACTTTGCCCGTGTGACTGCAAGGGCCAAGCAACAGATGATACCACTAGAATTCCTTGCCCACAGAAGAGCTTCAGAGTACATTACATTACTTTTCTTAGGCTGATCCAGCCAAGATGAGCTGGGCTGCTCCTGGGAACTATTGAGGCTGACACTGACACTGCCTGGGGTACCAGACAGTTATGTGTGGGGCCCTTCAGGGAAGGGCTGGACTGGTTCACCTCCAAGTTGCTAGCAAGGTCCTGGTAGAGCCGGGGGAGAGCTTACTAGTCTATAGGTGCCAGAAGAAAGAAAGAATAAGACATGCTTGTCTTATTCTTGAGTGCAGGATTATCTATCTTTCTGATAGTTTCCTGAGTGGTTACCAGAAATATTCTGACTTCCACTGCGTGTGAAAGTCTGTGCCATGCACTGTAGCACTAGCTGGGGACCTTTACTGGGTGCTTTGCTTGCACCCAGGTTTCCTGTCATCACCCAAGGACTCCAAGAAGCAGCTGTAGTGTATGCCTGGCCTTGGAATCTGGGGGCCTGATTTTAGGGCCTGCTTTCCCTTTTAGCTGAGTGAGTCATTCTTCCAGGCTGTACTTTTATTTCCTCAGCTGTCAAGTGGGGGTTATCCTACATGAAAACCATGAGGGTTCCTCCCGCTAATATCTGTTGACAGTGATTTTGACATCTGTGCTTGTTGGGTTACTTACTACTTGATGGTTTATGTTTAGGCTGCTCTGCCGAGATTCCGGGGGTGAGACTGAGTCTATGCTTCTTAATGAAACAGTGCCACAATGGGTAATTGACATCACTGTGGATGTAAGTATCCTCCACTCCCACTTTGCTCTTTTATTTTTTTATAACTCATGAAATTAGAACTGCTTTAGACATTATAATTTTAAACCTTAATAAAAGCTAGACTCCCAAGTGGAATCCCCATCTGCTTCCTTGCAGTTCCAAAGTTGCAGAAATAGTACTGATAATTATTTATATATCTAGCTTTGTTGGTTTTTAATTATAAAAATAATATATGCTTATTCAACAAAATAATAAATGAATGAAGCGCTCATCTTCCCCAAGCATTCATTCTTGCCCATTCACTCCCTATCCTTCCTCCCAGAGGTAACAACTATTAATAAATTAATGCATAGCCTTCAGTACTTTTTTCTTTGCATACAAGCATATATTGTGTACATAGATGTGTCTACAGTTCATTTTATATTGCACAAAATCTCTTATACTGTTCTGCAACTTTTTTTTCACCTAAAAAAAATGTATCCTGGACATCTTTTCATGTCTGTACATCTTTTCATATCTGTACATGTGAATCATTGCTTTTTAATGACTGTGTAAGATTCTACTGTATAAATGTACCATAATTTATTTAATCAGTCCCCTATTAATGGACATTTAGGTTGTTTCCAATGTTTTCTATTACAAACAGTGCTGCAGTGAACATCCTTGTACATATATCTTTGTGTGCTTTTTAGGATAAATTCCTAGAAGTGGAATTGCTGGATCCAAGGGTATGCACATTTTAAATTTTGATAGATACTGCCAAATTGCCCTCCACAAAGGCTGTAGTAGTCTACATTCTCACCAACAGTGTATGAGTGCCCATTTCCCCACACCTGCACCAACACTGGATACTTTTAATCTTTGCTAAAAAATAGGCAAATAGTATCTCATTATTTTTATGTGGATTAAAAACAAATTAATAGTGAGGTTAAGCATCTTTTCATACTGGCCATTTGTTTTTCTTCTGTGAATTACCTGTTTGTATTCTTTACCCATTTTCTATTGGGTCATTTTTCTTACTGATTTGTGGGGTGGTGGTTTATATTGAATATTAACCCTTTAACTATTATCTGTGTCTCTCAATTAAATTTTCACTTTGTTCCTTTTGCCAGGTGAAAAGTTTTACTTTTTATATAATCAAATTGATCCTTGATGGCTCTTAGTTTCATGTCTTGTTTAGGTATTTCCTACTCCAAAGTAACAAAAATATTCTCCTATATTATCTTCTAGTTCTTTTATGATAATTATGTCTAGCTCTCTAATCTATTAGAATTTAGTCTTCTGTTTGGTGTGAAGTAGGATTTAGACTTTTTCCAAAGGGACAGCTAGTGTGCTAGCACAATTTATTGAAAATCTGTCCTTTTTCTACTTATCTGGGATGCTATGTTTATCATGTACTAAATTTCTGTATACACATGGGTCTGCTTCTAGACTCTCTTATGTACTGTTGATCTATTTTGTATCTTTCTAAAGCCATATGAAAAGGCATTTAATCTTTAGAACCTTCAGAAACTTTATTTTCTGTCCCGGATATACCTCTAAGACTTAAAGCCAATGTGACACCCGATGGATATTCCATGGTCTTCTCTATGCCTGAGCACCCCATAGCCACTAATTTCTTTGAATGTGAAACTCACCTGGGACGCATTGCTGACTTTAGCCCTGTGGCTTATTCTTGAGAGGAGACATCCAGACAGGATGTGACATGGAGGCTTGGAGGGGATTAATACCCTGAGAAAAGATGACCACGTAATTTTATCCTTCATCTAAGAATGTGGTTTACTTCATGGTAGACATCTGGGTTCTTGGCTGAAGTTTCCACTCTTTCTTAACACCTCAGACCTCACTTTGATGTCAGAGGGAAAGAAAATGGGAGGACTTTGATTGGCCTTTTCAGTTGGATGATGGGCCTCACCAGCACAGAATGTGTGGCTTTGCTCAAAGGTGAATGCTGTGGGTTTCTCTCAAGACACTTAAGTTTTTGTTTGGGCCTTTAGGTATCAACTCCAACATTTTAATGTAGAATTGAGATTCTGGTTTGTATGGCTTAAAAAATTAAAGTTTGTTTCCCTTTAATACCTTATACTGTTATCTAAGAAGAGCCATGCTACAATTTCGTATTACCTCTAATGTTACATATATTTTTCTGATGAATTTTCTCGAAGGCTGACTTAGGTAATTTGATAGCTTACTATACATTTCATAGAAAGTCACTTTTAATTGTAAGATAATTATTACTTGCAAGTCATGTTTTCCTATTAACATTATTTTCATTTATCAACTAATAGAAACTGTTATACCTTTTTAACTTTTACTGTTTCAGAAAAATATGCCCAAATTCAACAAAATTCCTTTCTACCTCCAACCTCATGCATCTTCAGGAGCAAAAACCTTAAAAAAGTAAGTAAATATATGGTTTCTTGATCTAATTAACTACTAGAGAGAATTCCTTTTCCTTATGATTGCTTTTATAGCAAAGGAAGCAAATACCAGATCTAAGGCTGATTTTATAATATTCAAAGTTTATACAATTAAACCACTTACCAGGTACCAACTTTGGCCGATTACAGGTGTTTAAAAATAAATAAGGCCAGGTACAGTGGCTCACGCCCATAATCCCAACACTTTGGGAGGGTGAGGTGGGAGGATTAATTGAGGCCAGGAGTTTGAGACCAGCCTGAGCAATGTAGTGAGACCCCTGTCTCTACAAAAGATTTAAGTAAAAAAATTAGCTGGGCATGGGAGCACATGCTTGTAGTCCAAGCTAGCCAGGAGGCTAAGGCAGGAGGATCATCAGAAGTTTGAGGCTGCAGTGAGCAAAGATCATGCTACTGCACTCCAGCTTGGGCAACAGAGAGAGACCCTGTCTCTAAGAAAAAAATGATAAATAAAACACACATTTTGTCTGTTGCCTTAATTCACAGTTTAGGACCCAACCTGTATATAATAGTTGTTTTTATGGATACTTAAGGAATAATGAGAGTGAGAGAAATAAATGAGCTTTTGGCTGGAGCTTCCCAGTAAGGCTTCTTGAAGGATGTGGAATTTGAGTTGGACATGTAATGATTGGTAGAACTTCAAAAGATAGATATTCCAAGTCCAGGACACAGTGTGATCAGGGATGTGGAAGTGGGAGCATGCATAAGATAGTGGAAAGTAACGTGAGGACCCATGCACCTGGCAGCATGGGATGGAGGGGCAGCAGGGGGATATTAGGAGGTAAATTGGAAAAGCAGTTAAAGGTTTTGTTGATGTTGAATTTGAATGCCAAGCCATAGAGCGTGCAGTAACTAAACACCAGAAACTTTTGAGCCAATGTGGGATATGGTCCACGGAGACCCAAGAGAAGAATTTTAGTAGTGTAGTAATGGGATGCTAAACTATGAACAATATGTATATTCTAGCAAATAAAATAAAAAAATTTTTAAACCTTTTTATTACAGAGATTTCCAAACTTATATAGAAAGAAGCTAGTGAGCCCCCATCGTCCCATCAGATAGCTTCAGTAATTATCAATACCTTGCTAAACATTTTGCTTCACGTATACCTCTACCTGCCCTCCCACCCACCTCTCTCTACACACACACACACACACACACACACACACACACACAATTATTTTAAAGTGAGTCCTAGACATCACTTCAGATAGATTTAACAACTGAAGTTCAAATGATTTTCAGAGCGTAAGCCTTAGTTTTTTGGTATAATAGTTATTGACTGTTATCAGAGATACAGAAGTAGGGTGTTGATGAGTCTAGTTTGGGACATATAGAGTTTGAGGTGCCTGTAGGACATCCAACTGAAGATACCCAACCAGCTGTTGGGTTTGTGGTTTAGAAGAGAAGGTTGAGACTCAAGGTCTAGACTCAGGCATTGTCTGCTCACAGGTGCTAGTTGAAGGCATGGCAGTGGGGAGGAGAGCCCAGGGAAAATTGAGCACTAAGAGTGTCGGACCCTGGTAAGCACTGGGAGCTGCCTGCCTTTCCAGAATTATTTAGTTTGCCCAGGTTCTGGGAAAGTATTCAAGGGAATAAAACCCAGAAGGCTACTATGTATGTATATGTAAATGTTTTTGTTTGTTTTTCTGAGATGGAGTCTCGCTCTGTCGCCCAGGCTAGAGTGCAGTGGCGTATCTTGGCTCACTGCAGCCTCTGCATCCTGAGTAGCTGGAATTACAGGCATGCACCACCATGCCCAGCTAAATTTTTGTATTTTAGTAGAGATGGGATTTCACCATGTTGGTTAGCCAGGCTGGTCTTGAACTCCTGATCTGAAGTGATCCACCTGCCTTGGCCTCCCAAAGTGCTGGGATTATAGGCGTGAGCCACCACGCCTGGCCTGTATATGTCAAGTTTTAAGAACACGTATTAATCTCATTTAGTTGTACATAAACTGTGTCTTAGAAGGACACTGTAGAAAATCTTTCGGCAGCTCTAAAAATGGATTAAGGTAATGACTAAAAACATTTATTGGTTTATTTTTCATCTTTATAAAATGTTTGCATCAAAGAAAAATAATATGGAATAAATAATATCTAGTGATTTCCCTGATGTCACAATATGCCATTGCTTTTTTACAGAGATAGACTCTCTGCTAGTGACATGCTCCAAGTCCGAAAAGTTATGGAACATGTTTATGAAAAAATTATCAACTTGGATAATGAGTCTCAAACCACTAGCTCTTCTAATAATGAAAAACCAGGAGAACAGGAAAAAGAAGAAGATATTGCTGTGTTGGCAGAGGAGAAAATTGAACTTTTGTGCCAGGACCAGGTAAGTGGACTTGAGGACTACAGCCCCAATTTTTCCAGTGCTGGTGCTCATAGTTACATGCCTTTAGGTGGGGGGCTTCTACTTTTAGAGGGGCTCTAAGGAGCCCTGGGCCTCTCCTACCTAAAGCCCACCCTAAAGCTCCTCTTTACTGCTGGGGAGATTTTCAGAGAAGGGATACATAGACAAATGTGGATGTGCTGGTAGCTTTTTTTTCTGACAAGAAAAAGACACATGGTCTTCTTGATTTGCAAAAAGCAGCATGTGCCATGTTAGTTTATGATTTAGAGTGAAGGTGTGCAGAGAAATGGCAGAACTGTTTTTTAAATCAAGATGCACTCAAAACATATCCTCAGAGGAATGGCTGAAAGATGGCCTGGTGTTTCTGGCATAGTCACAAAAGATGTACATCTCACTAAGCTCAATTTCATTCCCGCATGCATGGAAGCTGTGACAGCAAGAATTGGATACCAGGCATAGGGGAGGAGTGAGCAAGCTGGATCACCTGATGAGAGTCCCTGAGTTAATGATAAGGTTTTAGATATTAGAGACTTTGAAATTTTTAAATTTAATTTTGGTTATTTAGGTTTTGGATCCAAATATGGACCTTCGAACAGTGAAACACTTCATATGGAAGAGCGGTGGAGACCTCACCCTCCATTACCGTCAGAAGTCCACGTGAAGGCTGGGCTAATGCTCCTGGATATTCATTTACGACCTTCCTCTATGGCCCCAAGAGTAGTCCTAGGAAGCCCACTGATCCCCAACGGGAGCAAGACTTCTAACGGCTGATTTGGTATGGACCGAGATTATCTTTCAATTGAAGTGACTAATCAAGATGTAATATAGAAACCAGTCTCCATGTGTAGATTAAGCTGTCCCCAGGGAAGCAGAGTGCAAGAGCAGAAGAGCCCCAAGCAGACTATGTCTTTCGAGATGTACAGAAGACTGACAACAGGCCAGTGCAGACTTTGCTTCCTCCTTTTGTTTCAAAGGACCTTATCTGCCCGTTAACACTTGTTAGAGACACCTCAGTCGGGCCACAACTGTCTCTGTTTCAACTTTAAGCCCACACACACTGTAGCTTTTCTAAAAGAGTGCATTCCATTCATGCAATAGATATGAAGGCTTTTTCCAAGTTTGTCATATAAAAAAATCAAATTGTTTTCACCGTTTAAGACAGTTATTTTTAATGGGAATTTGCTGTTGCACAATTTGAGAACCAGCCCATTTCATAATAAAATATTAATGTTGGGCTTGTTTTTAATATTGCATCTCAGATGTGTTCTTGTAGGAAGATCTGTTGAAATTCCAGGTGCTGGATCATAGCACTTGGACTGTTGGGCTGGAGTTTGTGCAGCCCATGCCTAGCGATGCTGCACCTCCCATGATGTCCTGGCTTTGTGGCAACCCCAGGGAGGTGCAGCAGTTTCACTCCTTCCTCCACTGTGTCCAGTTTTATTTACACAAAGCGAGCTGAGACCACAGGTTCTTGCTCTGGATGAGCAGCATGACACCATCAAAATTTAAGACCATGATGAAATTTCAGTTTCATTCAAATGTTACCTAAAATTTATGGTGTCAGAATAAAGGGAGATGATAGTGAGTTAATTTGATATTCATATCCTGGAAGTATACATATTTGTTTTTCCAAAGTTTTATATGCAGGTTTTTGTTGTACCTGTATCCAGATCTTCTTTTCACTGTTCTAACAATCTAACAATTTCATAGAATCATTTGGATCTTGTATACAATGTAACTTATTGGGGATAAACACTTCAACTTTTGGCAGAAAAAACTTTGGATTCTCCCCAAGGTCATTTGTATTCAGAGTAAATCAATGGTCCACCCCCATAAAACTGTAAGACAAGCCTCCTGTATGAAGCCAGAAGCACAAGTGCCTTCAGAGGGCAGTTGATTCCAGTCCAGTTGCCTCCCTAGCTTGTGTGTGGCCTGCCTCCACCATAGCAGGGACTAGGGAGGGAGGCAGGGAAGGTTTTTTCTTTTCTACATCTTCACAGGTTCGGCTGGGGGCAGCTGATGGGCCTAAGTCCATACCTTACTATTTAAGATACTCCGATCGCACAACTGCAGAGACAGGGTTCCCTCACTGCTAGTCAGCTTCTTTTGGAAACTGGACAGGCCATTGCCACCTGCACTTTGAAGAAGTGAGCAAAGACGTGGCCACATTTCTAATAAGTTGAAATGGTCTTTCTCCCTTCCTCAGAGAGCAACCAGCTTCTTTTTTTTAAAAGTCCTTTCTATCTGTTGGATACAACAGTGCGCTTTTGGTGCACATTTTTTAGCAATAGTTGTGAATTAATGGCAAAAAAAAAAAAAAAAAAAATTATTTACCAGCCCTCAGTTGTGTTTGCCCGAGGGGCCTTTGAGCAAAGAAATGGGTTTTGCTGGGTCATTTTGCCCTGTGTGCTAAGCCTTGGGTGGCTGCATTCCCCTCCTGTCATAGATCTGACCCCCAGCATGATTGTATTTCTTTCCCCTCCAGTCAAACCGTAATACAGTTTCCAGAAAATTTGACAGTCTGCAATGCCAAAAGGGTAAAAATCTGTACTTCACAGTTGTATAGAATAAAGGCTTTAGTTAAAATATTTCAAAGTGTAGTACACATTTATTTTCATTTGTTATTTTCTTTCATAGCAGATTACAGAGAAAGAAAGAAACCTCTGGTTTCATGTTCTCCCTGGAAATATTAGCATTGATACCCATTTTATCCTCCAACTTATGGGGGAAGGGAAAGTAAAAGTGAGGGAGGGAAGAGCCAGAACCTTCGGGTGAGGGCAACTTTGGGTCAGACTGCCTACAGAGTTAAGGGAAGCTGGCCCCAGAACAGTCCTGTGGCGATTCTGCTCTACTTCCTGCATTCCTGCAGACTTGACACTGGGCTCCCAGACGATCCAGGACACAATGCCTCACTGTTATGCACACGTATCAGCTGCTCTGGTAGGCTTGACAAGGGTTTGCTTTAAATGAAGGGTTTGCTAATTTGGGACCCTCCCTCCATATAGTTGGCCTGTGCCCCCCAGAGCAGACATTCCTTGTCCTGCATACCTGACACAGCTTGTGAGTTCCCTGCATGTACACCAGCATTACAAATGATCCTGTAAAGGTGAGACTTTCAACTAGGCACAGGCTAGAAGACGAGGCCAGAGCAGCTTTCATAGTAATTAGCAGTGTGGGAAGTGAGGGCCAGTCAACACAGCAGAGGACTTCAGGTGATGAGGGGCCGTCCCCAGATGGAGTGCAGGGCCTAACCTAGCCTTAACCTTCAAAGGCACCTGGGGTGGGGAGAACAGCCTCCTCCCCTACAACAGGAAAGAACAAAAGGGTCTTTACCTACTCTTAATCTATTCCCCTAATTCCCCCTTGGGGTTGGGAACCGTGCGTGGATAGACCTAGTCAGGTAGACTGGCTTTGAGAAATTGCTTAGGGTGTTGAACTTAAATTTGTGACTTTTATTCACTATTGGGGCTGGGTAGATGCCTTGTATATTTAGAAGAGATCACTGTTTAAGTTTGGGAGCTAACAGGAGTTGCCACTGGGGATACAGGTCTGTGGCATGTAGGCCCTGAGGAAGAAGAAATATTGTGGTCTGGGCACAAATGGGTCTCTGCTGAAGGTCCTAGAATTTCCAACCCACCTCCCTCCAGGAGAGGGGGGCAAGTACACTGCCTCTCTCTCCCTCCTGTGACTAGCATGGTGATCAGCCTGAGCCAAGTGTAGCATTGTAGCCTAGGGACAAGGACACATGACAGAGGACTGTGTTTGGGACTTGAAAGGGGGTGGTCCCAGGGCTCCAGGGTCCCTTCCAGTACAGATGGGGTGGGCTGAGCTGTGCAGGAAGAATCAAAGCGACCAGGCCAACACTGGACAGCAACCCCTTCCTTCCTCACCTCATCTTCACACTGGATTATGACCAGACCCTGCTGCCTCCTGGGAAGCCCCAGTGACCAGAGCAGGACCAAGCACTGGACCTGAGGGTACACAGCCAAAAGATATCCTCCCACAAGGCCCATGGCCCCCTCTCACCACCCACTGAGGCCTCATGCCCCACCGAAGCAGCAAAGAATCCTGACCGCATAGTGCAGCCCCGGCTGCCTGCCCACATCTGGGCCTCATGAAATGTCATCATGGGCCTTGTCACAGCCCAGGGTGTTATTCTGTGGTAGAGATCTGGGCCTGGCTGTCCAGCCCCTCAGCCTCCGTCCCAGTATCTAGGCCCTCTGTGCTTGCTGGTTCCTCCTCAGCCTGAGCTTCAAGCAGCTCGGCGGACAGCCCATCTTCTGGTGAGGCTGCAGAGGTGAGACTGTCAGGAAGAGTCAGCTGAGGCAGGTGGTCCGCCTGGGCTTGGGCACCTGGGCTGTCCAGGAAGGAGACCTCAAACTCTGACCCAGACCATGTAGCCTCACCTGCAACACAGAAGATCAGGCTGAGGAGGTCTGCAAGAACCTAGGGCCATGGTGTTAGGGCCAGTAACCCCACTGACCGCCCCCCATTGCCACTCCAGGTTTGATGGGGGATTGGAGATGGAGTGTACAAATGCCTTGGTGTGGCTGTATCAACCCGATGGCCCACTTCTGCCCAGCTGAGGAATTGAGGGCAGCCTTCCCAACAACCCGGGGTCCTTCCCAGAGGACTTCGGAAGGTGATGGCCACTCACCACCCCGCTCATGAGAACTGCTGCTGGAGCAGATGTCCTCTGGCCCTGAGGTTGAGACAGCTGTGGTGGTCAGTTCTGTGGAAGAGGGCAGGCTGGGCCACACACTGGCATTGCTGTTGTCCAAGAGAGAAATTCCCGACACGTCCAGGAAGCCTAGAGGAGGGTGGTGCAGTTCTTTGCCAGCAAGAAACCCTGACTGCTGGAAAGCAGCACCCTGGGCTCACCTTGCCTAGGGCATCTGGCCCAGCCTGTGAGACTGTAATCTCCTCAGCCCCTGGTGATACCCCTCACCCAACCTCAAAGAGGTTCCCACACTGCCTGCTTCTGAGGAAAGAAAGGGGCCTGGAGTTGGTCATCATGGGAATAGCACAGTGGCAGCAGGCATAGACTCTGCTCTGTCTCCAATTTGCTGTGTGACCTGAAGGAGGCTACCTCTCTTCTCTGGACTACAGACTCCCCATCTGTATACTAGATTGGATGATATGCAACTATTAAATATCTTGGTATACATGAGATATGAGGGGTCAGCAAGGCCTGGGGAAAGTTTTGACATAGCTGCCAAAGTCCAGCCCCAAGCCTGGGGCCCACTCCTCTCCAGGGCCTGCCCAGTACCTGGGTCCATAACTCGCTGCACTGGAGGTGGGGGCTGAAGAGGAGTCTCCATGAAATGGGGAAGTCCATCAGGGTCTGGAGCACTGTGGCTGGGACTCCCAGGCCCAGGAAGGGGATCCTCCATGGAGGAGCCAGGTGCCTGCAGCAGGGCCTAGGAAAGAAGAAGAAATGGGTAGGGGACAATCAGGACAGTGCCTCAAGGTGAAGAATTTTGCAGTCCACCCTAACCACCAGTCCCCACTTGTCCCAGGAGCACTGCTCTGCCTAAAGGAAGGAAATGGCCTTAATAAACCACCCCTTCTTCTATTGGTGATAGGAAGTCAGGCCTGAGGGGCCTGGCCTGGCCTCCCTGCAGTGTTGGCACTGAGAGGGAGCACTCTTTGCACTCAGACAAGGAATCCCAGGTGCCCACCTGGCCCCGACACATTCCCTTTGCCCCATCAATGACTCATTAGAAGAGAGGGGCTTCCTTGAATTCAGGCACACCTGGAGAACATCCTTGAATACTCCCTGGCCTAGACCCCAGGCACCAGCCCAGTGCCCAAAGGTGCTCTCAGAGGACCCACTCATCAGCTGTGAAGGCAGGGCCAGCACTTCCCTGCAGACTTGGCCAGACAACCATCCCAACTGTGGCTCTGAAGGCCTAGCCCTTTGTCCAGTTTTGCCACAACTCACAGGCACAGCAAGCACCCATCTCTGAGCCTCAGTTTCCCACTCGTGAAATGAAGATGACAACTGGTGCTTCACCTCCACCCTCACTTCTAGACCCAAGGGGCAGGAAAGCCAAAAGTGAGTTTCACTGCTCCAGGCATGGCCTGCCTGCTCCCACTGGGTCCCAGAAGTACATGGGCCTCTCAGATCACAAAGGCCCCACAGGCCCCTGGTGAGGGTTGCTGATGGCTCCCCAAGGGCAGCCTCTAGAGTTTTCTGTCTTCCCAGTTGGCAGATTCTCCCCACATACCTCCATGTAGTCACTCTGCCTGGAACCTGTCTCCAGGGAAGGAGAGTCCTCGGGGCTGGGTCCAGGTGGTAGAGCATCAGGTGGTGGGGCACCAAGTGGTGGAGCAGAAGGTGGTGGGGTGCCAGGTGGCTTCTTGTGGTAGCTGGGGGGCTGAGTTGGGATCCGGTGTAGATACCCATAGCCAATGCCACATCCCAGACTGCCGAAGGCCAGAAACATTCAATCCAGGGGCTTGTCCCACGGCCCTCCCTACCTTTGCTATCCCCACCTACTACCAGCAATAAGGGGGCTGAAAAGGGTACTTCTGAAATACTGGTCAGCCTCAGGATCCCTGGGCCCAGGGCCCAACCCTCCTCCATCTCCACCATAGAACTCTGAGGTCCATGCCCAATGGTCAGGCCCCACCCACCTGGCCCTGCAGCCCTCCAACCCCACGAAGTACCTGCCCTCTCCACCCCAGGCTGCGTTGGGAGTTACAGTCACCTCCCGGCAGGAGTCTGACTTGGAGTTATACACCATCAGCTTCAAGGGCTTCCCCTCATGAGACTCGATGAGCGTAAAGAAGTCCTCGGACTGTGAGAAACGCATAGCACCTGAGGCCTGCTTCCAGGGCTAAAGCCTCAACAAAACCAGACACTTCTCATGGACAGCACCCTTCTCTTCACACCACATCCAGAGGGTCTGGGGAGGGGCAAATTGCGGGTTCCTCACCTCCTGGAGAATCTGGTCCGAACCAACCACATAGTCTGTGTAGGGGCGCAGGCCGGCAAGGGCAGCAGGTGAAGATGGTTCCACATCCTGGGGAAAGAACCGCAAACCACTGGCCATGCTACCAGAGGTGGGGTTGGGGGATGGGAAAGGGCAGGGGGAACTGCCTCTTGAGGTAGTGAGTGGGACACTTGTCCTCTGTCCCTAAGCAGGGCTTCAAGCCCATACTCCCTCATTTCACCCCTCCATTCCCCTACCTCCCCCAGGTCTACAGCCTGTCCAGCAGAGGGCAGTACCATGATAAGGCTCAGCACCAGGCTCTGGAATCTGACCCCGGGCTCAACCCCTGGCTCCAGCTGCCCAGCTATATGACTATAAACACATTATTGAACCTCTCCTAGCCTCAGTTTCCCCACAATTAAAAGTAAGATACACAGTACCTAATGATAGGGTTACTGAGAAAAATAAATATATGAAAAGAAGAAAAGCACACCTTGGCTACAGGAGCACCCACTACATTGCTGCTTCTGCTGCAGGCATGTGGCTAAAGACTCCTAGGGGTTGGAGGTGAGGGCAATGAGCAAAACTGGGTACAAATAAGGATTCCCTTCTCCCTTGGAAAGTTCCACCACTCCCAATCTCCCAGTCTCCCTGGGAAATGCAAAGCAATTTGCATCATCAGTCCCCTTTCCCTCATGGGCAGATTAAGGCAGGCTGTGAAAGTTGAGAAACTTGGCCAGGCTCTCCCAAGAAGTCAGTGAGAAAAATAAGTGGCTAGAAAACAAATCAGCCAACTTCTAGTTCAGAGCACCCTCCTTCCACCAGGCTACAGGACTGAGCATTCAAGAACTTAGATACCATCAATGGGCACAGGTGTTGGGTGTGCACGTGTGTCTGTGGACAGACTAACATCTATGACAGCTTGGTCACTGAGGTTAAGATATCGATTAATCATATAAGAATATACCAGAAAAAACAGTATATTTACAGTCACGTTGCTTAATGACAGGGATATATTCTGAGAAATGCATTGTTAGTTGACTTCATTGTTGTGCAAACATCATAGAGTGAACTTAACCTACACATAGCCTACTACACACCTGGAGTATATGCTATGGCCTGTTGCTCCTAGGCTACAAACCTGCACAGCATGTTACTATACTGAGTACTGTAGGCAGCTGTAACACAGTTAAGTATCTGTGTGTCTAAACATTCAGGCATAGAACAGGTACAGTAAAAATATGGTATTATAATCTTATGGGACCACTATTGTATATGCAGTCCGTGGTTGACTGAAACGTTGTCATGCAACACACACACGGAGAGACACAGAGAATAATAAAAGCAGCAGCATTCCAGCAGTCCAACCACCATTCCAGTAGATGATATTTCTACCTTTCAAATTAAGTAACCTAGGTATAGAAGGTAAGAAAGTACCCAAAGTCATGGCTAACAGGAAGCAAGATACACTGTTCAGGTAGTCATGAGCTGCCCTCTCTGGGACACTGGAATGAGACCACATCCTGCCCTCAGTCTTCCCTGGCCACTGCTCCAAGGCTCCCGCTCCACTCCTGCATGTCCCCCCTCACACCCCGCCCACACCCACACCTGCCCCAGTAAACTCATCCTTCCGACACACCCTGCCCTGCCATACCCCACACTCACCAGCACATGCCACACCTGCTCACTGGCCCTGCGGAAGCTGCAGAAGCGCACACTGGCACCCAGTAGGCCCTGGCCGCCCCACATGTTGCTGGGCACCACCTCCACCTCGCGCACCCTCATGGTCTTCATATTGAACACCTCCAGCTTCACGGGCTTCTCCACATTGGCTTTCAGTAGTGCCTTCAGGGTGTCATTCTCCTTGTTCTGTGGGGGCAATGGGGCTGACTCCAAGGCCACCTCATGCCCAGGCTAGGACCCTCAGACAAGTCTGGGCCTGAGATGGGGCAAGGGCCTTAGTGGGCAGCAGCCCTCAGCAGGGTCACTGTGGGGATGGGCCAAGGTAGTGGATGGGCCAGGTTCACAGACCAGGGTTGAGCCTGCAGCCACTGGGACCCCCACCTTCCCCAAGCACTGCCAAACCTTCCTCAGCCTGCCAGAAAAAACAAAGCAAGCAAAAAGCCTCCCGGATCCACAGCATTCCAGTGCTGCCCCACTCTGAGCTGCCCCTTGGCCAGGGCCCTCATATCCCTCATGCCCCAGGAGGCAGGCCCCTTGGGCCTTGTGGCCACCTCCAAGAGGCCATATGTCCTCTGTCCACCCCACAGAGCTCAGAAGCTGAGCATTGGGCAGGGCCCCAGTCAGGCTCTGAGTACAGCCCCGGAAGAAGGGGAGACAGGGCTGGGACTCCCTTTAGAAAAAAAGGGAGGGAAGGGTAGACTGGGGCCCCCTGTGGGACAGATGGAGACACACAAACACACATAAGCAAGCAAAGCAGAGGCAGGTTGGGGAACTCACCAGCCTCGAGTGCCCAATGGTGATGATGAAATCAAAGTAGGGCTCCAGGCCCGCCTGCTGGGCTGGGGAGTTCTCCTGCACCTGTCCCACAGCAAAGACCACAGTCACTGCGCCAACCCTGGGACTCTCCAAGTAGCCCTCTCCCCCATTTCAGGAACCATCAGCACTCCCAGTGTGCCAGCCAGAACACATGTCTGGCATGAACTGTTCCGGACATTCTCAAGGTTCACTCCATGGCCTCTTGCTACCTTCCTGGGCACAAATTTTCCTCTTAGGAAAATGGCTCCTTCCTGATTATGATCCACAGATGCTTTCAGAAATGGCTCACAGCCCAGGACATCCTTAGGGGCTCCCAGGAGGCAATATGGAGACAGGCTGGCCCAGGCCTGTGGGAATGCTGCTCCAGAGGGCTGGGCTAGGGTTGGCCGGAAAGCCAAAAGGGTTTACCAGAAAGGTTTAGACTGGACAAGAAGGGAGGGCCCTGACGTGCAGTGGAAGTGGGCAGGCCTCGGGAGGGATACACCCAGGGCTGTACCCAGAAAGAGGAGTGGGAAAGGCAGCTTGCAGCCAGGTCCCAGCTTGCACCCCAGCCTCTGGGGTGGGAGACCCAGGCTCAGTCCAGCAGGTAATGAAAGCCACTGGCAGAGAAGCAGACCCCAGGGGTAGAACTAGGCCTGAGCCAGGGAGCCCAGTGAGTGGGCAGTGCCAATCCCCACAGCCTGGCTCTGGACTGAGGAGTCCCCCAGTGGCTCAGCTGCCCTACCAGCCTCATAGTGTAGCCTCCATGCCTGTGCAGGACACCTCCTCCAGGAAGCATTCCCATTTCCAGGGTGCTCCCTGCCCCTCCCTGAACTCCCCACCTCACTGCTGTCTCCAAAAGCACAACAACCAGGCTTTGCAGGCTGTGGCAGAAATCCATCCCAAAAGCCCCATATACAGAGCCTGGCTTAAACAATGCAGGCTTTGTCCCAAGGCCCTAGACCCAAAGATGGGCCCACACCCTCAGGTATTTGGCTGCAGGCATTTGATAACCTGTTGGCGTAGACACCAGCCAGACCCAGCCCAGAGGGCACAGGACCTAGGCTCTTGCTGCCTCCTCATGGGAAAGGCCCTGTGGCTCCTGCTACACACCAGCCCCTCCAGTTTTGGATTCCCCAACCTGAAGGAGAGCTCATGAAGACTAGGCTGAGAACAAACCACTGAGATCAAGGCCAGTTTGCCCCTGGAATTAGGATTCCCTTCTGGCAGCATCACCAACTGAGCCCCTCCTTATCACCTCCAGAAGCTGCCATGGCTTCCAAAGGGAGTGAGTGCGGCCCAGAAATCAGATCTGGCCCTAGCTGGCCTGGCCCAGTAGGCAAGCTGCTCCCAGGCCCCGCTGCAGGGGAGCTCTGGGCCCTGCCCTCTAACCCTTGGGGTGAGGGGATCTTTCGAAAACCACAGGACAGGACAGTTATTCAGGAACAGCTTGGGGACAATGCCCCTCCCTAATCAGGGCCACCTCCAAATCACTCCACGTCAGGTGCCTGCCTACTTCCCTCCCCACTCCCCAGTATTGCATGTCAGCTGCTCTCCATCATGAATGAGGTCCAGAGGCTCAGGCCTCAGGCCTGGCCTCCTTGACCCACCCAGTACCTCCACCACCCTCTCCTGTGGCTTTGTCCTCTGCTTGGCTACACTCCACTTCTCTCACCTGGGGCTTCATCACTACTCGCTATGGCTCCGCAGCTGAAATAATCTATGCTGCTGCCCACTGTACTGCTCCCCCTGCAGAAACCACTGCCTGCCATCCAGCTCCCTCAGGGGCTCCCATCACAGCCTGCCCCACGGCCCTATAGTGCTGCTTTTCCTCATGCTCCCACCCTATCTTTCCCAATCAGGGAACCTAATGGAACTCACAGTGATCACAACTTACACTTAAGGGCTGGTTGGCTGAGTGCCAGGGCATGGCACCACCTCACCTGCTTTATGTATCATTTAACCTTTTTAATAACCTCAAATGACAAATGAGACCAAGTACTCAATAATTCAGTAATTTGACCCCAGGAAATCCAACCCAGAGCCCTCCCCCTAACCACTGCCCTCTCCTAACAGCTGTTTCCTGTTGAATCTGCCACTACTCTAAGCTCGCTGAGGGCAGCGACTTCTCCAAAGTATTGGGCACGCAGCGAGGTGCCAATATTTCTAGAATGCAGCACAGCTGTTCTTCAGTGTTGTTAAAGGTAAGTAGGTCATGTCACTCCTCCATTTAAAACCTCCTGATGGTTTTACATCTCAGAATAAAATCTTAAATCTTCAGGACAACAGGCAAGGTCCTACACGGTCTGCTCTGGTCTCCTCCTCACACTGGCCACACCATCCAAGCACACCAGCCTCACCTGGTATTTCCTCAAACACACAAGCACAACCTACCTCGGGGCCTCTGCACAAGCTGGTCCTTCTGCCTGGAATACTACTATTCCCCTAAATATCTGTATTGTCCACTCTTTACTTCCTTCAGAAGCATCTGTTCGAATGTGACTTGAGAAGAGGCCCTTCCTGACCACTCTATCAAAAATAGCACCCACTCACCATTCTGTATCCCCTTAACCTGCTTTATTTTTATCACTGGTAATTACCACCTACCATGTATTTTTTCATTTCCCTTCTTTCCCTACCATCATCCAAATGTCAGCTCCAGGAGAACAGGGACCATGTTTGTTCTGTTCACTGCTTTATCTCTAGAGCCTTAGAATTCTGCCTGCCAGAGTAGGAGCTCAAAACTTTGTTTTTGTGACTGACAACCTCTGATCCCTGGTCCCTCTCCGATTTGTCCCTCTCCATCAGGCAGGCCCCTCCCGTCTTCGAAGCTCCCATCATCGCCCCACCCCTCCTCTTGCCAATATCCTGAGTTCCTTTGCCTTTAATCAAACCTGTTGGAAGACGCTCCTGGCTGGATGCATTCCACTGTCCACGCTTGCTGTTTGGTGTCTCACCATAAGAAAGCCCATTCCCAAGCACAAATCCTGTCAACTCTGGGTTCTCCAAGCCAGCCTGGTTTTCACGTTAAGAAACTTTTAGCCCTCTCATGTGGTTAGCTGGCAACAGACCCTACCTTCAAAACACACAAACCGACAAGCTTGCCTGTCTCCACTCATCTCTGCATCCAGCTGCCTTTCACTAGGGAAAGGGGGGTGCAGGGACGCCTCTTCCCCGCAGCGCTCCGGGGTCAGAGACCCCCAGCCCCTCTCACCTACATTATAGCCCTTCCCTCACCGCAGGCACAAATCTCCATCCGGTTGCGGGACCCTCTCCTCACCCTCACAGCACACTCCGTTCTAGGAACCCCACTCCGTCTCCACTCTCCGGAAGCCTGCTCGCCCAGACCTCCATGTAGCGGCATCTAAAGGCTGGGACCCTCCCCAGCTGCAAACGCTCTCCTCGAGGATTCTGCAGCACTCTCCCGGCCCTCCCGCTCCCCACTATCCCGTGGCTGGTTTGCACCGGTCCTCTACCCTCCGAAGCCCTTACGACCCTACGACTGGCAGGACGCGCGCCGACGGGCTCCCCCGCAGCTGCGTCCACTCGGTTAACCCCAGCCCCCGGGACTGTCCTCGGCGTGGCTGACTCTCTTCCCAGGCCCAGCACGGAGAGCGGCCCGCGGCAGGCGAGCGTAAATGTGTGCTAAGCGCACGAGTGCGTCCCGACTGGTAGTGGTGCATTCTTCACCCGGGAGGAGCGCCATTCCCGGCGGCCGGACCAGGAAAACGCTCCGCTTCCGGCACTGCTGGCACTTGGGGCGGGCGCTGGGCCCGACCGCGGCCTAGCCAGGGTCCGGGAGTCCCGCGAGGCCGCCTCTCCCAGGAGGCTCCCACCGGGCAGGGGGCACCTCCCGCCACCCAGTCGGAAACACTCGGGCCGGGACCCCGCCGCAGTCGCCAGCCAGCCGGCGACCGGACGCCCGGGCGCGGGGTTGCGGGCGCCTCGCCAAGGTCACCGGCGCCGCGGCGGCAGCTCACCCCGTGGAGGTGGAAGCCCTCGGCGCCGCCTGCGGGCTGCTCAGCGCTGACACCCAGGCCCATGGCAGCGGCTCCGCTCGGCACCCAGGTCCAGTCCCGCTGCGGCTACCCGGACCGACCCGGCGCCAGTAGCACCGACTCGCTCTCTCGGCGCTCGATTCCTGCGCCTTGTGACGTGAGGCGTTTTGTTCCTCCCACTCCAGACACTGACGCTCCTAGCAACCGGCTAGCAGCTCGGTTTCCAAGGACTGTAACGCCTTCAACCGCCCGCCGCGATAGAGTGCCCACGACCCTGCCTCGGGAATCCCGCTCTGCACCGCCCCACCAGACCCGGACTCGGAGCCGCGAGCGGCCCGAGATGAGCAGCAATGACTCGTCCCTTATGGTGCGTGGCCCGGGCGCTGTCCGAGGGCTCCCTCGTGACTCCCCGCCCGTGACCCAGAGACCGTCTGCCCTGCTACTCTCCTGCCACCCTTCGCTGTCCTCAGTTATATCAGGCGGTCCTGCCTTTTCTTGCCCCACTCCCCCTGGCAAGGGCGTCTTCTCCGGTGGCTTCTGCGCACCCTGAGCCCCAAATTAGCATCCCCGTTTCTTGAGCTACCCCAAACCAGCTCATCCAATCACTATCATTATCCCTTCTTGTCATCATCCCTTCTTCCACCCAGCTCACTCTCGCCTGCGCCTCCCACCCCAGTTGATGGCTGCACCATTTAATCTCCTAGCCTTAACTCATACCTCTTCCCTATACTCATCTTCTAATCCTGTCTACAAGAAATGCCAGCTCCTTGATGTCTCCTGGGTTTTCTTTTTATCTTTTTATCTTCTAGCCCAGAACCAGCACCATCTCTCCCCACCTGAGAGCCTGCAACAGCCTCCCTCCCATCTGGTTTCTCTGCTCTGGCTCTTTTCAGCATCAGTAGTCCCTGCTGCCACCACGGCACACACCCCCCACATGCAAAAGCAGCCAGAGTGGTTGTTGCAAAAATGTACATCTGAAAACATCCCTCGCCTTAAAACCATTCTGCTTTCTGTTACCCTTAGGATGGTGTCTGGGCTCTTTCATATGGCCCATGAGGATGTTTACAGTCCAACCACATCTGCTCCCAACCTAGCACCCACAAACCTTAGGGGAAGTGAAACTTAACTTTAAAATCTCAGCCCCTTTGTCAAGCTGTAGTTTCCATGGGCTTAAGCTTCCTTAGCTGTGAAAGATACTGAGAGGACCATGCACAGGATAGTGGATATGAAAAGCACACAATAACTTGTAACTACAATTCGTATAATTTTTCTTATTATTTGTCCTCATTTTTCCCCCCTTAGTCCCTTCCTAAGACAAAGCCTTGGTTGAATTCCCCATCATAGTTGAACCAGAATCTGTTGGTAATCCCCCAAACAAACACCTCCAAACTCTTTCCTGGGAAAACTGCATGGAGCTGCTCCCAGGGCTGTTAGAGGACAGGATGAGGCCTGAATGTTTCATCTTTCTCTTCCCTTTGCAGAACTGAGGAGGAGCAGGGGATAGGGAAGGGAGCAGGTCTCATCCCATCTGGGACAGAACAGAGACAGAGAAGGGACTGGGCTATTGCAGTTATGTCTTCCTTCATACAGGCTGGGATCATTTACTATAGCCAGGAAAAGTACTTCCACCATGTGCAGCAGGCTGCAGCTGTGGGCCTGGAAAAATTCAGCAATGACCCTGTGTTGAAGTTCTTTAAAGCCTATGGAGTCCTCAAAGAAGGTAAGGACTTGGCAGTGTTGGTCTTGTGACCCCAGGCACTAGCTGGGCCCTAACACTCTGGCTCCACCTGGATGCCTTCTTGTATCCTAGTTATGGTCCCATAAAAACAGTTTCACACTCAGCGGCTGGATTCCCACGGGAATCCACAGAGGCCTACGTAATCCATATCTAGTTGACTTTTGAGACCTCAGAGCGCTGACTATCCCTGCTCTGCACCTCGTGTTCCCTCTCTGTAAAATGACTGGTTGGAGAGATAGCTGCATGATTCTTGAAGTAATTCCAGGCCTGGAAGCTGAGAACTGGTAATGCAGGCAAAGGAGGGGGAAGAGGTAGGTGTGAGGACAGATGGGTATGGTACAGGTACAGGGAGAGGAGTGGGACCCATGCAGGTGCAGATGGGCTGACATTCAGAAGGTGGTCCTGGGCTGAGGACTGGCCGAATAGCCCATGGCCAAATGTCTGAGGACATAGAGGGATAAATGTAATCAGTGGCTCTTGAGCGGTAGCTGAGAATGCCCTACCTGAGGTCCTTCTTCAGAACTGACACAGCTAATAATTGCAGCCTCACACATATCCCCACAAGTACTCACAGGGTGAACCTTTCAAGTCCAAGATTTCCAGCCCCTAACAGCCTGGACCATGTTACCAGCAACTCTTTCAAAGAGCCCCAATCTTCAGGGAACTTGGGTCACTGGGGACCTTTCAGACCAGTTAGTCCAGCAGGTAGTAGTGCTGAGCTGTTGGGTCAGCTATAGAGTCTCATGTCCTCTAGTCCTGGAGCTTGAGAGTATAATTATGTGGACTGTCTTTGCAGAGCACATCCAGGATGCCATCAGTGACCTGGAAAGCATCAGGCATCACCCAGACGTGTCCCTGTGCTCCACCATGGCCCTCATTTATGCTCACAAAAGATGTGAAATCATTGGTGAGTGCCACCATGCTCAACCAGGCCTGGCCCACCAGGGGAAGGAAAGCCCTGCCCCAGAGATAACACAGCCCCTCAAGGGCTGCCAAAGGAGGTATGTGCCCTGGTGGCTGTGCAGATGCTGTTAACCAGTGAGAAGTGGCTGCTGCTCCTCTCCCCCTGGAGGCCTGGGAGAAGACTCCATGCCTGGGCCCAACTGAGTGGAAGCAGGCAGAGCCCATGACAGTGGGAGGGGCCCATGCTCCAGATCCCAAGAGTTGGGGAAACACCCTTCTTCTTTGCCAAGATCTTGTCAGAAAAACCAAGCCAATATATATAATTCTACCCCTAATCTCCATATTTCTAGAGTCAGGGAGAGGGTCCAAGAGAGACTACAGACTACTATTTCCCTACTCACAATAAGTTGTGGGCCTGAGGCTAAGGATTTTGGTTTGGCTTGCCTGCTCAGCACACTGCTGGGCACAGAGAAGAGAAGATAATCTCAGACAGCACACCTGAGTCCACACCAGGGCAGCCCCTGCAGCATCTCAAGAGCAGGTACTGCTGGTTTCCAGGCCTTGGGCTGCATGCGGTGTGCTGCATATGTTGAAGGAGATCCACGGTGTCTGGGGGAGACCCCGAGGTAGTTCCCTGGGCCCTCGGTGGCCCATGCAGAACCAGGCAGACTTCCACATCCTAACTCTCCCTCTTCCTTCGCTCTTGGATTTACAGACCGAGAAGCAATTCAGGAGCTTGAGTACAGCCTGAAGGAAATAGGCAAGACAGTCAGTGGGACTGCACTGTACTATGCTGGCCTTTTCGTCTGGCTCATAGGCTGCCATGACAAGGCCAAAGAATACATTGACCGCATGCTGAAGATTTCTAGAGGCTTCAGAGAGGTACTTACCACACCATGGGGACAACAGGCGAAGAAAGCAGCATCCAAACACATAATAGCAGGGTGGCCCTCATTCCCACAAAGGGCCCTGAAACTGGGGGAGAGCTACACCCAGGCACTGACAAAACACCGGGTCTCACAGTTGCCCCACGCATGTTGTCTCTGGGCTTAGCAGAGGTTACACATTGGCATTTGTACACAGAGTCTGATCTTTAGATAGATTTTCTATGGCTTGCACCATATTCTTAAGAAATTTTTTTTTGAGACCTCACTGCAGCCTCAACCTCCTAGGCACAAGCAATCCTTCCACCTCAGCCCCCCAAGTAGCTGGGACCATAGGTGTGTGCCAGCACGCCCAGCTAGTTTTTACATTTTTTGTAGAGACTGGTTCTTGCCATGTTGCCCAGGCTGGTCCAGACTTACTGGTTCTTTTGAAGACCCAGATGAGCTGGCCACACTGGGCCATTCCCTCCCTGTAATGCTCTGCTGGAACTGAATGGTGGCTCATGCAGTGCAGCCCATATACTGTATATCTGCACTAATATGGAATTTGAAGCCTCAGTCTAGGCCATGCCTTCTCAGCAGGGCTGATACCAATTTTCAAGGGTGTAGACATGGTCCCTGGGGGAGAGGGTGAAAAAAATCTTACTCTTTATGTATAAAACACAGATATATATACAGTACACAATACACAGATACGGTATATCTGAGGCATTAACATTTCTTGGAAGGGGAGGGATTGATTAGAAAACAGTATCTAAAGAGACTCCTTAGGATAGATAATAGAAAAAGAGAAATAGAACTATAATAGAGAAATACTGATCTAGGCCATCAAGAGGGGTGCTTTAGGGCAGGGCTCTTCCAAGTCTGCTTCCCAGGCCTGGCCCTCCCCATCTGCCTGGAGAGGCTGGGTGAAGGCTAACATGGAACCAGTGAGGTCCACGAGCTCAGAACGGCTCCTGCTCACCCACTCAGAGGGCATTCCTTGGCTTCCTATGCAGGGCCAGGCCTTGTGCTGGCCTAAGGAGTGGAGAGATCAAGAGTGGCCTTGTGTAGGCCCCCATGTTGGCTCCTGACCCCAGTGTAAACAGGCAATGACAGGATAGGTGAGTGTGCCTCAGTAAGGGTCATGGAGAGCTGTAGGGGTACAGGGAGGGAAGGCCTCCTAAGCAGGGGCCTCTGAGGCTGAGTTGTAAGTAGTGGTAATGGACATTAGGTGAAGGGGTTTGGTTGGGAGTGGGAGGGGCGCTGTCCAGGGCATTTCCAGACAAAGCAACAATGGGAGTCCTGGCCATGAGAGAGAGCTGGCTGCCCTGGGATCTGCACGGGACTGTGCCTGGCAGGGCCTCAGGGTTTTGGGTGGCAAAGTGTGGATCATGTGCAGGCTGAGTTGATTCTGTGCAGGACCAAGGACTTCATCTTTCATCTTGTTCTCATCCCAGGCCTATGTGCTCAGAGGCTGGGTGGACCTGACCTCAGACAAGCCCCACACTGCGAAGAAAGCCATTGAGTACCTGGAACAAGGAATTCAGGACACCAAAGATGTGCTGGGGCTGATGGGAAAGGTGGGCAGTGGAAAAGGGAGAGGTGGAAGTATTCCTGGCCAGGCCACTGGAACCAGAGACCCACCAGGTACCCCCAGGCCAAACCCTCAGTCTCCAGATGCCTCATCTCGTAGATAAAGAGCAGAGGCCCAGAGAGGTTCAGCAACCAATCCAGGGTTACACAGCAGTCCAAGGTCCACTCTACTTCTCAGATTTCTTCCTGCTTGATCTGAGTTTCTGTCTCATTTGCATGGGGGTCTTCTCAGGGTCACTTTCTTAAGGTCTGTCCTTCCTTGACCCTCTCAGGCTTTCTCTCTGCCTCTGTGTTAGTTTCACTCAGTGCCCTTCTCCCTTTCTTCTTTTATTTTGACCTTCCCATTTCACCTCTTTCTACCTGTTAAATTCATTTAGTGTGCCGTAAGAGAAGGGAGGTATATATTTTATATGTTCTGTGTTTTCTGATCTTAAGTTTCTTTTTTCTCTTGTGAACCTCATGGAATTAATCTTTGAGAGAAAAAATGTCCTCGTATTTTCTTCTGTTTGCATATATTTTTATTATAAAAGAATACGTACTTATTTAAGAAAACAGAAGCCTAAAAAAAGTCAACAGATGAATTAAAATGGCAGGCTTAGTCTTACCGCTCCAAGACAAATGTTAGTATTTTAGGGCAATGTCTTCTAGTCTTCTTTCTATACTTGGGTCCAGGGTGTGTATTAGGTTGGTTTTCTGGCTGGCAGAAAGCAATGGAGATTATTGTGAGCCAGCTTATCACAGAGCACCCTTGGGGCTAGCACCTGTGGAAAGAGAAGGCGGGCTGTGAATAGTCACAGCAAAGGCCACAGCCTACTCTTTGGGGAACTCTGGAGCCAGGATGCCCCTTCAGTGAGCTCCCCATCAGTGCCTTGACACTGGAGGTGGGCTGCCCCAGGGACAGGTGTGACCTGGGACAAAGCAGCTCCCTTCAACCATGGGTGATCCCTGGAGGGAGACTCCATGGAGAGCCATCAGCCACCAACTCTCCTGCTCCTGATGGTAGGGGGGTGGGTCACACACAGCAGTCACTGTGGGGTGGGAGACAGTGTTGGTCTATAACGTAGTTTTCACCCTAGGGCATATTGTCATTTAGTTTGTTTTTCTTCATGTAATATTTTCTTTGTGTAATATTCAAAATGTCAGTTTGAACATGGATATAAAGCCAGTCTTCTACTGTATGAGCATAATGTAATTTACCAACCCAGTCCCCTATTGTTTGGATATTGGGATTGTTTCCAGTTATGCACTTAAAGTGCTTCAGTGAACACATTTATGCATAAGTCTTCATTATACGGAATAGTCCTCTTGTTTTTAATGACGAGTCTCTTAATGGGGGTTACTGTAGGTCTAAGGGAAGCCGTCCTTTCAGAGTCCAATTTCAAGTCTTTTAGAAGCATTGCACCCTGGCCCTTAGGGCACCTGTGTCATGACTCTTTGAGGAGAACCTGGTGGCTGGTGTTGGCCTGCAGAGGCCATGACCACAGCCCAATAGGCCTTGACAGAACAACAACAAAAAAAACGCCACAACCTTGCTATAGAAGTAGTTGCCAGAAAACCCTAACTGACTCAGAATTGCTAAACTGGGCCTTGGCGAGCAATTTCAGTGAGGAAATATGGAAAAGTGAATGGGAAATGAATGGAAAATGTATGGAACTGGAAAGCACCCAGTGACCTCACCTCTCCCCTTCAGGGTGACCTCACATGGCCTTACCCTATCCCAGGCCTGCTAAGTTTTCCAAGCTTGAGGCTTAGCTATCTCCCCAAAGCCCCTGCTCATCCTGTCCGAGAACCCAAGACTGTTGTAAACCTGGATATGTCACTCCTTCTCCCGGGGACTTTGAGGGGCTACTGGCCCAGCTGAGAGGACCCACAGTGCCCATGTGTCAGGTTCTGTTCCTGTTTTCATGGAGACACTGAGACAACCCCCCTCCAGCAAACTCCCTTCATGGGCACTCCCTTCACGGAGGCTCTTCTGTCTGGCTCCCAACAGGCAATGTACTTCATGATGCAGCAGAACTACTCAGAGGCCCTGGAGGTGGTGAACCAGATCACTGTGACTTCAGGGAGCTTCCTACCAGCCCTCGTCCTGAAGATGCAGCTGTTCTTAGCTCGGCAGGACTGGGAGCAGACAGTAGAAATGGGACACAGGTGAGCTACTGCACAAATGGGCAGCCAAGGGTGGTAACACGTATTTACCATCTTATGAGCTGGAGAGGCAGGAGAACAAGACAGAAAGGTAAATATCACCCATAGAGGAACTGGGAATTGTGCTATGGCCAAATTGGGATGAGGAAGAGAGCAGGGATGGGTGCAAGCAAATGAAATACACATGATAACATGAGGCTAGGAGCTGTGGCCTATGATGGCTAAATCAAGAAACAGAAGGTAAAGGCTTATTGTTTAGAAGAGACAGGGAAGGACCCATCAAAAGAACTAAAGCAAGAGTTACAGGGTAGAAATCAGTTGCTATGAAGACTGGCAGGAGAATGAGACTAGAATATATTGCATTATTAAGGTTTTTTTTAAACTATTAAGTATAGTATACCTTTATAAAAACTTTAGGGGAAAAAAGTCACTGGTGACTTTGAGAGAAGTGTTTTAGCAGCAGGCTGGGTACATAAACCAGAGAGCAGATTTCAGGAGTTATTGGGCATGTAGAAACCAGACTCCAAGTATAGAGTGATCTGGAAGCATTGTGAAGAGAAATGACAGCCGCTTTGGGGAGGGTGTTTGATGCAAGGCTTTTGGGAAACCAAAAAAAAAAATTATCTCTTTAAACTCTAATGGGCACAGTGGCTCATGCCTGTAATCCCAACACTTTGGGAGGCCGAGGCAGGAGGATTGCTTGAGCCCAGAAGTTCAAGACCAGCCTCGGCAACATAGTGAGACCTTGTCTCTACAGAAAATTAAAAAATAAAATCAGCTGGGCATGGTGGTATGCACCTGAAGTCCCAGCTACTAGGGAGGCTGAGGCAGGAGAATCACTTGAGCCCAGGAAGGTTGAAGCTGCAGTGAGCTGCGATTGTGTCACTGTGCTCCAGCCTGGGTGACAGAATGAGACCCTGTCTCGAAAAAAATAAATAAATAAAATAAAATAAAAATAAACTCTAACACTTTATTTTTATCGCAATCATTCTAAAATGTGTCATCTTCACTTTTTTCCCATAAGGAGTTAATGGCCCATGAGTTATCACTATGACTTGTAACTGAATTATAGGGAAATATATAGCACAGGTCTAAAAAAAAAGCATATAATCAAACCTCTTCCTTCCCTGGAGAAGAATCCTAATTCCTCTGCTGATGACTGGAACTTGAATCTTATAGAGAGGTGCTGGTAGCAAATCAAACTTATCTCTACCCTGCCCAGCCCACAGGCACCACACATGTAATGCCTGTGTGGACCTCAGCTTCCCTCTCTCACAGTGTAAACCTGGCCTTGGTAGGAGCTTGCTTTGGAGGCTAGGCCTCAGGCCAGCAACTCACCTGGAAGCACCTGGCTGAAGCCATATGTGGATGTTTGTGGCCTCCCTGGCCCTGGCCCTGCTGTGCCCATGTGTAGGGAGACAGTGTTTGGGGCCAACAGATTGAATCCAGTGCCCCAGCGTGTTCCCTCATGGAAGCTTTCCCAGTTAGTGGGATTCATAGAATTCCCTCACTGATTTTTAAAACTCTGCTCTGTAAAGATGTGTTTCTGTTTTCATCCCTAATATATTTTTTCTTTCTTATTTTTCTTCATTAATATTAAAAGTTTGCCTCTCTTATTAATCTTTTTAAAGAAACAGCTTTGAGTTTTGTAGCTCCTTTCTATTATATTCTAATAAAATAGAAATTTTGTATTATAAATTCTATATTATATTCTTTGTGTATTCTAATTTATTAATTTCTGCCCCCCCCCTTTTTTGGGGGGGAATGTCTTGCTTTGTTGCCTAGGCTGGAGTGAAGTGGCATAATCATAGTTCACTGCAGCCTCGAACCCCTGGGCTCAAGTGATCCTCCTACCTCAGCCTCTTGAGAAGCTAGGACTACAAGCAAGCACCACCATACCCAGCTATTTTTTTTATAAGCTATTTTTTGTTTTTATGTTGCCCAAGCAGGTGTCAAACTCCTGGGCTCAAATGATATTCTTGCCTCGGCTTCCAAAAGTGCTGGAGTTATGGGTATGAGCCACCATACTCAGCCTAATTTCTGTTCTTAACTTTTTTATTTCCTACCAACTGCTTTCTTCCAAGGTATTTTGCTATTGTATTCTAACTTTTTAAAAATTTTAGTTTTTAGTTTTATTTTTTAATTTTTAATTGGTAGAGATGGGATCTCACTGTGTTGCCAGGCTGGTCTTGAACTCCTGGCCTTAAGCAATCCTCCCACCTCAGCATCCCAAAATGCTAGGATTACAGGTGTAAGCTACCGTGTCTGGCCTGTTTTCTGACTCTTGAGTTGGATGCCTGTCTCAACCATTCTCAATTTTACTTTGGAATATAAGCATTGAAGTCTGTGCGTGTCCCTTGAGGTACCATTTTTGCACAGTCTACACATTTGGATATGTAATATTTTTCCATATCATTTGGCTCCAAGAATTTTCTAATATCTGTTTGATTCTTCTTTGGTCTATAAGTTATTTCAAAGTATGTTGCAGTTTTTGTTAATTCTTACATGTATGAGGTTTACAGTGCTTTCAGAAGTATCAGAAATGGTTAGAACTTTTTCAATGCTGATTGTGTCTAATCATGTTGGAATTTAGTATGTGAATTAGACTAATCTGCTATTAAGCAGAAAGTCATTCCCTGACAGGCTGAAAAATGGGAAAGAATCTTTCTATAAAGAAATAGAATATTGAAAACCTCATAGTATGGTCAGAAGCTATAGCTTCACAATAGTACAAAATTGAAACCCAGGTTCCTTTTCCATCTTCCAGTGACTGCCCCCCAAGTGCCTTTCTGGCCACCTCCAGTCTCTGGCACCATGGTCATGTCTGGTTAGTTGGGTTATGAATAAGTTTCTGTGGCAAAGATACCCTCAGATACACAACTTAAATAACATAAAAAAATAACATAAAAAAAAAAACATAATAAAATAACATATTCCTCCTCCAGGTAAAGTTGGTGGTGGCTCAGGGCTGGGATGAGAGCTTAACTCTGGGGAGTCCCAGGCCCCTCTGTCTTGTTGCTCTGCTATTCCTAGGATAATGCTCACATGGTCCACATTCCATACAGTAGGCAGGAGGAAAGGGGGGAAAGGGAAGGCATGCTGGTAGGGTACAACTGGACAGCACACCCCTCATTTGCACTTCTATCCTGTAGGTCAGACCTTTGTCACATGGCCAAATGTAAGCTGCAAAGAGAGGCTGGGAAATGTCTTTATTCTGAGCAGCTTGTGCCTGGCTAATTTGGGAGTTCTATTATTAAAAGAAGAGGGGAGAATGGATATTCAAAGACAATCAGAAGTCGCCAACACACCATCCCAGCCTTGCCTATCAATACTCTCAATTCATGTGCCTCCTCTTCTTCCTTCAGAATCCTAGAAAAAGATGAGAGCAATATTGATGCCTGCCAAATTCTAACTGTGCATGAGCTTGCAAGAGAAGGAAACATGACCACAGTAAGTTCTTTGAAGACTCAGAAGGTGATCCTTGAAACAGAATCAAGGAGGAACCCTTCATAACCTGTGCACCTGACCCAAAGCCCTTGTAGGGAGCTCCTGGATCTCAGCTTCCTCTTTTCTACCCCACCCCTATACTCGCTGCCAAGGAGGCCTGCTCTGGTTTGACTCTTTGAGTTGTGTAGCTTGGGAGTCAGGCAGCATCAGGCAGTGAGATTGATTCTAGGCTCTGCCATGTGCTATCTGTGGAAGCCTGGGCAGGTGTCCCCACCTGGATAAGCCTCAGGCTTCCTGTTTGTAAAATAGACAGAATTCCACACAGGACTAAATGTGATAAGAAGTGGGAGAGTTTGGAACAGTCCCTGGCACACTACAGTAATTCCATCAGTGTTAACTGATAGTAGAAGTTGTGGTAGTATTTCTGAATTCAGGAAATGCCTTTTTTTTAGGGGATAGTTGGAACTGCTCAGGCATTGGCCAGGTAATACTGGGCCCCAAACATGCTCGTAAGTCTTGTAGTTTTCCAAAGAAACCAAAAATAGCCCTCAAATGCAGTCAGAAACACCTAGAATTCTTAGTGAAACCTCAATACCCAGACAGGTTCTCATTTTCAAAAAGGTTTGTTTTTAGCCAAAGCATTGCCTTTTCGATCAGTGAAATATATTGCCTCTATGGAGAGCATGGCAAACCAAGAGTCTCTAAGGGGTCATGGTGGGAAGGGGAAGCTTCTGGTTTCTTCTGCACAGCTCTGAGATTGTGGATTTTGTGGAATGGGGTGAGGTAGAGGGGAGAGTCCGTATTTGGGAGAAAAAGGCCCCAGCCCTTTTCGTCTCTGGGTAGGAATAAGAGAATAGGACTATCCTCAGCTCCCTGTGACTCCAGATCCCTAAGCAGGCCTTCCTGGGGCCTGGCCTGAAAGTTAATCCCAGGGGCAGACTTAGCATTTAGCTAACTGAGATTTAGCATTAGCCCCTTTCTTACTCCCACTTCAAACCTTGGGACCTACCCACTGACCCTGGGCTGGCTACCCAATTCTAATTTTGTTCATACTTACTGAACAGAGTGGACCCATACCATCCTTGGTTTTGCTTTTGGCACTTCTCTGCAGCTGGGAACTAAGAATTCCTTACTCCTGGGTAAGGAGTGGGAAAGAACCTAAGCTTTGGAATCTGTCAGTGACCTAGGTGGCTGGGTGACCTCAGACCAATTGCCTAACCTTTCTAACCTTTCATGTGTTGGACAGGAAGGTTTGGAAAGTTCGAATAGTTATACTGACTTACATTTGATTCATGTCAAAATGGAGCAGAGGCTTCTGGGCCAGCACAGTTAGTTTGCTGCTGGCCTGGCAGGCTGCACTGTGGACACAGTGAGGGCTAGCTCCTGGCTCTGCCTGGGTGGGTCTGAAAAGGCAACTTCTCTTCACAAACTCAGGAACAGGGCTACTCTATGGGTTAGCCCTGCTCCATAAGGAGCAGTCAAAAAAAAAGAAAAAAAAACAAAAACAAATTCAAGAACAGAGGGGCAGTGCCAGCTCTGGGTGAATAATGTCCCCAGGAGTTCCACTTATAGGCCTTTGAAGTAATTCTGATGCCTGGACCACTCCAATTCACTTAAATCTGAATTTCTGGGGAGTTGTGCCTGGGCATGGGCATTTTTTAAATCTCCCGGCTGATGCTACTATGCAGTCAGGGTTGAGAACCACGGCCCAACTCTGACCTTGCACCTTGCATGTTGACATTCTCTGTTTTGTCCCTGCAGGCTACCAATCACGTTAGAAATCTGATTAAGGCACTAGAGACAAGGGAGCCCGAAAATCCAAGCCTCCATCTTAAAAAAATTATTGTGGTTAGCCGACTGGTAAGAAGGTTCTTTCCTGGTTCTGAAATGGTGCTTCTCCCTGCTTTCCTTAGAGGAGAACTGTGCTCCCCCAGGAAGCTCCTTGAGTGCCTTACCCCTCCCTTCTGGCTCAAACTTGTCCTTTCAGGGTAGTGGCTCATATCCTGCTGTGCCTACTTGCCTCTGGCTGATAACTGTGACATGTGGGTTCTACATCCTTAGCCTAGGTGCCCCCTCAGAGATGCCATGAAGATCAGGGAGACGGGGTCTGAAAGTGCTTTTGGAGTGGGCTGTGCCTTATTTGGGGAAAGCGGGTGGTATTGCAGCTGTTATGCAGCAGAGCCACACCCAGCTCTAGCCTCTAGTGCCTGGGTGCCCATCTCCCATATTCTTTTTTGTGGAGGTGACCTGAGAAGGCTGGCCTGCCTAGGCCTCTCAAACATCAGGGAAGGTTCAACTAGACCAGGTTGCCAACAAATCTGTATCTCTTTCAGACCCTTCAGCCCCAAAGCAAGATTTACTAGAAGTAGTTGCTGTAAGAATGAAGGCAACTCTGGGACCCCAGGAACCAGAACTGTGGAGTTGCATAGGCACCATCTCTCCCTCTGTATGTCTGATTCTCTCTGCCTTGTTCTCCACACATGGCAGGGAACATGGCTGATGGCAGCCTTTGGGGCCACTTCTTATTACTGGACACATTCAGCTTCAATTTTTGAAAAACCTCTTGGTGACTCCTTAGACCAATTACTGTGACCAGACAGGGGATAGGTCCCTCAGAGGACCCTGTGGCTAGAGGCAGGTTCCACAGATGTGGCCAGTGAGAGGTTCCTTGGGAGCCAGACAGCAACACAGACCCAGCTGCCTAGACACACGGTACCTCTTGGGCTCTCCTGGGCCTACCAGCCCTGCCTACCAAAGTGTCCCCCGTTTCTGACATGACCTTGCTCATACAGGCTGGACTGACTGGTTTCCCAATTCCCACCTTCCTGTTTCTTGCAGTGTGGGAGTCACCAGGTGATTCTAGGGCTAGTGTGTAGTTTCATCGAGCGCACCTTCATGGCCACCCCCTCCTATGTCCATGTGGCCACAGAACTAGGTTATCTCTTCATCCTGAAGAACCACGTGAAAGAGGCCTTGCTGTGGTACTCAGAAGCCATGAAACTGGACAAGGATGGCATGGCTGGTTTGACAGGTATATGCAGGTGTGGCAGGGCTCAGGGATGGGTGTCGGGAGCCAAACCGGGCAGCTTCCATGGGTCCAGAAGAGAGGTGCTGGAAAGCATTCTCCTTGAAGGGTATGTGAATTTTGGGGTACAATGTATGATGGGGTATCTTTCTGGGAATCCACAAGTATAGATGTAAGAGGCACAGCAATGCTCAGAGGTATGATCAGAGTCACTCTGATCTCCACCAGACCTCCAATGTCTGTCTACACTGACTGCCCCAGAAGACTGACAGGCTGAACCTTATACTCAGTGGGCCCTGCCTCTTCTCAGGCTGCCCAGGCCGGGGTTGGAGGCAGTTCTACTCACCACCAGTCCCCACATGCAGAGCCTCTAGATTCACCTCTGTAGACCCTCCTTCAGGGCTCTGAGCTGAAAAACCACCAAAAAGAGTAGCTCTGAGAATTATATATTTCCCTGTCTGTCCAGGTGACTTTAAAAATCTTTTCTGTAAATGCCAAATGAACTTTCTACAGTGCCATTTCCATTTTACACATTTTTTAAAGCCCCCTACTCCATGGTCTGTGGTGAACTCTGAAGCGGCAGTATTTGGTTTGGGTTGAGGAAGTTGTGTGGTCCAGTGCTCAAGGCAGGCCGACTCTTGCCCTGGCTCTGAGGGGCTATGTGTTTGGGGCCAAGTCACTTCTCCTTTCTAAACTCCAGGCTCCTCATCTGCATAGCACATTTATCAGAGTAGTTTATCTTGACTTGTGGTTCAACATGTCAGGCTGACCCCCTCAAATCCATGCTTTCCCTCTGTCCCCAAATCCCATGAAAATAATGAAAGATATCTTTAAAAGGTAATGAGCCAGGCGTGATGGCTCACGCCTGTAATCCCAGTACTTTGGGAGGCTGAGGTGGGCAGGTCATTTGAGGTCAGGAATTCGAGACCAGCCTGGCCAACATGATGAAACCCCATCTCTATTAAAAACACACAAAAATTAGCCAGGTGTGGTGGAAGACACCTGTTATCCCAGCTATTCGGGACGCTGAGGCCGGAGAATCACTTGAACCCGGGAGATGGAGGTTGATATGAGCCGAGATGACACCACTGCACTCCAGCCTGGGCCACAGAGTGAGACTCCACCTCAAAAAAAAAAAAAAAAAAAAAAAAGAGTACATAGCAGCGTGGACCAGAAACTTTGAAGAATTTCACATTTCTAGAAGATGGAGGGCAAATGGTGTCAAATACATGGGAATTCGAAGCAGATCTAGAAACCCATAAGCAAACATAGGCAGAGATGGGTTAGCTAAAGAATTTAGTAGACCAGCTTTCCCCAAAGAGTTCCAGGAAAAACAAAAACTAAAAAACACGAGCTCAGGGTCACCAGAGGCTGAGTGTGAAAGCATGCCACGGGGCAGTGAGAGCGATAATAGGAGGATTACTGGAATCATGCCTTGGCCAGAGGCTAGAATCCAGGAGGTGTGTATTGGGTGTTGGGGCAGGAGGGAGAGGAGCAGTGCTCTGGATGATTTCCCACCGTAACCAGGGACATGAAGGACAAAAGGACTTGGCTGCTCAGCACAAAAGCAAAATTCCCTAGAATGTTCTTCCACCAGGTTGAGTCCTTCCCTACTTCCTCCTTCAAGGGGCAGAGTCCCAGTGGTTAGCCAGAGGAAAGTCCACTGGTCAGGATGTCTGTCCCACTCTCCCAGTCCAAGCCGAGCCCACCTGTATGTCCTGGAGTCACCATATTTTCTGCCCAGTCTGACAAAATCAGTGACCTTAACAGTGTGTAAAATGTGCCTAGTTGCTGTCCTTCCTTTATAAATCTGCTAGCAGTCTGAAAGGTTGGCCGAGTGGAACATGCAAAGCAGTAGCCATCTGAGGAGCAGAGTTAAGGCTAGTACAGAAAAGACTTTTCCTCCCAAAACACCTTCAGTGTTTGGAGAGGCTATTATGTCAATAAGTAAAGAATGTGCTACTGTGAAAAAGGTACAGGAACAAAAAAGAGTTGCCAAAAATAAAAAATATTGTAAGGTAAAAAATTTCATAAATGGGCCTAATAGTGGGATGGATATAACTGAAAACTAAGATGGTGATGAGGAAGACAGTCAAGAATAAATATACCAAAATAGCAAAGAAATACCTGTGCAAGTAGAATAGCTTGCTTCAAACAGATGAGATTTGTCCTCCCAACATCAAAACATATCACAAAACTACAGTAATTAAGTCCCTTTGAGGCCAGCACTGACTGGGATAAGCAAATAGATAAATGGGATGTAACAGGCCTTATTTCAAACTAATAGGTTGTTCACCAACTCCTAGTTGGATACCCTGCTATCCATTATGAAAAAGAAAAAAAGGTAAGTTCTCATCTTACACCATACTTAAATTTCAGATGAATTAAGTATTAAACATAAAAATTAAGTGAAACATGGGTTTCCCTGGGGATTCTAAGCCTAACTCCAAACTTGGAAGCTGCAAAGTTTGGCTTTGTGGCTCTACATGGAAAAAAAAAATAGAAGCTGCAAAGGAAAATATTTTACCTATTTGACTACATAAAAGCTTAAAATTACTACATAACAAGGTACTGTAAAAATAGTTAAAGGATAAATGGCAAATTAATAGAAAACACTTGCAACAAAGGGTTAATAAAACATAAAGAGAAAAAAAATCACCCCCCCCAAAAAAACCAGGCAGGCTGTGAACAGAATATTCACCGTAGAAAGGAAAAGGCTATATTGGAAATATGAACAGGTGTTCATTCTCCCTAATAGTTAAAAAAGGTGTTAAATGAAAACTAGTTACTTTTCATGTTTCGGACTGGCAAAAATTACAGCACGTTTGAGGTTATGAAGAAAGGATATTTTAAATTCTTGATAGTAATATAAGTTCAAGTATCTTTGAGGGCAAGTTGAACTTATCTATCAGTATTTTAAATATATGTGCTCTATGACCCATCAGCTCTCCCTCAGGAATTTGAACTTATGTAAATGTTCATCATAGCATTGTAGTATTTAAATACCAAAAATAAAGTAAATATGAAATTAGATGTCCTTCAGTAGGGCAATAGTTAAATAATTAGTAGGGCAATAAATTGTTACATCCACAGTAAAACATTGTGTTGTCATCAAAGAAAATGGGGTAGATTTGTATGAAGAGATGGGAAAATATGACTATCATATACAAATTTAAAAAAGCAGATTGTGGCCAGGCGCAGTGGCTCATGCCTGTAATCCTAGCACTTTGGGAGGCTAAGGTGAGTGGATCACCTGAGGTCAGGAGTTAGAGACCAGCCTGGCCAACATGGCAAAACCCCGTTTCTACTAAAAATACAAAAATTAGCCGGGCGTGGTGGCCATGCCTGTAATCCCAGCTACTCAGGAGGCTGAGGCAGGAGAATTGCTTGAACCTGAGGGGCGGAGGTTGCAGTGAGCCAAGATCGTGCCACTTCACTCCAACCTGGGCAAAAGAGCGAAACTCCGTCTCAGAAAAAAAAAAAAAAAAAAAAAAAAAAAAAAAAAAGCAGATTGCAGAATGGTGTATGTGAAATTTGATTCCCTTTGTGTATGTGTGTGTTTTTAAACCCATTGGTATGCTCATGTGTACATATATATGTCTGAGATGTCTATATAGTAGTAACGTATTATACCTCAAATTGTTCCTAGTGGTTATCTCTAGAGAGAGACATTGTTAAAGCCAGAACATGAGCTAGGGATGTTTTTCTGTATTGCCTTAGGGTTTGAATTCTTGAGCATGAGCATGTATTTCTCTTTAAGTTTGTAGAAATGTTGGAAAAGATCCCCTACACTGAGACATCTTCCTTCCACTGTCTTATCCATGCTCCTTGACCTGATGGGCTGCTGGCTGTGCTTCAGTGTTAGCTGCTCATCATTGTTTTGTCCCATTTACAGGGATCATCTTGTGTCATATCTTAGAAGGCCACCTGGAGGAAGCTGAGTACCGGCTGGAATTCCTGAAGGAGGTGCAGAAGTCCCTTGGGAAGTCTGAGGTCAGAGCTCCCTGGGGGTATGGGTTGCTCCAGGATGATGTCCTCTGCTGTCCTCCCACCCCCACTTTCCAATAGAAAGCATGCAAGGTGGCCTGGACCTTCACTTTGCCCTTGCCTATCAAATCTGCCCAGGCTGATATTGGCACTGAGACTCGGTCCTCTCTTCCACAGGTGCTAATTTTCCTTCAAGCCCTCCTGATGTCCAAGAAGCACAAGGGGGAGGAAGAGACCACAGCGCTCCTGAAGGAGGCAGTGGAGCTTCACTTCTCCAGCATGCAAGGCATCCCTCTTGGCTCTGAGTACTTTGAAAAGCTGGACCCGTACTTCCTGGTCTGCATTGCTAAGGAGTACTTGCTCTTCTGCCCCAAGCAGGTTAGGGGAAGGCCTGTCTTCATGGTGGGGGTCTGGAGTACAGGTTTGGATGGTGCCCACCTGAAGGACAGAGGCAAGGACCTTACTTGGCCAGTCACAAGTAAGGATGGGGTGAGCCTTGGGCAGCTGGGGAGCCCAGTGCTCTTCAAACTTGAACATACAGCACACAGGTCACCTGGGAGGTTGTTCCAGTACAGATTCTGACTCTACAGGGGGGTCTAAAACCCTGCATCTCTAACAGGCTCCCAAGTGATATGGATGCTGCTTGTCTAGGGACCACACTTGGAAGAACAGGGCACCGGCCCATGGCCCTGCCTTTATCCGAGATGAGAATTTGGCTTCCTTTTCCGCAGAAGCCCCCTAAGAAGTATGTTAGTCTTTACTTGTTTGTCCTGCTCTTCCAGCCAGTCAGGATTCTTTGTGACCAAGGATCATATTTTTATACACCTTAATATCCCCCCAGTGCCTTGTAATGAGTCATTCAGCAAATATTTATTGAGTGCATTTCTACATGCCAGATACCATTCTCGGTACTGGGGACACAACAGTGAACAAAACAAAGTTCCATAGTCTGGAGCTCGTGCTCTAAGCACTAGGTGATACAGAGGATAATAAATAAGTGTGGAATGAAGCAAAATTCCTTCACTGAGAGCATTTTCTGAGAGCTCCAGGAGTCTCTCTTAGAATAGGGCAAACCTACTCCCACCTCCACCGCCGTGTTCCCACAGCCCAGGTTACCAGGCCAGATCGTGTCTCCACTTCTTAAACAAGTCGCCGTGATCTTGAATCCTGTAGTCAAAGCAGCACCAGCTCTGATCGACCCCCTGTATTTGATGGCTCAGGTCAGGTATTACTCAGGTGAGCGGGGGATCCTGACAGCCAGGTGGGGCCTTGCAAACACCTGATGTAGCTTTGTGTCTGCAGGCTCCTTGCCTAGGATACTACACACATATACACACACACACACACACACACACACACACACACACACACACTCTCTCTCTCCTTGCCTGGGGTACTATGCACACACACACACACATGCATGCTCCTTGCCTGGGGTACTACACACACACACACACACATGCATGCTCCTTGCCTGGGGTACTACACACACACACACACACGTATGCACACACGTGCACACACACACAGGCACATGATCCTACAGGCCTGCCCACTCCCAGCCTCCATTCCCTAGTAAGCTTCCTGACCTCTCACCAGCAGGGGTCTCTCCCACCTAGGCCTTTGTGGATTTACTCATTTGATCTGTGCTGGTAATAGTTATTGAACTTCTTCTGAGATACAGTAGTACCAAAAATAGGCAAAAATTCCCTCATGGAGCTTGCATCTAGTAAGGGGAAATTGACAACTGAATGCAAGCTCCACGAGGGAGCACATCGTATTTTTTTGCTAGAACATGGTAATGCTATGGAAGAAGCTGAAACAGGGAAGTGATGCAGGGGTGGCAGGGTTGCAGTTTTGAAAAGGTATCCAGAAAGAACTTGTGGAGAAGTGAGAACCCTGTACCATGAGGCCTTCAGAGCCTCCAGGGGCCCTTTCACCTTCTCCCTTCTCAAGGCCCAGACCCTGGAGAGAAAGGGAAGGAGAGGGAAACTCTTCTATGGGTGCTCTATTGTCCTCTCTGATGCAGAGTCCTCCCTTGAAGTACTGTCTCCCTGTGGCCTCTCACCCAATCCTGCCTGCTTGGAAACCAGGCTGATCTGTGGTGTTCTGGGGGTGTCCAAAGGGATCAGAATACTGTGGCCATTTGTCTGTCTTCTGGCATTGCATCATGTGGGTTGCACTCCTGCTGAGAGCTTTCCTGTCTTCATCCTTGGTCCTCCCTATGTTCATTTGGGTGCCAGGTTTCCCCACAGCTTCAAGGTATCCTGGATACAAGGCCAGGGTGAGATAACTTCCCCTGGGTGCCGGCATCTGCCAGCAGATTTGGGCCCAAAGCAGTCTCCAGCTGTGTAGGTTGCCATGGTGACCTCTTCACATTTCCACAGCACATAAGAAGGAGCAGGGAGCTTGGGACCCAGAAACAGGTGCTCCCTACCCACCAGGTTATGGATCCCAAGTAGGAGTTGTTGAGAGACCTGACTGCAAGGGAAGAGAGTGCCCCTACCAACTCATCACACCCAACCCCTAGGCTGCTGCTACCACCCTGAAAGTGCCAGCCTGTCTGCAGGGAGGCCCCGCAGCCCTCAAGCCCCAGGGGGTTCAGAGCTGAAGCTCAGGAACCCAATAGGCCTGGACGTAAATGCCAACTTCGCCCCTTCCAAGCCGAGTGGCTTATATCACTGGAGCCCCAGGTACCACATCTGAAAAAACAAGAACAATAGCACCAACCTTGCAGGGCTGGGCAAGTAATAAATCAGACTTTCTAAAGTGTTTTGCAAGTATTGAACATAGAGCAGGAGCTTCTTAAATTGTAACTATTATAGTTGCTGTTACTACTAGGTTTTGTTTGCTCTTAGGTGTGGGAATTGAGACTTAATGTGTTCCCCTGAGCTTCTGGATGGAGCTGTGAAGTGACTTAGCTATCTCCCTGAGGGTTACAGAGACAAGAAGGGTGTTGCACTGAGGTTTGAGTTTCCTGTCGTTTGTCTGAGTCAAGGAAACAACTGTGTAGTCTTAATTTTAGAAATGGACCCCTGAGTGAAGCAGAACAAAACTGGCTAAAATACTCAACTTTGTATATTTCTGGGGAACAGGACATGTAAAATTCATTCTGCCCTTGCATATCAGGTCTTAGGAGCCCTTGGGAACCCTGCATGTAGAGGTTTGTGTATTATTTCTAGGAGAGCTAGAGAATGCCCAGAGCATCCTGCAGCGTTGCCTGGAGCTGGACCCCGCCTCCGTGGATGCCCATCTCCTCATGTGTCAGATCTACTTGGCTCAGGGCAACTTTGGCATGTGCTTCCACTGCTTAGAGCTGGGTGTCAGCCACAACTTCCAGGTGGGTGCCCTGTCATCCTCTCAGCATCCCAAAGCCCAGCTAGCTGTGGCCCCTGTTTGCCTTCTGAGAGTAGCCCCAGGGGCTAGCTGTGTCCCGTAGATCTTTCTGCTCGTCCAAAGGCAGGGGTAGGCTCAGTGGGCTCCTGAGGCTTTCTCTGACCTGGCTGCTGTGAGCAGCAGCAGTAGCAGCAGTGAACTGGAGCCCCACACTCTGCTGTGCTCCTCCTAGGTCCGAGATCACCCCCTCTACCACCTCATCAAGGCCAGGGCCCTCAACAAGGCTGGAGACTATCCAGAGGCCATAAAGACGCTGAAAATGGTCATCAAATTGCCAGCTCTGAAGAAGGAAGAAGGCAGAAAGTTCCTCAGGCCCTCAGTGCAGCCTAGCCAGCGGGCATCCATCTTATTGGAACTGGTGGAGGCCCTCCGGCTGAATGGGGAGCTAGTAAGAAATGCCGTGCTCTCTTCCCTGGGGACTGGGGCACACTGGAGGCTCAGGGTAGGCCCAGGAACCAGGTTCTTTGATTCCACCCACTGTTTACTTGTGCATCAAGTGAAGGGTCTGTTTGATTCCCATGTTTTAGCATGAGGCCACCAAGGTCATGCAGGACACCATCAATGAGTTCGGTGGCACACCAGAAGAGAACCGCATCACCATTGCCAACGTGGACTTGGTCCTGAGCAAGGGCAATGTGGACGTGGCGCTGAACATGCTAAGGAACATCTTGCCCAAGCAGTCCTGCTATATGGAAGCCAGAGAGAAGATGGCCAACATCTACCTGCAGACCCTCAGAGACAGGCGCCTCTACATCAGATGCTACCGGTAAGCCCCACAGGCAGCACAATGACAGCTTCTTCTGCAGTGGTATCTTAGGGAGTGTTTCCTTCAGATGGTATTTCTTCAACCTGGGTCTCCAGAATGTGTCCTTGGAGTGTAGTTGATGAATGTATGGAATTGTCCATGGGTTACAATTTGAGCATGAAAGGTCAGTAAGCCCTGTTCATGGATGAGGATACAGAATTGAATTGGCCCTGAGCCCTGCTTGCCTCCCCCTCACCTGCTTGCACATGGTAGTGGGAGACTGTAGGCCTGGTTCTCAGAGCAGACACACTGAAGCTCCAAGCTGCTGTCTCTGTATGATTTTGCACTGGGACCTCCAAGGCGCCTTCCTCATCCCTTTCTTCTGGCAGAGCTGCATCTAAGCAATTTAAAGTGGGAGGTGGGGATGCTGAGGGAGTAGGGAAGGCTATCCAGCAGTGGGAAACCAGTGAACAGTATGGAGGCACGGCCAGATTGGAGTTTTAGAAAGAGTGACATTGCTGCCTCATGGAGAGGGATCTGGAGGGATAGCGGGTAGAGTGAGAGGAACAGGTAGAGGGCCTGGCCATGGCCTAACTACAGAGATGGATGTGGAAAGCCTGACTTAGGTAGCTAGCACAGTGCCTCATTCACAGTGGACTTTCTATAAGTATTGATTGATGAATGAATGAATGTCAGCCAGAATCAGTGGGAAGGAAGTGAAGGAGATGATTTCAGGAACATGAGGTGTGTGCGAACCTGGGATAAGCTTTTGGTTACTCTTGCTTGCAGTGAGCTCTGTGAACATCTGCCTGGCCCCCACACCAGCCTGCTACTGGGCGATGCTTTAATGAGCATTCTGGAGGTAAGTGAGAGGCCTCACAGCCTTGCCAAGTGGCCTCCCAGTCTCCCTTCTCCAGTGGGAGAGAAGAGGAAGACCCAAAGACACTTTCCCCACCAGCCCGAGAAGGCCCTGGAGGTCTATGATGAGGCCTATAGACAGAACCCACATGACGCCTCCCTGGCCAGCAGAATTGGGCAAGCTTATGTGAAGGCCCACCAGTATACTGAGGTCAGGCTGGGCTAGGGTGTGAAGGGGCAGGGAGGGCCAGCCCAGCAGGGAAGGAGGAGGACGGTACCTGACTAGGGAGCTCTGGGTGGGAGGAGAGTAGCTGACTTTTCACTCAGCTCCTTGCTGAATGGGGTGCCAAGGGGAGAACTCAGCAACTCTCTGCCGCTGACCACACCTGCTTAAGCTGAGGGTTACACCCTGTGCCAGCTGGGAGGAGTGCCTTTTCACTTTAGGCTATGTTCTGGAGGGGCACACTGGTGTGATGGCTGCTGAGGGGAACATGGTGTCGGGCACTGAAGGGCAGAACCAGGCCAGAGGCTAATATTTACTGTTTGCACTAAGGCAATTGAGTATTATGAGGCTGCCCAGAAGATTAATGGACAGGACTTTCTGTGCTGCGATCTGGGCAAACTGCTCCTGAAGTTAAAGAAGGTCAATAAAGCAGAAAAAGTTTTGAAGCAGGCACTGGAACATGACATTGGTGAGGCAGCATTGTAACCCATTTCTAGCATTTGGAGCAGACATACTCCTCCCCCATTCCCCATTAGCTGAAGTCCTGATCCCAGCGCTCCCCACCAACACAGCTTCCCAGGAGCCAGTGAACTAACACTAATTTGAGTTTCCATTTAACAGTCCAAGACATCCCATCCATGATGAATGATGTTAAGTGCCTGCTTTTGCTGGCAAAGGTTTACAAGAGCCATAAAAAAGAAGCTGTGATAGAAACTTTGAACAAGGTAATTGACAGGTGGACTCAAGCTCTTTATCTGCCATCAGCTGATGGGGGCTGAAGGAGGAGGAAGGAGAGAGCTCCAGGTCTGGAAAGCCCCAGACCTCTTCCTTAAAAAAGGACCTAGGTTACACCTCTGACATCCACCTTCACTTATTTTCCCGTCCTGGTTCATTCAGTGATGGTACACTAATGTGCTCTGAGCTGTGGTGGGCTGGGAAAGGCAGGAAGTAAGAGAGTGCCTTTGTCCTCAAGGGTGATAGTAGAGATAATAAGGATGGTAATGACAATAGCTCCCATGCATTGAAAGCTCTGTGCTAGGTTCTGTAGGGTTTTTGCTTTCTTATTGAATGATCACAGTAGCCCTTTGTAATAAGCATTGTGACATTCCCATGTAACAGATAAGTCTCTAGGAGGTTGAGAAATGTGCCCAAAGTTGGGTTCAGTTGTGTTAGTCTGTATTCTGTTGGTGTATACCAGAATACTTGAAACTGGGTAATTCATACATTTTCTACAGTTCTAGAGGCTGAGAAGTCCAAGGTGGAGGAGCCACATCTGGTGAGATCCTTCCTGCTCAGGGGAAGGGGAACTCTCTAAAGAGTGCAGTGCAGGGCACCACATGGTGGGCGGGGGGCGCCGAGCATGCTAACATGCTTGCTCCAGTCTCTCATCCTCTTCTAATGAAGCCACCAGTTCCACTCCCATGATAACCCATTAATCCATTCATCCATGTGTAGTTTAATCCATTTATGAGGGCAGATCCCTCATGATCCAATCACCTCTCAAAGGCCCTAACTTTCAATACTGCCACATTGGGGATTAAGTTTCCAGGAAAGCTCATGACATTTGGGGGGCATGTTCAAACCATAGCAACGTCATATGTTGCTTATCAGCAGGGATATGGTTTTGTTGTGTGAACATCATAGAATGTACTTCCACATACCCAGATGGTATAGCTGACTTCACACCTAGGCTATCTAGTGTAGCCTATTGCTCTGAGTCTATAAACCTGCACAGCATGTTACTCTACTGAATACTGTAAGCAGTTGTAGCATCATGGTAAGTATTTGTGTATTTATACACAGCTAAACATAGAAAATGTACAGTAAAAATACAGTATTATAATCTTAAGGGACCAGCATCGTATATGTGGTCTGTCATTGACTGAAATGTTATGCAGCACGTGACTGTACCAGCAAGTGGTGGAGCTGAGATCTGAGCCAGGTCTGGCCTTTCCCAACCCATGCTCTTTGCACACTGGGCTGCCCCTGATCCGAGAGCCCCCGGCTATTCCTGTCATATCTTCCTCACTTTTTTCCCCCAGGGGTGTGGCCTCAAACTTGTTCCTGGAGTATGCTCTGTGCTTCTAGAGGGAGGGCCCACTCTCTGACTGTTTGAGATGATTTATCCCCTTGTTTACCACTGGATTCCCATTCCTCTTTTTGGCCCTCGGGGAGCCAAGTGCTGATTCCTACCCACGTCCTACAGCTTAACCCTGGCATCATCATTTCCTCTTGCCCTGATGTTCTCTGCTTACTCACCTGATCATTTGTGTGGTGAATATTTGTGGGTGCTTCCTCAAATTCCCAGCAGGGAGGCATACAGAACAGAACAGTCTACTGTGTGCCTTGGACACCTACTGTGTGCTAGTTCTAGCCTGTAGTGCAGTGAAGCAAATTAGACACAGAACCTCAAGGTGTGATGGAAGCAGGTAAACAGGCTAAGTACAAAAGCGTGTTTTGTTTGAGTCCTTTGCTTCTGCTCCTGCCCCCAGAGGCAGTGCCAGCTTGCCTCATGTGTACTCAGCCAGTGGCTTTGCCTATTCAGAGTGACCCAAATTTGCCCAAGGGCACTTAAGATGTCATTTTTCATACTTCTGGCTCTGAATTAAGAACTTAGGACTTTCTGTGAACTGGTATATCAGGCTCTGAGTTTCTGATCCTGGCTTGATTGGTTTCTCAAGGCCTTGGACCTCCAGTCTCGGATACTGAAGCGAGTTCCACTGGAGCAACCAGAAATGATTCCCTCCCAGAAGCAACTGGCAGCCTCTATCTGCATCCAATTTGCAGAGCACTACCTGGCAGAGAAAGAGTATGACAAGGCGGTACAGTCTTATAAGGATGTCTTCTCCTACTTGCCAACTGACAATAAGGTGAGTGGCCCTCAAAGCAAGAGGCTGCTTTCTCCCTCAGGGCACAATGACTTGCTGAGCTCACTGACCAGGTACAGGGGCCAGTTCCTTCTCCATTCTTCCCTGAGGAGTCACAGATATGATGGGCATGGGAGGCCAGCTAGCAGTGGCCTCTGGGGTAAGGTGCCTGCTCCTGCTGACCTGGGGCCTCACCTGCTGCAGCCCTTGGAGCAAGGCTCACCATGGATAGCCAAATGTGAAGGGTGTAGTGGGGAAGACATTGCTGAAAATCACGTTAGTCTGACATTTTCAAGTCCCCCTTGGAGGTGGGGAGATGACGAGGGTTGCAGCTGTCAGGGCACTTTGGGCATGAAGTGCAGGCTGAGCTTCCAAGAGGGCCTAGAGTTGTGAGGGAGGTGTGGCTCCAGATAAGGGAACCATAGTTGGAGTTCACGCTAACACAGTAGATGAAGAGCTTAGTGACCGATACATTCATTCATTTAATACTCAACTCATTTAACAGATACCTCATCTAATATGTGCCAAGTACTGTGCCCGGCTCTGGAGACATAGTGGGGCAAAGCTTGGTCACTGCCCACAGATTACCCTTGGGCAAGGGCATGTAGACGAGAGCACAGGCAGCGCTAATGCCATGCAATACATGCCTGCATGGGGATACAGGGCACCACTTGGAAGAATGGTACCTGCCCCAGAGTCTGGGGCACAGAGGGCTCTCAGAGCAGTGAGGCCAGAGGTGAAGCTGAAGGATGAAAATGTGTTAGCTTGGCCCAACTTTCAGAGGTTAGTAAGACACAGGGTATGACTGGAGAACTGCATGGGAGAAGGGGAAGGCCAGGACGTTCACTTGGGGAATTCGAGACATATTTTGAAGGCAGAGCTGATAGAAGTGGGGTGTGAGGGAAAGAGCTGTCAAGGATAACCCCAGGGGTTTCCCATGGTGTTTACTAGTTAGTTTATTATATCCGGCCTTGTCCCAGGTGATGCTGGAGCTGGCGCAGCTCTACCTGCTCCAGGGGCACCTGGACCTGTGTGAGCAGCACTGTGCCATCCTCTTGCAGACTGAGCAGAACCATGAGACCGCTTCTGTGGTAGGAAGCCCCCAGCACCCTCTCCCTCCCCTCCCTTCCTCCCTTCCCAGGGTCCCTGTGACCAGATGCAGGCTACTTCCTAGCCCCGTAACCTCAGATGCCTCACTGACACACCTCTGAGGAGCTGTCGGGCAGAGAGGACTCAGTGCTGCACCTACTCTGCCCTTTAGCCGGAAGCGGTAGGCTGGCTGGCAGTGGGCAGCATCAATCTCCTGGGCCAGTCTAAGGTGGGGTGAGGTTGATTCACCCCAGGGGAAAGCACATTCACTGTAGGTGAAGGCAAGGGTGGGACAGGTTCCTGGGGCTTCAGGAAAAGCCCTCCTCGGTCCTGCCTCTCTCTTCCCTATCATCCAGACCTCCTCTAGGGCTGGCCCAGGAGCAGAAGCTGAGCCCTTGCAGAGTAAGGAGGGGTCCTCATCCCTACCTCTATTGCCTGGCAGTTCTCAGAATGGGTGGAGAGGCTTCCCCTGTAGGCTGTCAAAAAGCCCCACTGGTCTCTACCACTAGTCTTACCTTCCCATGTACATCCTCAACCCAACTCTTCTTGCCCCTCACCTTGGGAAGTCCTCACCTTCTGGGTGGGGGCCTGAGAAACCCTCAGGCTTCTCCTGTGGCAGCTTCTCACAAGGCCTAGGGAGGCTGCCTTGCAAGTCCTTTTCTACCTTCCCTTCTTACCACCATCACCCCCATACCCCCCGCCTCCCCCTACACCCATACAAGCTGCCACTGTTGGGAAATCTGGAGCTTTGTGTGTTTTCTGGTAGTTGATGGCTGACCTGATGTTTAGAAAACAGAAACATGAAGCGGCCATCAATCTTTACCACCAAGTCTTGGAGAAAGCGCCAGGTAATTCTGCCCATGGAGACTGCCTGTACCAGTTCCCACTGAGCAAGGGCTGCTCTCCCAGAGAAGGGTGGGACCTCTCCCTCCTTCCTGACTGGGCAGAGGAAGCCCCTTCCTCCCTGATTGTTCCAGAGAAGCAGGAAACTGATAAAGACCCAGTGGAACGTGCCGGCCCTTCCCGAGTCCAAGGGGCCAGTTCCTGGTCTCAAGGACTTGGCACTGGACCCAGGACAGCATGTCTGTCCCCAAATCACAGCCAATGGGGCTTGACACAGTCCCCTTTTGAGGTCACAGCCACTTGGAGGGACTAGAAATTCTCCCCCGTTGTATAGCTTCATTCCCATTCACTGCAGCGTAAAACCACCCCTTATTGCTGGGGAAAGGGGCCAGACCTGAGGCTCAGGTTGGAGCCCTGGCAGGCCCATGGCAGTGTGCCCATAGGCCCAGGAGGTCACCACGGTTAGGAGTATGGGTGCTGGGGCCAGGCTGCCTGGGTCTGAGTCCTGGTCTACCACTTACTGGTTGTGCAACTTTCAGCAAATTATTTCTCCATGTCTCAGTGTCCTCATCTGTAAAACAGACACAATAAGAGTACCTACCTAGGCTGGGCATGGTGGCTCACACCTGTAATCCTAGCACTTTGGGAACCCGAGGCGGGCAGATCACAAGGTCAGGGGATCGAGACCATCCTGGCTACACGGTGAAACCCTGTCTCTACTAAAAATACAAAAAAATTAGCCAGGCGTGGTGGCGGGTGCCTGTAGTCCCAGCTACTCGGGGGTGGGCTGAGGCAGGAAAATGGCATGAACCCAGGAGGCAGAGCTTGCAGTGAGCCGAGATCACGCCACTGCACTCCAGCCTGGGTGACAGGGTGAGACTCCATCTCAAAAAAAAAAAAAAAAGATTAGGTACCTACCTAATCTTGCAGTTAATATATAGGTAAAGCACTTAATACCAGGTACAATATAAGTGCTATATAAGTGTTAGCTGCTATTCTTTACTATTTTTAAGCATTAGTATTATTCTTTACTCAACCCTGGAGACCAGTGGAGACTCTGGAGCTGTTGGAATGTCCCTGCTCAGCCCAGATGGGCAGTATCTCTTGGCTTCTCCTAGGGCCCCAGCACCCTCATCTGATAACAGCTACTGGGCATTTCAGCCTGGAGATTTCTGTCTCTTATTTTAGACAATTTTTTGCTATTGAATAAATTAATCGATCTGCTAAGAAGAAGTGGTAAACTTAAAGACATTCCTGCCTTCTTTGAATTGGCCAAGAAGGTGTCTAGCCGGGTGCCTTTGGAACCAGGGTTCAATTACTGCAGAGGTATCTACTGCTGGTGAGTTGGGTGTGGTGTGTTGAGGGGCAGCTGTGTGCAGGAAGCCCTACTGGCAGATAGGCTAGGCCCTTGCTCTGCACAAAAGGAGCAGAAATTCTGCCTCCAGGACACCCGGACCCAGCAAGTGAGGGCCCATGGGGGCAGGGGTGGAACCCTGTGGAAGTCAGGGAGAGCCTGCAGCCTCTGGATGGAGGCCAGGTGAGGGCCACTTGGGCAGGCCACCAGCCTGCATCCAACACCCAGGTCCGACGCCTGCATCTCCTCCAGGGGAGCTGGGAAACCAGAGATCCAGCCTCTGCTTTGTGCAGACTCACAAAGTGGTCCTTGTATATCCCTGCCCTGTCTGGGCCTCAGTTTCCCTCACTGATTCTTGGTGTTTTCTCCACCACAGGCACATAGGGCAGCCCAACGAAGCCTTAAAGTTCCTGAACAAGGCACGCAAGGACGGCACTTGGGGCCAGAGCGCCATCTACCACATGGTGCAGATCTGTCTGAATCCAGACAACGAGGTTGTGGGCGGAGAGGCTTTTGAGAACCAGGGGGCTGAGAGCAAGTAAGGGCCCATGGAGGCAGGGGCGGAACCCTGGGGAAGTTACAGAAAGCCTGCAACCTCTGGGTTGAAGCCAGGTGAGGGCCACACGGGCAGGCCACCGGCCTGTGTCTGATACCCAGGTCTACCACCTGCAGCTACATGGAGAAGAAGGAGTTGGAGCAGCAGGGTGTGAGCACCGCCGAGAAACTGCTGCGTGAGTTTTACCCACATTCAGACTCCAGCCAGACCCAGCTGCGGCTGCTGCAGGGCCTCTGCCGGCTGGCCACCAGAGAAAAGGCTAACATGGAGGCTGCGCTGGGCAGCTTCATCCAGATAGCGCAGGCTGAGGTGTGGCTGGTGGGGACTGGCGGGCATGGGCAGGTGGCAGGGCCGAGAAGACCAGGCGGCCAACACGTGCTGACGTCCACTTCCTACCTGGTGTGCAGAAGGACAGCATCCCTGCCCTGTTGGCCTTGGCACAAGCCTACGTGTTCCTGAAGCAGATCCCCAAGGCGCGTATGCAGTTGAAGCGCCTGGCCAAGACCCCCTGGGTGCTGAGTGAGGCTGAGGACCTGGAGAAGAGCTGGCTCCTGCTGGCCGACATTTACTGCCAGGGCAGCAAGTTCGACCTCGCCTTAGAACTGCTGCGGCGCTGTGTGCAATACAACAAGGCAAGGAGCCACACACACACTAGGGCTGCGGGATGGCAGAAAGGGTTCTAGGCATTCCAGGAAGGTGAAGCAGGCTTTGCAGGTAGAGGCCATATGGAATAAGAACTAGTCGGGAAGAGGCAGGCTGAGAGGGGCACATGGGCGACAGACCAGGATAGGAATGAGGATCAAGGGCGATGGACCAGGTGAGAGGAGGTGCACAGGGGTCGTGTTATGTCCAGAGGAGGGAACACTAAAGGACAGAAAGAGATGGGAAAGCTTCATGGGTTCCAAGCTGGAGGGACTTTTGCAGGTCAGAGCAGGCCAGGAATGGGAGTGGCGGAACAGGAGGGCTGCAGGGAAAGGGGTTACGCCAGTGTCTGGGGTAGCTGAGAGGAGGGCACACAGTTGGCTTCTTGCAAAGGTTGGGGTACCCCTGGGGTCCCTTGGCAGTTTGGTTTATGGCAGCTCACTTCTGTCCCTTGCCTGCTTCTGGTTCTGGTCCCAGTCCCACCCTGGCCCAGGGAACCAGTTGGGGCTTCCGCTCTGCAGAGGCTCTAACTGGCTTTCCCTGCAGTCCTGCTACAAGGCCTATGAGTACATGGGCTTCATCATGGAGAAGGAGCAGTCCTACAAGGATGCAGTCACCAACTACAAACTGGCCTGGAAGTACAGTCATCATGCCAACCCTGCCATTGGTAAGGCAACCCGCCAGGGTGCACGTGAATGGACGTGGGAGGGAGGTGGGCAGGAGGGCCCCCACCATGACCCCAGAACTCAAGGCCTGTACCCTGGCTGTTATGAGAACCAGAGGGGTTCTCAGGTCACCAGGGTGCCACCATCTATGCTCTCCATGTCCCCGGTAGGCTTCAAACTTGCTTTCAACTACCTGAAGGACAAGAAATTTGTGGAGGCCATCGAAATCTGCAATGATGTAAGCCAGCAGCCTTGGTGGGGAGGGCCTGGTGTAGTGGTGGGGAACGCTGCATGATACTGCACACCCATTCTCTCTCTGTTCCAGGTCCTCAGGGAGCACCCCGACTACCCCAAGATCAGGGAGGAAATTTTGGAAAAGGCCCGAAGGTCCCTGAGGCCCTAGCTGGGGTCAAGGGGCCTGGACCAGTAGAAGCCATCAACCTACTGAAGTTGTGTGGAGGGATAGAAAGTGGGTCAGTGGAGAAGGGATTCAGAAAATGACACATTCTTCCCCATTTCTATAGTGTATGTGGTTTATTTTGAGTCATGTCTCATCTGACCTAACTTTATGTTTTTAAGGCACAAGAAATTTTGCTCTGGGAAGAAAGACATCAACTGGCTTAACTTTTGCTGGGCTCATTGGGCGCTAACAGACCTTGCTTTTATCCCACTCTTTGAGGGGGCGGAGGGGAGCAAAGAGGGGGCTCCTAGTGGAATGGTGGTTGAAAAGAATCCCCTTCAGCTGTTTTTCAATGGTTGTTGCCCCTCTCCTGTCTGGTCTCCAGGATCCTGGAGCTAAAGAAGCAGATACTTCTCCCTGCCATGCTACCCTCTGAGTCTGCCTGGCGGTGGGCCCAGGATGCTGTGGGCAGTGGGCCCAGACAGGAGGATTAACTGCAGAAGGCCCCCACAGCTAAGGCCCTGTGTGAGAGGGCCTGCAGGGTGCAAGAGCCATTGTCCCACCCTGTCCATGCATTGTTTCCCTTTCCCCTGCCCCCCGCACCCCCACTCCCCGCCAAGTCCAGCTGGCTTCTTCTGGTCCTTACCAGTTTGGGACAAACCTGACTACCCTCGCCTGGCACAAGGAAATACATTCCAAGAAAAAATAGTTCCCACTTCAGCTTTTACAAAATACATTGCCTATCTAACATCCTACAGAAAACCTTTTAATGTCTAAGGGGGCAAATGCAGTGGTTCCTATTTAGATGAATAATGTTAACTGCAACTGGCAAGAGGGTGACAGAGGGCACCTTTGCTGTGCTCCCAATACCAGTCTTCCTTGATGTCATTAAGGATGCCAATAATGGGACAGTCTGGCCTCAGGACAATCAGGAAGCCTAGGATCTCCCAATGTGGCCTTCCCAGGTCCCTTCCCCTCTCTGGGTCTTAGTGGTGTCCCCATTTGTGGCAGGAAATTAGATGTCTCCCAAATCATGGCACAACTCTCTGCCAGTGATACACAGCAAACATTTTAAAGTTTAATAACTATGTGTTTTTAAAAACACATCATTTTTACATGGAAAACCAACTAGCACAGAAAAGTCAGGAATTTATGGGTGCTGTTCCATGGGATGGGTTTAACTTTTAAGCATACTGATATAACTGATTTAAAGAAAAATTATTTAGAGTAAGTAGAATGCAGATATGGGCAGAGTTTTCAAGAGCAGTTGTCCAGTGACTAAGGTTTGGGAACAGTGGACAGATAAGGGTCCCTTTGGAACAGTGTAACTCGGATGGTGCTGAGCCTTGTTTTTATAACACACTGCTGATCACATACATGGTTTGTTGATATGAGCTGGGGATCTGGAATGCTTTCTCCAGGTTACTACCATTTTTCCTATGGGAAAACCCAGTCCCCTTTCTGTGATCTGCTTTACAACCCAGTTTTGTTGGGACAGGTTTGTTGACAGGTCTATCTATATGGAGAATGATCCTGTAAAGGGATTGTACATTAATCATGTTTTTGCTGTAAAACCTAGATTGTCTTCATGTATCTAAAAACAGAGAAACAAAAACTAAGAACCCTGTGGCCCTAGATGGGAGTAGGCAGGCCTCAGTCCAGCCATGGGCTGAGTCCATGTGGTGGAAGCCTGTTGGGACTTCCTGCCAGAGTACTGGAGCTGAGGGCTGCCACCCAGACCACCAGGCCAATCAGAGTGACCCTGGGAACCCTTGAAGAACCCAGGTTTTGGATTGTGCATGCTGAAGTAATCGCTACAGAAGGGTGTCTAGGCACCAGTGAAGAAGAGACAGGACAACTCAATGTACCAGGGTACTCTAACCTGAGAAGCCTATTCCTAGTTAAGCTGGTTACAGGGACATACTACCCCACCATAGGCCAGACTCCAAACTATGAGTGTGAGTCCTCTAATGGCACTGATATGGCCATGTGGTCATGACCGTGCATGTCCAGAGGCAAGAGACATACCTGAAGGGTGACAGGACAGGCAAAAAAAGGATTAAACATTCAGAGAAAGAATGGCAGAAACATGAAAATCGATGCAAGTTGCAAACATACACAGGACTTGCATGTTCCAGGCACTCTTTAAGGGCTTTGTAAATATGAAATAAACAAGTTTATGAGGTGAGTGGTGTTACTGTTTGCATGTAGTATTGAGGACACCCAGGCACAGAGGGAGTAATTTGCACAAATCACCTCACTAGGTAGCAGAAAATCTGAGATTCAAGCCCAGCATTCTGGCTCTGTGCTCTTACCAGTTAAGCCAAAGAGATGAGTGAGCCCAGTACAGACCAAGGCAGAGAATTAGAGCAAGGAGACCCAAATCAGTTCTCCTCTGGCGGTTCCTCCTTCCAGCTCTTGTACAAATCACTATCATTCCTAAGAGGGAAGTCAACCTTTCTCAGGCCCCCAGACTGGGGCTCCCCAGAGCAGGGTGTGGCCTACTCCTCTGGCCTGCTGCCCAGCTGAGCTGCCAGGGACAGCTCAGACAGGTCTGGCTGGTGCAGAGGGATGAGGTTCTGCAGCTTCCCCCTGCCCTTTCCGCTGCCCACCTGCTCAAGTCCCCAGGGACCACAGCTGCTATGTAAGGCCATCACCAGGCCTTGACCAGGCACATGCCCTTACCCTGCCTCCACCCAGGTTGGTGAATTCACCCTCAGGACAAGGCCTCAGCTCAGTGTGGGTGTGTAGGAAGAAGGGTGCCCTTACCCATCCCCAGCAGATAGCCCCATGTCAGAAGACCCTGGTGCTGCTCCTCCCCACCACCCCAGGTCACCACTGTAGAGGAACAGGTTACTCCAAAGGAAAAACTGCTCTATCTGCCTGGCCAGCCTCTCAGCTGGCTTCCTGCCTCCAACTTGACTGGCTTGCCTGGAAAGAGGCCCAATATGCTGGGTATGCCTACTCCTACCCCTCAACACAGCCTGTGTCCATACTCCCCTCTGCAGGGCTTGTCCCCCATCCCCTTTGCCCCTGCTTCCCACCCCACAAATACATACCACATTGCTAAAAATAAAGCCTCTTTATTGGTACCTGTAAGCTCAGGTACAAGGTGTTCCCACAAGCACACAGGCTGGCAAGGCCTCCTGGGCAAGGGGGCAGGCCCAGAGCCTGCGTTTCTTGGCACAGACACAGAGAGAAATGGAATAAATTATAGTTCTGACACTCAGGGACAATGTAGAAATTATGATGCAAAATCAAACATTAGCAAACAAAGGGTATAAAAACCCTCAGGAGCCACCCCTCGCCAACTGGCCTCAGGGCATGGGCAGGTGGGCCAGGCTGAAGTGCAGTGCCCAGAAAGCCCTGAGATAATAGTCTGGGGCATGGTTCGCGCCCCGAGGTAGGCCCTTTGCCCTCTCTGGGCTTCCTGTTTCCTCCTTCCCCCTCCTACATCCCTGGGCCTGGAATAAAGGCTGTGGCCTTTGGGAAGGGGGAAGATGGAACAGAGGGCAGGAAGTGGAGGGGGCAGGGTGGGGCAGAAGGGAGTTTTGGTCACAGCTGTTCAGCCCAGGCTCTCCCCCTGCCTAGATGATGTCCTTGGCCAGCACCTGCCCGCAAAGCCATCTAGGAGCCAGGCAGCAGACATAGATCACAGAGCTCAAATCCACACCTAGTCTGCACCAAAGCCCAGGCAGGGCAAGGTGTAGGACTACAAGGCCAAAGGGGCTCTTGAGGGCCTGTGCCCACCCCACCCCTGGCATTACCCACCAGCCAAAGAGGTGCAACCAAAGCCTCCTCAATCTCCAAATAAATTATGGAAATAAATTATAGTCTTCACAGTCCAGTGGATTTAGCCACCCATGGGTCTAGGGCTCAGGGTGGCAGAAGCCGCCTGATTTCAGCCCTGTCTCACCGTCTTTGGGCTAAGGAACATCACGCAAAGACCGAAAAGTGGTCTGCCAAGCTCCAGAGGAGCCACATTTTCTCCTCTTCCAGGCTCACGTTGTGGAGATAGAAGAGCAAGCTGTGGGTGTCGGGGGCCGGGCAGCTGAAAGGGGAAGCCCCCTCCCCCCAGTCCTCTCTTCAGCACAGAAAAGTTAAAACAAATAAATAAATCCAGAGAATTGTTTGAAAACCAGGAGTGTGCACATGGCACCTGTGGGTGAGCCAGCCAGTGGGAGACTGTTACGCAGACTCTGGGGAGCCCCATAATTACAAGAAAGCAGCAACAGGTCTCTTGGGGCTGGGAAAAGGCATCCTGGTCCTCACACCGGCACAGGCTCCATTAGAGATGCTGGGACAGTGTCCTCAAACTGGCTGTCAATAAAGGGATCTAGGGCTTCGGCGGCTGGCTCGGAGAAGCCCATGAGGGACTCCAGGAAGCAACTGCTGGCATCCCCAGGTGGAGACAGGCCAGGCAGGGGGAAGTGAGGTGCCTCGATGTTGTCCAGGCTGTCAGACACCTTCTGTGATGTGTAGTGAGGCCCCAGACTATAATCTGGCAGAGCCTGGAGTAACTCAAAGGAGTCACAAGAAGACAAGCTGAGATCCACTGAGCTACTCCGGCCAGCGTCCATGCTGGGTGGCACTGAGGTGCCAGGAAGGCTGCCTTCCCTTGACCCTTCAAGGCCACCATTTAGGAAGCAGCTGGCATCCAGGTTGGCATTCTCATCCAGGATGCCTGATGTGAAGCTACAGCCAGAATAGCTGTGGGTCCAGCTGGCCAGGCCACCAGGGTCACTAGTACCAAAGATGTCAGCTGGATGGAAGCAGCTGAGGTTGTCCAGGTTCCCCACACTCCCTTCCTCCTCTTCCTCCTCCTCCCCACCGAAGTCAGAGTCACTGAAACTCAAGATGCGTGCCAGGCTGTCATCATCAACGCCAGGCTGGAAGCCAGGGCCAGGCAGGCCTGGGTGGGTGGGGCAGTCAGGAGCCTCACTAGTGCCTGATGCTGATGAAGATGCTGTGGAAGAATCAGTCATGTCGCTGCTGCAGCTGTTGTCTCCCAGCTCATTGTTCATGGGGGGCTTGGCCAGTGGGAAAGTAGGGACCAGGGCCTCCTCACCAGGGCTGGGTGGGCTGCCCTGGGCAGGGGCCTCCAGCTCCCTAAAGCTCTCAGCCTCCTGTTCCAACTGCAGGCGGGTGAGTGTGTGGATGAAATGGGTCTGAACTCTTGCCTGATTAAATTCCACACGGCCCATGGGGTTCTCACAGCCCTCCCTGCAGCAGCCACAGGGGAATGCTGTGTGGTCCATCTGCAGAGAAAAGTAGAGGTACAAGTGAGGGTTCTGTGGAGTGCAAATAAGTCCCCACGCTCAGGATCCCCATCCCAGTCCAGCCATCACACCTGGCACTTGATGCCTGCCAGGCTGCAGCTGCAGGTCTCAGGGTCGCAGATCCTATCGCAGTGACAGCCACAATCCTCCCGGGATTGGCGCAGTGCCTGCAGCTCCCGCTTCTCCTCCCGATCGATCCTTCGCACACCTGAAGCCCTCAGCAGAGCTCGACGTCGCCGGGCTGGGTACGGCTGTAGGAAGCTCACTTCTTCCAACCGGCCACCTGCCACAGCGACTGCCAAGTCCTCCTCCACAGAGGCGTCATCAATGGCATCCACCACAGGTGGCAGCCCTGCCTCTGCCTTGGGTACCCCAGCTGCCGAAAGCTGCATCCACAGGAAAGAGGGATGTGAGAAGCACAGACATGGACATGGGCTTAGCCCTACTGTCATTAGACAAACCCTCCCCAAGTGCTTACCCCCCCACTACTCGTGCTTAATCTTCGATGGGCACTGTGTGTCAGACAGTGAACAGGACAGCCAAGAAAACTGCCCTCAGGGCATTTGAAAAAAAAAAAGAGAGATATCCTACTCATGGCATTCCCTAGATCATGGACAGACTCCCTTTCCTAACCAGACAGATACGCACCCCCTCCAGTTCATATCAACTTCACATCCCCCTCTCCAAAAAGTTCAGATTCAGGTATCATGCCCCCAGCCCCTGCAGCAAATAGACACGAGCCCTCCTCTGCGCCTCCTGTTGCAGACAACCCAGGCAACAGACTCCAATCAAGCCAATCACTAGGCCCACAGGCCTGTTTCCCCATAAACATAATGAGCAAGTCAGCACCCACCCCTGGTACGCCCACCCCTCAAGGTTAGGACTCCAGGAGCTGCCTCAAGAGGTGGGCCACGGAGAGGGCTCTCTCTACCTTCCACTGCAGCATCTCCAACTTCTCCTCTTTCAAGCGCTGGCGGAGCTTCTCGTGCCGTGCACGGGCTTGCTCCTGCGCAAACTCAGCCAAAGAGAAGCGACGGCAGGCACTGTGGCGAGGGGCCATACCCAGAGTACAGCCACCACGGCTGGGCACACTGGTGAAGCCCTGGCAGCGGGGGAAGTAGAAGACGGTGATCCCATCAAAGGCTACACGGCCTGGGCGCTCCCGGCGAGCCCGCTTCAGGATAGACAGGGCTAGAAAGCAGGCAAAGATGGGCTGGGGATTAGTTTTCAGTGAGGCACAACTTACCTCCAAAAAGATCATGCCAGACTGCCCTCCCGCCTCCCACCTTTTCCCTCCTCCCTCTCCACCCATTTTGAAAAAAGAAATGTGAATTTAGGAGCCTGTGTGGTTGGGACTGGAGCGGCTGAAACTGAATACCACACCCATGTCAGAACTGGCTTATTGTTATTTACCAGTCCAAATGACAGTATTCGTAAGATTAAACATCTTTCCTATGTTTATTAGCCATGTACAGGTCCTTTGTACAGTTTTCTATTTTTTTTTATTGATTTGTAGGATTTCTGTGTTTTGCAACAGGCTTAAAAAGGCTTTCCCTTTACAAGTTAATGTTTATTGATTAGTAAGCTATGTACTGGTATTTTCATTAGGTTGAACCATAGCAAATTACCATGTAATCGTCAAATATTGGAAATTCCATATATTTCAACTTACTATATTAATTTTGTACCCAGCTACCAGAGGGAATTCCCTTCTAAAAGGTTTTCTGTTTATACTGTTAGATTCCATGTGCTAAAAATTATATTCTTTTTATGTGTAATGCACAGATATATACCTACAGTACATAAAAAGGTAAACAGCACATCTATTGTATTAAAATTTCATGGTGGGGGGTAATTAAGGAGAAAATGTCTAAATAGGCTTCCTGGGGAACAATAATGAAAAATAAGGTCCAGAAACACTGCTCTAGGGCCATGTTCATCAGTCTGGAATCACAACTATACAAGCTTGAAAATAACCAGGAAAAACCCCTTTTCACTATGTTCAGGCAAAATGGACAGCATTTTGACAGGAGAGGGACCGGCTTGACAGGCCCCGTGGCAGAGAAGCATGGGGCGGGCGGGGACCTCCAGCAGTTCCATTTGTAGGACGGTAGGGTGCTCATTGGAGAAACGAAACTGGAACAGAAGGGAGGGGCCAGACCGGGAAGGCCCTGAGGGCACTCTGCAGAGCTGCATCCTGGATGTCATCACTCCCAAGGTCAAAGGTGAATTAGCTGGGCTCAGGTGCCCCTGGACAGTGGACACTGAGCGACCACTATATTATAGCTCATGAGAGCTACCGCCATGGGGACCTAACCACCAGAGGCCAAAGGCATTTGGTCAGGGACTTCTAAATTTCATCTTTCAGGAAGGCAGGCAGGTGATGGAGTTCCCAGGGGAGGGAGTACTCACGGGTGAAACTTCTGGGGCCACAGAAGTCACGGTCAGGCAGGGGCATCTGATCCCAGGGGCCTTCCTCCTCTGAGTCCCAGGCACGGGAGACAGAAGAGCTTGGGGAGCAGGAGCGAGACTGGCACCCAGAGGAAGAGGAAGAGGAGGAGGAGGAGACCGAGGAGTTGTCCTCATCCAGCTGGTCAAATTTCCTCTTCAACAGCCCAGTCATGGTGGTGCCGGACGTGCTCTGGGGTCTGGGGACAGACAGCCTGGAATGGGAATGAGAAGGCTCTAAGTGGCAGGCAGGCAGCAGCAGGTGGACTTCCAGCCAGGATCATCATCCCTCCCACTTACCCTCCAAGGCATCCCAGACCCTGGCCTCTGCCCTCCAGCCCTGCCTGTGGAGCTCTGTGTGGGGGAGGGCACAGTCTCCAGGAGGATCTCTGCACAAGACACAGCACCTCCCTCCCTCCAAACTAATGTGCAAATCCACGGCCTGATGCTTCAAACTCCCACCTCTGCCCAAAGCCTTCCCAGGCACCAGGCACCTTCCCCACTGCCTCCTACAACACACACTTATATACATACACAAAACACACACACACACACACACACACACACACATATGCATCCACACCAGCAGGGGAAGGAGGCAGACAGACCAACAGATGGACTGACAGACCTCAGCCTGGTCTCACTCATTCCCCAACAGGAATCCTGGGGCTGACTCACAGGCTGGGTGATTCACACAGCTTGCATCTGTGTGCCTGTGTGTGTGTGTGTGTGTGTGTGTGTATGTGTGTGTGTACGCCCTACAGCCCGCACAGCCCGCACGGCCCTGGTATGGTGGCTCTGCTTCCTCCTCCTCCTCCAGCACACCCACACAGGCACGCCACTCTGCACACAGGCAGGGCTGCGGGCCCTTGCTCCAGGCTAGCCAGGCACTCTGGGGAACAGGCTGGCTTTGACGTTGGCCTCCATTCCTAGACGGAGTAGTTTCTGAGCCCTTCCCCTCCCGGTGTGGGAGCTTCTCAGACTTTCCCTTAGAAACCCCCGCTCCACTGTCAAGAAGTCTCCTGCCTCCAGGCCTGTGTGACCACAGCCACTAAGGCTGTCTCTTTAACATCTCATTTGATCCTAATGTCCAAAGTCTCTCCTGTCTGTGGCTTCATGACATGGAGCACCCCACAACACAAGTGAGAGTCTCAGCCCTCAGCAGAAGTATAACCAGAGAGTCCCACAGCTGGCTGGCCTTATCCAAGCAGAAGAAACTTGGGGCTCATTCCCTGGAATGCTTCAGCAAATAAGGGTCCTTCCCAAGGTTTGGCAAGCCCCAGAGGACTCAATCCCAAAGGCTGAGTACAGCTACCTTGTGTCTGTTGCTCCAGCTGGGCCTTCGGGGAGGTCACCAGGGGGAAAGGGAAAGGAAGTTGAAGCTGAGGCCGAGGCCCCAGTGCTGGGGAACCCTTCCCCCACTGCCATCACAGGAAATGAAAGAGAACAGGAAAAACCAACCAGAAGGCTGTCTTGGTCTCCTCTACTCAGGTGTCCTTTCCAAACACTCCTTTGCCCTCTTCCCAGCCGCCTACGAAGTCCCCGAATCCTGTAGTTTGCTGTCAACCTTACTAACTGGATAATGTTTACCCCAGGGACAGCCTCCCCTAGGCAAGCGTGAGAGAAGCAAGAAAATCTCCCTCCCCGGCCAATCCCCCACCCTGGGCCTGGGGGAAGAAGACTCACAGATGTTTCCGGGGGCTTCTCCGTGGGTAGTTTCTCAGGCTTGGCACCCCCCCTCCCAGGGTCAAACCACAAACAAAAACAACCCAGCTCCCAGCTGACCAGCAGGTTCTCCCAGGAGGTGGGGGATTCATGATCCAGAGGCAGGCATACTCACATGTACACACATGCTCAGACCACACGGAAACAAACATATGGACAAACAACACCCACACATCCTGTCCCCATCGCATCCTGCCAAGAGACCCCATCCTTTCCCAAGTTCCAGATGCCATCTACAGGGTCCTGAATGCCTCCTTCACCACACATCCAGCCTGAGATCCCCCAGGACCCACTGCCCACTTGTTATCTCCGCCCAACCATCCCCTAGAAACATAAAATTCTGCAGGCCCCAAATCGAACCCCTTGTCTCTGTTCCCCACCCCCCATGCCATCTGTTCCTCTTCCTGTGTTCCCTATCTTAGTAACAGCCCCACCACCCACCCAGTCACTCAAGCCAGAAACCTGCAGTCATCCTCAACTCCTTCCTCTCTCTTCCTCCATCTATATCCAGGCACGCCATGCCTGGGAGTTCATGTAAATCCATTTAATCCACACAGAGCCAGGAACAGACCCAGGAGGTATCATGGAGGCCACGTGGCAGTGTTAAGAGCTTCGGCTCCAGAACCAGACTGCCTGCTTTTGAACTCTGGCTCCGCTATTACTTGGCTGGGTAATCCTGGGCAAGTTCCTTAACCTCTCTGTGCCTCCAATTCTTTGTCTTAAGACCTCATAGGGTTGGGGGGTTTAGAAGAATCAACACATGTCACATGTTCTTAGATTAGTGATAAGTGCTCAGTGAATGTGTTATTCCACACTGTTAAAAAAAAAAAAAAATGAGCTCCAGCTCCTGGATGCACACAACACAGATGCATCTCACAGACATCATGCTGAGTGAAAGAAGGCAGACACGAAATATATGCAGATGTTCAAAAAAAAAGGCAGAACTACTCTGTGATGATATAAGTCAGAGCAGTGGTTCCCCAGGGGAGGGAGAAGGACACCCTGGAGAGAGTCATGAGGGAAATTTTCTGGGGTGGGAGGTAGGAAGGGCTGGGGGACCTGTAAAAGTTCTATGTTGATCTGCATGGTGGTTAAATGAATGTCTAAAATTGTAAAAATTCGTCTTATGGACACTTAAGATTTATATACTTATGTATTTTATTTAGGTTACTATCAATTTAAAAAGTTCACTAACCTTAACATGTCTCTGTCCCCACAGCGGCCACCCCATGTCCCTCTGCTCCTGCCCTCTTTCCCCAGCCATTCTTGATCCTGCAGCCAGAATGACCTTCTTAAACCACACATTTACCTGCCACTCCCACGCCTAGAACCACTCTATAGCTCCCCTTGGGGCATTAGGATCAAGTCCAGAATTCAAGAAGCTGAAGCTGACCTGGCCACTGCTTCCCTCTCTCCACCTTGCTCTCTTTACTCCAGCTGAACTGGCAGTTCCCGTAATGGCCATGTCCCTGCTCACCTCCTGGCCTCTGCAAAGCTGAAACAACCCAGCCTTATTCCCTTTCAGAAAGTCATCTTTCAAGGGGCCTCCTGAATCCCCCACTCCTTCCTCCTGCCTTTCTGTGCTCCTGCTATGGACTGAATATTTGTATCCTACCAAAATTCTTATGTTGAGACTGAATCCCCAGTGTGACGGTATTTGGAGGTGGGCCTTGGGGTAATCAGGAGATAAATGACACCTTATTAGCACCTTTATAAGAAGTGACACAAAAGAGATGGTCTCCCTCTCCAACATGTGAGCTCAGACCCAGCAAGAAGGTGTCCATCTGTGAGCCAAGAAGGCAGACTTCATCAGGCTGACTAGAGCCTTGATCTTGGACTTCACAACCTCCCAAGGTGTGAAAAATAAATATTTTGTTTAAGCAACCCAGTCTATGGACTTTCTATTATAGCAGCCCAAAGTAAAACAGCTCCCAAAAACCCTGGTATTTCCCTATCACAGACTTTGTCTGATCAGACTGCAAGGGCCTCATTGCTCATCTGCCTCACACTGAGGGCATTTCTCTCTGGCTGCCCCTGTGCCCATGTCTAGGACAGAGTCTGGCATAGAGAAGGCACCTGATAATACCAGAGGTAAGCAGACCAGCCCTGCATATCGGATATAGACCCAACTGCACAGGCAATCTTACGCACATGAGGCTGCTGAGGGCGACTGGTCAGTGTGACCTTCTCCTGCTCCTGTCACAGTTAATTTAAGAGGGGCAGGAGGAGAGTCACATGTCTATCCCCCAGCTGTGCCAGAGGGTACAAGCAAGAATGGTGCTCAAAAAGGGTGGCTCTGGTGGCAGGAGAGGGAAGCTCAGGCTGCAGGCAGGTGCCAATGTAGGCAATCCCAGGAGGCTCCCTGGTCCCCCAAGAGGAAACAGATGGAGAGAGATGTCAGGAAAGCAGGCTCAGCCACGCACTGCGGCTCTGCCTAAGGGATCGCCACAGAAAGAGAACTTAAGGTGAGGAGGTTATGACCTCCAAGCCTACAGACAGGGAAACAGAGACACAGGGAAGCTACGGTCATGCTGCAGGTTCTAGTGATGAACAATCCCCTCCAAATCTGCAGAGCGGGAATGAAATGAGAAATTACCTCCTCCCTGATACTCCTCTGGAGAGGCGGGGGAAGTGCCCCTGGTTCTCATGTTCCTCTGTTCCACCTCGGAATCCAGAGGCTAAGAGGCAGAGGCAGGAGATGAAACAAAAAGACTGAGCCAGAGACAAGGAGAGGCCAAGAGGGAATGAAACATAGTGAGAATCTAAGAAAAGTGTCAGACAGTGAGTCAGAGGTGGGGGGAGGGGCCCTCAGCAGCTACCCAGGAATCAAGATCCTGACCATGGCAGTGTTCCCAGGGTGAGCACAGCCCCCTCCCTAGGGTCCTGGAGGAAGGAAAAGCAGTTCCCAGGAGCTGGCTCAGACAGAAATACCACACCGCCGAGGAACCCCAGAGACGGGCCCTGAATCTGAGAGCCAGGCTTCTTCTGGGATCTGAGCCCTGACAATCAGGCAGCCCTCCTGCCACCACACACAGGCACTGACAACCCCCCACTCAACTGGCCACAGTTATCCACACGCTCAGGTCACACTGTGCAAATCCAGGAAAGGCCACCTCACCCCTGGGCACCAAGCAACCAAAGGCTGTTTTTGAGAAGTGGGGGCGGGGCTTGAAAACGTCACAGCAACTCCTCTGTCTACCTCAGCAGTCCTACCAGTGCCCCAGGCCTCAACCCAAGCCAGTCTTAGGGAGGGGGCACCTTTAGCTGCCTCCATCCCCCTTCAGGAATCTGAAGAATGTGTCCTTTAACCTCAGAGCCCCAGGCCTTGGCCAGTCCCCCCAAAACACTTGGGGTCACATGACCCCTGTCCCTCAGGAACTTCCTGGGAGAAGGGGAGGGCACCTCCCAGCACCTCTAGCCCCCACTGAAAAACCAGCCTGGGTGGCCCTGAGAGGGCAGACCGAAAGCCTTGGCACCTCCTCCCCAACCATCCCTCTGAAGGAGAGCTGGGGGAGGGGACAGCTCCTCGGCTTTGGCCTCCAGGACCTGGCACTGGATAGGTGCCAAATGTTTGCTGGCTACATGAGGCACTTGTTCCTGCAGAAGGGAAACTGCACCTGACAATGACTGCTTCCTCCACCTAAGTGGGGCCTTCTTCCCTCTCTCATTCATTCATTCAACAAATACGCACTAAGCTCACATATGTGCCAAACACTGTGGCAGGCACTCGCGCATGCAGGAAGCAAGACTTATACAACTGCTGCCCTCTTGAAGCTCTGAATTGAGCAGGGAGGACAAATAGAGTGGGGTGCTGGGATGGAGGGTCTGAAGGGTGGGACAGGGTACGGCTGGGGTGAAGGTAGGTCTCTCCGAGGAAGGAATGTAGGCAGAGTTCCAGATAGGGGCTCCGCATGGGTAAGGAACAGGAGGAGGGACCAGCACAGTGTGATCGGAGGAGGGGCAGCCCGCGAGGCTGAGCCTGGGCTCCAGGGCAGGCTTTACCTCGAGGGCACGGCAAGCCACAGAAGGCTTAAGTAGGGAGTGACAATGCCAGATTTGCATTTTAAAAACGTGGCTCAGCACCGGGAGTGGAGGGGGTGTGACCGGTTGGAGGTGCTGCCAGGGCCAGGAGAGATGACAGGTCAAGGGCATAGGAGAAAGGCAGATACCAAGATGTGGAAAAGGAAGAGGGCAGGGCTGTCAAGGATTTGGGTCGGGGGAGGTGATGAGCTACTCTCCAAAAGGCTTGCGACTTCTGGGTGGAGGTGCTGGGTGGGCAGCAGGAGACGGGGAGGAACCCTCTGGTGTCAGGAGTGTGGGCTACGGCTGTGTGTGATTGTGCCGGGAGCGGGAGTGACTAAGTGTGTGACTATGGCTGTGGTGTGGGCATCTCCACAGTGCGTGCCTGTGAATGGGCCCCGGGGAGGAGAAACTGAGGAAGGGGAGGAAGTACGTGCTGCGGAAGGAGGAGAAGTGCGTGGGAGAGAGTCTACGTGTGCCTGCGGGTGGCCGGTGTAGCTGAGCCCGTGACTCACAGCAGTGGCCTCTGAGAGTGACGGCGACTGACAAACAGGTGAGCCTACGACACAATCCCTCCCTCCCGGGGTCCGTGACTCACCGCGCCTCCCTCTACGCTCATCCCTCCACTCCCTCCCTGACCGCCGCCGGCCGGGGGCGCCCGGCACACGCCGCAGCTCCCGCAGCCTCCCCGAGGGGGGAGCCCGAGGAGGAAGGCGACAAATGTCACCTGCTCCGGCCACGCGAGGAACTTCTGAAAAGTTCTCAGGCAACTGGGTCAAAAGGAAACTCACCCGCGGAAGCACGCCCCCGTCGCCTCGCCGCTCGCGCGCAAGCCCGGCTCTGTCCCCACTCGCGCCGAGCTCGGGGAGCCGTGACTTCTCTCGGGGTTACCGCGGCGGGCGGGGGAGGGGAGCAGAAAACTTGCGACTCCTGCCGGCCAGGCCCTCGGCCCCCGACTCCGGCCGCGGCACGCCGTCAGAGCCGGGCAGCTCCAGCCCCCGCGCCCGCTCAGGGTGCCGGGGAGTGAACGGCAGGAGGCAGGAGCGGCAGTGCCACTCGCGTTGGATGCCCCCTCCCCAAAGTCCCGTCCTGCCGGGCCCGAGGCCCCTCGGCGCTCACCTGCAATCCGGACGCTCGCGGAGGACAACGACGGGACCCGCGTCCCGGCCGGGGACGCCCCCTGCGCCGCGACTCTGTGCGCTCGGCTCGGCAGCCGTCGGTCCAGCCGCCCCTCGCTCTGCGCGTCCGGCAACGGCGGCGGCGGCGGGAGACTGGCTGCGCCCAGCCCCGCCCGCCGCTCCGCCCTCCTCGTCAGTGGAAAACTCCGGGGCTCACTGCGCTGACGCACGCCGGGCCTCCAGCCAGGCCGCCCGGCAGCCCCGCCCCGGAGGCGCCGCCTCCTCCCCCGCCTGGAGCCTGGCGCAGCGGCCTGGGGGCCTCCCTGCGGACTCTGACCCGGCGACTGCGCCTCCGCCGCTCTCCGCCCCCAGCCCTCTCCCGCCAGCGCCCTCCCCGCCCGGCTTCCAGCACGGTCCCTAAAGGCGCGGACGACTCAAGCCGGCAGAGCCGAGCGTAGAGATCCCCACCTCGCCCCACCGCCCCAGTTTACAGATGGGTAGACCGAGGCCGGGAGCACCTCGTAACTCCGCAAGGCCACGGGCTAGACAGTGGCAGAGCCGACGTCTCCTGTACGCTCTCCACCCCCACCCCTCTAGAGGGAGTTTATTTTATTCCAATCTAAAAGTTCCCCCCTCCGCCCCCAACCTACCACCCACCCCCAGATCCGCCGGAAAAGTAAACTGTGGCTGGAGAGGAATCTGGGGTGTGTGGGGAGCGGGGAGGCAGGGAGCGGGAAGGATGGATGTAATCAGTGGGCCTGAACTTCATTCCTGCCCACGGGCCAAGAGACCCTTCCCTGCAGAAGTTCCAAACTAGGGGTTCTTAGAACTAGCTTGCCCACTCCCACCTCAACCTTCCCTTAAAAAAATAAAAAAGGCTGGTTTCTTCCGGGCCAGATCTTGGCCACTTAAAATGGCCCACTGCCTTCTCTGCTCCCGCCAAGGCCTTTCCTGACTCGGGGCCAACCCTCCCGGTACGACATGCCCCGGCAACCAAGTCCTGGCCTGGGAGCCCACCCTCAGCCCCACTTCCCAACCGCAGGTACGAGTCTACTCATCACCTCGAGCGTTTCCACCCTCACGCTTTTACTGCAGCCGGTCTTCTCCACTGGAATGCTCTCCTGCCCTCTCTCTGCTTACCAGAATCCCATTGCTTTAAGGGCTCAGCTTGCACTGCCTCCTCCAGGGAGCCTTCGTGGGAGCCTGACCCTCCCCCTCCCAGTCCTGCTCCCGCTGCATTCTGGGTTCTTCTGACTGTCCTAGATGAATGCTGTCAGCCACTAGCCCAGCCCTCAGGATTCCATTCTACCTTCCTCCAGGTTGGGGGTGGGGGTGACCTCCTGGCCTGCTTGGATGGCATCTGCGGTGGAGTTGATGGTGAGAGCCCCTCTTCAGCCACAGAAGTGCATGTAGAATGGCAGGGGTCTGCTCCACTTTACCTTTCCTGCAAGAACAATAGGAGGAAAGCAGGTTGGGGGAAGATAAAGGCCCTGTCCTTCCGCATGCATTGAGTGTGTACCTGGGGGCCTGCAGGGGGAGGTGTCTGGGCAGCTGGAGCCAAGCTTCCAGCGGCTTCCCAGTACCCTCCTGATGAAGTCTCAACTCCTTGGGGCCTACAAAGCTGGAATAATCTGGCCCTTTCTCACTTTTGCAGTCTCACCTCTCTCTTCATACCCTCATTTACCACTCCCTTCCCCCCCCTTCAATGCCATTAATGTGTGTACGTGTCATTTTGTTGGTTTATGTGCTTTTTTTTTTTTCCGAGATGGAGTCTCACTCTGTTGCCCAGGCAGGAGTGCAGTGGCTCAATCTCGGTTCACTGCAACCTCCGCCTCCTGGGTTCAAGCGATTCTCCTGCCTCAGCCTCCCGAGTAGCTGGGATTACAGGCATGCGCCACCACGTCTGGCTAGTTTTTTTTGTATTTTTAGTAGGTATGGGGTTTCTCCACGTTGGCCAGGCTGGTCTCGAACTCTTGACCTCAGATGATCCACCCGCCTTGGCCTCCCAAAGTGCTGGAATTACAGGTGTGAGCCACCGCGCCCGGCCAGTTCATGTGCTTTTAACGTTAGTCCTTCTGCATTTGGTTTTATTTTATACATGAGGTATGATTCTGTCGCAGCCTCACCTGTACACTTCCACCTCATACCCCTGATGACTGCTCTCCAGCTCTGTTGGCCAGTTGTCAGTTCTCAGAGTATGTCCTGTTTTAAACTTTCAAGGATGCGGATCCCACCTTGCACCTGCCTTGCACCCACTTAGTTGTGTGGTTTCCTTGTGCATTTCCTTGTGCTTTGTCTGTGAGCAGTGGGAGGGCAGGAGCAATGTTGGACTTGATCACTGCTCTATCTCCAGTGCTTGATAAGAACTTGTTGAATAAACTAAACATGACTAGTAAATGGGTAAAGTTGCTAGGGCTCAAGGAGAGGGCAGGGCTGGAGATGGCAGTGGATGGATTTTTAACACACAGCTAGCACACTGAAGCTATAGTGTAGCTGAGAATGCACAGGAAGGAGCTTAAAGGCTACAAAGCTGGGTGTCTGTTGCTAGAGGTGACTCCACTCTCAGGGCTTTAAGGGGTAACCCCGCAGGCCACCCACCCTCCACCACCCACCTCAGACCTCAGCTGTGCTCTCACTGTGGCTGCGGGCTGCAGACGTTGCTATTCCCAAGGAATCCTTTCCACTGCCTGCCTTCCTGCCTGCCTCTAATCTCCAGGCCAAGTTTCCAGCAGAAGAGAGGCTTCTATGATACCCAGAAGTGATCTAGTTTTGTTTCTGTCCCTGACTGTCTCTTTCCCTCGCTCTCTGGCCTTTAGCTTTTCAATCTGTAAAATGGAGGCATTGGACAAGAGAACCCTCACCAGCTTCAACATTCCTTGACTCAGTTTCTAGAAGATGCTGCCTGCTTATCAGGGAACTGGGCAGGGTTGGGCACTAGAATTAATGAGGGTCTCTCATGCTGCCTACGTTTGCATCCTGTTGAGTTGTATATTGGGGAAACGAGACGAGTCAGAAATCAGGGTAGGGAGTTTGCTGGTGAGGGCTGGAGTGGCGCTTAGAGTGGGGAGCCCAATGGAAGAGAAAGAGAGAACAAGGGAAAATACAGGAGAATAAGAAGAATCAAGTGATGTGTGTTCTCCAGAAAAGCATCTCCCCGTCCTGGGATGGACTCACCAGATGTTCCCCAGATGTTACTGATGATGGGAAACATCTCCCTCTGGGATCCCAAGTAAACTCTTCTTATTCATGGGGAAAAGAAAGGTCTGTTCCAAAGCATTAAGGGTGGGGTCTGGAGCAGCATCCATCTGTGACTATGGCACATATATAGGCAGAAACACACCCACATATCCTCAAGGAATTTCTGAATACTTGGAAGAGTCCTAAGTTTCTCCAACATTCAGCATCCGTGAACCACCAATTTTAGGTAAATAAAAATTATCACAAGTTTTAAATAAAATTTTTTAAATTAAAAATTAATGCTTTATTCCCATTAGTAAAGCTAATCTCAAAGGAAACTAACAATATTAAATATGACAAAATTAAGAATTGACCAGATCCGTTGTAAATTGTTCAGGCTGGAGTGTAGTGGCATGATCTCAAGTCACTGCAACCTCCGTCTCCCAGGTTCGAGCAATTCTCCTGCCTCAGCCTCCCAAGTAGCTGGGACTACAGGCACATGCCACCATGCCTAGCTAATTTTTGTATTTTTAGTAGAGATGGGGTTTCACCATGTTGGCCAGGCTGGTTTTGAATTCCTAACTTCAAGTGATCTGCCCACCTTGCCCTCCCAAAATGGTGGGATTTCAGGTGTGAGCCACCATACCTGGCCCATCGTACATTGTTGATGGGAGGGTGAATTGACACAATCAGGGAACTGGGCAGGTTTGGGCACTTGAGTTAATGAGGGTTATAATTGGAAACTATTGGAAATAATTCCACTATTCAGTATATACCCAGGAGAAACAAGGCGCTTATACACACCAAGAGACATTTAAAATAATGTTATAGCAGTTTTATGTATGTTTTCAGCCCATAACTGAAAACAACACAAATTCTACTAATAGGTAAGTGAAAATTAATTGTTATCATATAATGGGATATTACACAACAACGAAAAATAACGAGCTATTGCTTCATACGATACTATGGTTTGAATGTCCCCGCCAAAACTCAGATTGAAATTTAATTGCCATTGTGTCAGTACTGGGAGGTGCGACCTTTGAAAGAGGAGTAACTATAATTCCACTTATTTTATTAAATTTTAAAGCAGGTGAATTAAAGCACAGTGATAGATAATGCTGCCTTGGGGATATTGACTGGGAAGGGGCACAAGAGCCTTCCGGGATGCTAGAGATGTTCTATATCTTGATCTGTGTAGCAGTTGGACAGGTATATACATGTGTAAAGATTCAAGTTCCTTACTGAAGATTTGTTCACTTTAAGTTTTACCCTGATTTTTTTTTTTTTTTAAAGAGAGGAGAAGTTAGTGTCAATCACAGTGCCATTATTGTGAAAATGGAGCCAGTGTTTTCAGCCTTTCACCGATAATCTACATCTAGACCAGTGAGGTATATCTGGGGTCCACAGGTCAGGTTCAACTGTTTAGTTTCTCTTCATCTAAATTAGTGTGATGGTCTGGAGAGTTTTCCAACACCTACAGCCAATTATCTGATTCTCCAGACACCAGCTGGGTGTTCAACAATTCAACTTTAACGCTAACTTTCCAGCATTAGTGCAGACCCCACAGCTTCAGGGCTCAGTCTCACAAGACTGACCATTCCTCTCAGACACCAATCACAAGTTCCAGGCTTATTGTACTTCTGACCAACCAGCTATAAAGCTGGAGTTCCCACAGCCCCCTCCTAAAGTTCAATAATTTGCTGGAATGGCTCACAGAACTCAGGGAGACGCTTTAGTTACCAGTTTATGATAAAGAATGCAAACGAAGAGCCAGACGACGAGAAACAGATTAAGGTTCAGAAGTGTCTGGAGCACTGGGGTCTGCTTCCCTCTTGGTATGTGGATGTGTTCACCAGCCTGGAAGCTCATTCCGTCTTATTGTTCAGGAGTTTTTGTAGAGCTTAATCTCTAGTTCCCTTCCCCCTTCTGGAGGTTGATGGGTAGAGATGAAAGTTCTAGCCTTCTAATCCCTTGGTCTTTCTGGTGATCAACCTCATTCTGAGGCTAAGGGCCCCACCCTTAATCACTTTATTATAATAGCATAGACTCAGGTGTGATTGTAAGGGGCTCCTGATGGATAAATCCTGTCACTCAGGAAACTCCAAGGGAAATTCCAGAGGAACTCTGAGCAAGAAAGTAGGGACGAAGACCAAATATATTTCTTATTTTGCCACAGATGGGTAAGAATTTTATTCCATTCATGACTCTCAAGTGCAAGGAGCTTCAAGTTATTTTTCATCTAAGAGTTTCATAGTTTTAGCTCTTACATTTAGGTCTTTAATCCATTTATAGTTAAATTTTATATGATAATAAGCTAAGGGTCCAACTTCATTATTTTGCATATGAATATCTAGTTTTCCCAACATGATTTGTTAAAAACAATTCCCCCTCCCCCAAATCAAATCCGAGCAGCTAAGTCTCAATGGGAGCTTCCCCTTCAGTCAGCAGAGACACTCTCCTGTGTGCCATCCCAACCCCACCCCTCTGAGGTCTATCTGAAGAATGGGGATGCCTTCCCCTGTCTAGGATGACCTAGGTGTCTGATTTTCAGTCCATACTGTCTGCTTGTGGCTAATATTCTCCTTCTCCAAGCCCATGGATCCGCTGAGCATAGAAGATGGGCCCTGCTATTTCTGAGCTATCCTTGGTTGTGCAGAGGGAAGGGAAGACTCTTTTATGAGGCTGCGAATAGGGACTAAGTTCCTGGCTTCTTAGGGGGCTCAAACATTCCTCTCTGGACAACCCCACCCCAACTACCTCCTCCTTTCCATAGTCCTGAGGGGAATTCTGCTCCTCTCCACCTTGCCTTTTACTCTTCCCCCTCCTCAAAGGAATTCCCCTCTCTAGGCCTTCATCTTGGTTGGAGACCCACCCCAGCCCTCTCAACAGGCTAAGGCAATTGTTCTCAAGTTCTAACCCCTGACCATCAGCATCAGCATCACCGGAGAAGCTGTTAGAAATGCAGATTCTTGGGTCTTTCCTAGACCTACTGAATCAGAAATTCTGCAAGTGGGGCCCAGCAACCTGGGTTTTAACAAGCCCTCCAATTGATTCTTATGCACATCAAATTTTGAGGCCCACTGAGCATTGCATTGGAAAGCAAAAATGCAGAAAGGAGACTGTCTTAAAGCACATTTCTTGAACATTCTTATTTATCTAAATTGGAAGACTTTTGTGCATAGATCTGTAGGTTAAAAATCCAAGCGGTTGAGTTCTGGGTCAAAGGAGTTTGAAAGACATTGCCAAATCACCATCCCAAAAATTGCACCAAATTCACTCTCAACCAATAGTGTCTGAGGGTGACTGTTTCCCAACACCCTCCCTGGCACTGGGTGCTATCAAACTGTGAATCTCTGCCAATCTGATAGGAGAAACAAATCTTACTGTTTCAGTCGGCATTTCTCTTTTTACGAGTGAAGTTGAAGCTTTTAAAAACCATTTCTATTTCTCAGTAAACTGCTGGTTTATATTCCTTACTCATTTTGTCTTGAGTTGCTTTAGGTCTTTGAGGATGAAGGAGGTGAGCTTGTCTGTCTGTTACACAGTAGCACTTATTATTGGTTTGTCTTTCACCTTGCTTTATAGAATGCTTTACCGTACAGAAGTCTTTTTTTTTTTTTTTTTTTTTTGAGACAGAGTCTCGCTCTGTCTCCCAGGGTGGCTGGAATACAGTGGCAAGATCTCGGCTCACTGCATCCTCAACCTCTAGGGTTCAAGCAATCCTCCCACCTCAGCCTCCCAGGTAGCTGGGACCACAGGTGCACACCACCACCCCCAACTCATTTTTTTTTTTTATTACTTGTAGAGACCAGGTCTTGCTATGTAGCTAGGCTGGTCTTGCGCTCCTTGGCTCAAGCAATCATCCCACCTCAGCCTCTCAAAGTGTTAGGATTACACGTGTGAGCCAAAATTTTTATATAGCCACATTTCATAAATGTTTACTTTAGGGATCCTGGATTTTATTTGCTGAATTCTTTATCATAATATTATAAATAAATTTACTTATTGTTTCTCTATGGTCTTATGGTTTTATTTTTAATATATATCCTTTATCCACCTGGAATTTATTTTGATTTAGGGAATAGTGTTCCCATTATATTTTTCCCCCAAATGGGTAGCTAATTTTACTACCACCTTTCTCTACTAATTTAGAATGTCACCTTAAATGTAAACTGAATTCTGATATGTATTGGGATCTATTTCTGATTTTCTATTCTGGTTTACTGAGTTGTCTGTTTCACCTTTGGATACCAAATTGCTTTACAAATTATAATTTCATAATATTTTTATCATCTGATACATCTAGCCTCATCTTGTTGCTTTTCTTTTTCAGGGCTTTCCTGGCTCTTATTTATTTCCTCATTTGGTTGTCATATAATTTTTGACAAGTTCCTCACCTGACTAACAAACAAATCCTATGGGTATTTTGATTAGAGTCACAGTGAGTAAATGGATTGAGAAAGCACTGACATTTTTTATTTTTAAATTTTTAAAATATGGAGTTGAGGTCTCACTATGTTGCTCAGGCTGGTCTCAAATTCCTGGCCTCAAGTGATCCTCCCTAAGTTCTGGGATTACAGGAATGAGCCATTGTGCCCAGCCAACACTGACATTTTTATAATATTGAGTCTTTCTATTCAAAAGCACAGAATAGGCCGGGCACAGTGGCTCATACCTGTAATCCCAGCACTTTGGGAGGCTGAGGCAGGTGGATCACCTGAGGTCAGGAGTTCGAGACCAGCCTGGACAACATGGTGAAACCCCGTCTCTACTAAAAATACAAAAATTAGTCGGGCGCAGTGGCTAACGCCTGTAATCGCAACACTTTGGGACGCCGAGGCGGGTGGATCACCTGAGGTCAGGAGTTCGAGACCAGCCTGGCCAACATGGTGAAACCCTGTCTCTACTAAAAATACAAAAATTAGCTGGGCGTGGTGGCAGGCACCTGTAATCCCAGCTACGCGGGAGGCTGAGGCAGGAGAATCGCTTGAACCCAGAAGGCGGAGTTTGCAGTGAGCCGAGATCGCGCCATTGCACTCCAGCCTGGGGGACAAGAGTGAGACTCCGTCTCAAAAAAAAAAAAAAAAAAAAAATTAGCCAGGCATGGTGGCGGGTGCCTGTAATCCCAGCTACTTGGGAGGCTGAGGCAGAAGAACCACTTGAACCCTGGAGGCAGAGGTTGCAGTGAGCTGAAATCACACCACTGCACTCCAGCCTGGGTGACAAGAGGAAGACACTGTCTCAAAAAACAAAAAACAAAAAACAAAAAACACAGAGTAGTCTCGCTACAGTGGCTCACACCTGTAATCCCAGCACTTTGGGAGGCCAAGGTGGGAGGATCACATGCATCCAGGAGTTTGAGACCAGCCTGGACAACATAGGGAGACCCTGTCTCTACAAAAATTCGAAACTTTGTGGTGTGTGGTGGCGTATGCCTGTAGTTCCAGCTACTCAGGAGGCTGAGGTGGGAGGATCACTTGAGTCCAGAAGGTTGAGGCTGCAGTGAGTCATTATCATGCCACTGCACTCCAGCCTGGGAGACAGAGTGAGACCCTGTCTCAAAACAAAACAAAAAACAAAAGCCTAGAATAGAATGTTCTCTATTATTTTATTTATTTTTATTTTTAGAGACAGGATCTCACTTTGTTGCCCAGGCTGCAGTGCAGTGGTGGGCTCATAGCTCACTGCAGACTCAAACTCCTGGGCTCAAGCAATCCTCTTACTTTAGCTTCCCAAGTGGCTGGGACTACTGGCGTGCACCATCACATTTGGCTAATTTTGTTTGTTTTTAGCAGTGGTCAGGCCTTACTATGTTGCCCAGACTGGTCTTAAACTCCTGAGCACAAGCCATCCTCCCGCTTTGGCCTCCCAAAATGCTGGGAGCACTTTGCCCAACATTCTGTATAATTTTAATATTATCTTTGTGAAGGCCCTTATATGTCTTTTAAATATTTTTCTAAATATTTTGTCTTTTTGATTGCCATTGTAACTGTAATTTCTTTCTCTCATATATTTCTGATAGATTTTATATATATACATATATTATATATATAAAGTAAAGTAAAGGAGAGCTACTGGGTTTTGTATATGAACCTTGGAAACTGCCATCATCTTTATTTATTTTTTTTTGAGATGGGGTCTTGCTCTGTTGCCCAGTGGCACAATCTTGGCTCACTGCAACCTCTGCCTCCTGGACTCAAGTGATCCTTCCACCTCAGCATCCCTAGTACCTGGCACCACAGGTACTCGCCATCATGCCTAGCTAATTTTTGTATTTTTTGTAGAGACAGAGTTTCGCCACGTTTCCAGGCTGGTTTCGAACTTTTGGGCTCAAGAAATCCACCCGCTTCAACCTCCCAAAGTGCTGGGATTACAGGCATGAGCCACCACGCCCGAGCCATCCTGAATTACTGTCTCTCTAATAGTTGGGACTTTTCCAATCACATCATCTACATATAAATTTGCTTCCTCTTTCCAATATTTACATCACATTTCTCTTTTTTGTCTAATTACACTGGCTTGAACTGCTAGAGCCATGTTAAATGATAATGATCACGATGGCTGCTTTCACCTTGCTTTTTATTTTTTGGCTTAAAACAATAGAAATTTATTCTCTCACAGTTCTGGAGGCCAGAAGTCCTAAGTCAAGGTGTTGGCACTGCTGTTTCCTTCTGGACGCTGCGAGGGAAAACCATTCCCTGCCTCTCTTGCAGTTTCTGGTGGCTGCCGGCCATCCTCGGCACTCCTTGGCTTGTGGCCGCTTCCCTCTGGGCTTTGCTCTGTCTTCACGTTGCCTTCTCCCCTGTGGGCCTTTTCTCCTCTTCTCTTCTGAAGACACTTATCATTGGATTTAGGGCCCATCTCAATCCATGATGATGGCATCAAGATTGTTAACGGAATTACACCCACAAAACTCCTTTCATACATTCACAGCTTTCAGGAGGACATTATCTTTGGAGGCACTACCTTCAACCTGATGCCTTTTCCTGAAATGACTTCTTTCTTTTTACATTTGGCTACTGTGGTATAAACCGTTGTCCCATCCGAATGACCTGACATGCACCTGAAACATGTTTGAAAACGCAACGTTTGTTAGTGCAGTCAGCTCTCCTCTGGAACCTTTCAGCTAATCTGTCACCTTACAGCTCTTGGTTTAATCCTCCTCTTACCTGGGTATAGGATGTGCCCACAATGTCAGGCCTTTTCATTCTCTCTCTATATATAATTTTTTCTTTCAATAGCTTGTGGGGTCCCGGGGGGTTTCGGTTTCATGGATGAATTATATAGTGGGGAAGTCTGAGATTTTAGTGCATCTCTCGCCCAAGTAGTGTACATTGTCCCAATATCTGTCACCCCTTTTCCACCCCCCTACTTCTGAGTCTTCAAAGTTTATTACACCATGCTGTTTGCCTTTGTGTACCCACAGCTTAGCTCTCACTTATAAGTGAGAACATACAGTATTTGGTTTTCCACTCCTGAGTTACTTCACTTAGAATAATGGCCTCCAGCTTCATCCAAGTTGCTGCAAAAGACATTATTTCATTCTTTTTTACAGCTGAGTAATATTCTATGGTATATATACCACATTTTCTCTATTCACTCATTAGTCGATGGACATTTAGGTTGGTTCCATATCTTTGCAATTGTGAATTGTGCTGCTGTAAACATGCATGTGCTGGTGTCTTTTTCATATAATGACTTCTCTTCCTTTGTGTAGATACCCAGTAATGGGATTGTCAGATCAAATGGTAGATTTAGTTCTTTAAGAAATCTCCATACTGTTTTCCATAGACGTTGTACTAATTTACATTCCCACCAACAGTGTATAAGCATTCCCATCTCACCACATCCACACCATCATCTGTCGTTTTTTGGCTTTTTAATAATGGCCATTCTGGCTAGGGTAAGGTGGTATCTTACTGTGGTTTTACTTATTTCATTGTTATTATTTTTTTTTTGAGACAAGGTCTCACTCTGTCACCCAGGCTGGAATGTGGTGGCATAATCACGGCTCACTGCAGCCTTGACCTCCCTGGCTCAAGTGATCCTCCCACCTCAGCTTCCTGACTAGCTGGAACTACAGGCACATGCCACTATGCCCCACAAATGTTTGAATTTTTGTAGAGACAGGGGGGGTCTCCCTATGTTGCTCAGGCTGGTCTCGAACTCCTAGATGCAAGCAATCCCAAACTGCTCGGATTACAGGCATGAGCCACCACACCTGGCCTAAACTAGATTCTTCAGGTGGATACCACTCTTGCTCCTGTTTAACTTTTTTTTTTTTGCCTCGTTTCACATTTTTATATTTAATTTAATTTTGGCTGATGGTAGCATTGCAGCCTCAGCTTAGTATTTTCTGGTACACCTTGGTTTGTATTTTATTTTTAACCTTTCTGAGTAATTTTGGCAAAGATGCATCTCTTGCACACATCATACACTTTTTAAGACACTTTTATCATTCGATGTGAGAATCATTTTTCTATCATGAGTAGTTTTATCCCATTTACATGTGCTGATATAACTGACATATTCGCCTTAACTGTGTCTTCTTATCTTGTTTTCTATTTAAATACTGCTTGTGTTTTCTATGTTTTACCCTGTGTATTTTTGTCTTCTTCGGTATGCATGTGTGTGTGCGCCTATATGTTTGTATTTTTGTCTGATTATTTGAAGGTTCATAAGTCTGTTTTTAATATTTCTAGTGGTTGCTTTTATATCAATTTATTTCTCTGCCAAGAGAAGAAAACATTTAGATGTAGGAAAAGAGTTGTATTCTCAAAGGCTAAGCTTTGGCACCACAGTTCTGTCTTCAAAATCTTGATGTCTTTTTCTCAATATGAAAGAGGTTGATAGCCTTGCCCAGAAGCCAAAAGTTCAGGGTAATCAAGATACTGAATGTGCCACTGAGATGCTGCTTGAACTAGCCACCTACATCAAAGAGCTATCAGTACCACAAAGGGATGCTGTATCTCATCTCTTCTTTCAAAACCTCATGTGAATATCTTTCCTTCAGCAACCAGCATACTTTGTTCAACAGTGTCTTTGACTTACTGTCCATTTCTCTACACAGTATTCTGAGAAGACATAATAGGAGAGGCCATGAATTGAAAGCATTGACTCTTCTTGCTATTTGTTTCTATATATATCGAGATTAGGAGCCAGATTGTTGCCTGACAGCTGGTCTTTGTGAATACAGTGGTGTATGGTTGACATTCAGCTGCAAGTTTTTTTTTTTTTTTCTTTAAATCTGTGAATTGATGCTGGTTGGTCAGTCAGTATACCAAAAGATAATAGCACACTTAAAACCAAGATGAGGCGGCTCTGCCTATGGAGTAGCCATTATTTTATTCCTTTACTTTCTTAATAAACTTGTTTTCACTTTAAAAAAAAAAAGGCTTGTTTTAGGAAGCCTGATTTTAGGAAGGCTTGTTTACAAGGGGACTATTTACAGTCTTGCAGATGTAGAAGTATGCCAAGAGATGATACAATAAACTGGAGAAGCAGTAGCAAAGCTGTTACCACCAACAGGCCTGAAGAAAAAAAGGGTGGAAGGTGTCATTAGAAGGGAGAGAACCGATGGAGTGGGCTGTCTTGGGAGGACCAGTGGCCTCCTGTTGAAGGATGCATCCAACCCATGGTGACTCACAGGCAGGAAGCCAGGGGATTAAGTGCCCTGATCTCACTCTCTTCCTTCTCCATTTCCTGCTGGGGATTGCCGTTGCCGAACCCAACTGGGAGCCAGAAGCTCATTCATCTAATCTTGCAAAGGAATTCGGTGATAAACAGCATAAAAAGTTAACAAGCACATTTCCCTCATGTGTCTTGAAAATATGTGAAGAGCTGACTCATACTCCACACACCAGTGGTGCACCCATTAGCAATGTCTGCAACTATCAGTGATGGAAAACAAGTTACAGTGGCTTTAAACATAGAGAGGTTGACTTCTATACTATAGCAGGCAGTCTTGAAGTAGGCAACCACTGACATTCAGTGGCTCAATAATGGCACTGCGGATGTGCCTAGAATTATTTCAGCTTTTACCTTGTACTGGTTGCTTCATATTTGCAAGATGGCTGCCCAGCCCCAGGCATGGTCAACTTAGGAAGAAGGAGGGAAAGAGGTACCAGCATGTATGCCTAATTATTAAGAAAACAAAAATTTTCAAGAAGTACCCTCAGCAGACTTCCCATCACATTTCATTGATCAGAATGGGGCTTCGTGGTCTCCTATAGTAGCAAGGAAGACAGGAAAGGTGGAAAATGGGTTGATCATGCCTGATTTAGATGACTTGTAATTAATTGCTTGAGACTGGAGACTTTGGTGCATGGATCAAAATTAGGGATTTGTCATCAAGAAGGCAGGGATGGGATGAATTCTTGAAAATGAATGAGGCTTACCACAAGTGGTTGTATTCAACAATGAAGCCAATTGTGTGCTAGCACTCACTCAGGACAGCAATTGCTCTTTCACAGAATGTGCCATTGATTTTCTGTGACAGCCAAAAGTGTTGTTTGATCCAGTAATTTCATCAAGAGCTTGCTCTGCTTTTTCTGTAATCATCATATTCCCTGGTAGCCTATGACTCAGTTTATAAGCCATGGTGTGAATTGTGTTGATTTTCACTATAAGTTGGACAAGTTTAATGATGCCTTTGTGGTTTCAATCTTTTCTCTGTCTTTAGTGAGAAAGTGCATCCCTATCACACTAGACTTTATTTTACTCACATTCAGGAAAAGCTTGATTGGTTTTCTAACTAGTTTACAGGGTCTGATGCAAACAAATATGATGCAAAGGCCTCACTGGGCATCATGCCACTATCTGACAAGTTTCACAATAGACGATGCCTCAAGAGGAAATGCATTACAAGCTAACAAAATCCTATTTTTGGATATTCATTCCCATACCCTTATTTCTGATTCGTACTTTTTTTCCTACTTGTATAAAATCATCTGATTCAACCACTCATCTGCCCTAATATATATAATCACACTTTATATTGCAGTATTTTTGTTACTATTTTCAATAATACTTTTATTCTTTAATGAACCTTTTTTGAACGATGGATCTATCTTTATGATTTGGGGCCATACTGCCATTATTATATGATATAATAACAATAACAGTAACAATAAAATGGAAATATAATAAATATAAACAATACCATGAAAACAGTATGAAAATGTTTTATCAAGTTGGACTACAGCTAATGGTATTTATTCTCTTTACTAAATACAAGCTGAGCTAAACTGCTTAATTCAGCTCTGATGGCCCAGGTGCATGCTACAAGACCATGATAATTATTACAAAGGTATTGAGATTTCTGTGGAAATTATCATTGATCTCACATTTATGAAATGTATGTGAACAAAATTTCTTGTCTGTGTAGCAACCTCTGTGTAGCCATGCCCTGCTTGTATCCCCTTGGGCTTCATAGTTCTCACACCTCCTGATGGTTTCTCACTGCAAACACAGGTGACTCTCTGCCTGAGTGATGTTTCTGGTCACAGGACCATGCTCCACAGGCACACAGGGCAGGCTGGACATGCCCCTGAATACAGCCCTTAGCTGACAATGGGTTAGGGTAGACACTGAGGGGTGTTCCAGACAGCATCCCAGAGGTCCCAGGGAGATTGAGCTGCAGTTGCCCACCCTGGTAATTTACTCATCAACACACCCTGTGTTGGTTTCCTTCCCTTCCCTGCCCATCTTCCTTTCTTTCCATGAGTGCTTCCTGGGATCCAAGTGAAACACTCAAATCTTTGTCTCTGGGTTTGCTTCTGAGGGAAATGAGCTCGAGGCAGTTTTTTCTTTGAAATATCCCTGCCGGCTCTGAGATTCATGGAACACATTTTAGGAAAAACTATTCTAGACAACTCTGCTCATTTCATCAATGAGCGGACTGTGGCCCAGAGTCAGGGCCCTGAAGTGCGTAGGGTTACTCTATGGTGAGGGACAGACCCAGCGGCCCTGGTGTTTCTATGGAACCAGCATAGACTGATGTCCTGATGCCCTTGGGGGCTGCCTTGGAGGTGTAACCTGAACTCCCCCAACCAGGCAAGACACACAGGGGCCTCAGCCCTTCTTAGACTTACCTGGAAGATCCACTGAGGACAGGGAGCTCCTGGCATAAGCTGGGGCAGGAGGGGAATAAGAGAAGAGGAAGCTAAGGCTGGAAGGGGTCTCCAGCCAGTGAAGGGCTGGGCCTGACCACTCTGTACCTCCTCTCTCCCCTGAACCCCTCTCACCTCGCTTTCCCAGCTCTTGTGTTTTTCTCCTTCTGCTCCTGCCCTCACCATTGAAATGAAGGGTTTTCTGGTCCGTTCCTTCCTGGATCTTTCCTAAAGAAGTCCCCACACAAACATCCCACATAGAGATCTCTTCGGCTTATGATGGAGTTAAGTCCTGATAAACCCATCATAAATTGAAAATATCATTAGTCAAAAATGCATTTAATACACCTAACCTACTAAACAACATAGCTTAGCCTCTCCTACTTTAAATGTGTTCAGAACATTTATACTAGCCTACAGCTGGGCAAAATCATCTAACACTTTTAAGACTATTTTACAATAAAGTGTTGCATATGTTGTGTAATTTATTAAATACTAAAAGTGAAAAATAGAATAGTTGTATGGGTACTTGAAGTATGGTTTCTACTAAATGTGTATAGCTTTCACACTATAGTGACGTAGAAAAATTGTAAATAGAACCATAGTAAGTAGGAGATCATCTGTGTACACACTCGTTTCTCTCTGGGATTAGACCCTGGCTCTGTGGATCTCAAAGAAACTGAGAGGGAGCTGGGCGTGGTGGCTCACACTTATAATCCCAGCACTTTGGGAGGCCAAGGAGGGTGAATTGCCTGAGGTCAGAAGTTCGAGACCAGCCTGGCCAATGTGGTGAGACCTTGTCTCTACTAAAAATACAAAAATTAACTGGGCATGGTGGGGCATGCCTGTAATCCCAGCTACTTGGTAGGTTGAAGCAGGAGAATTGCTTGAACCCAGGAGGCAGAGGTTGTAGTGAGCCGAGATTGCGCCACTGCACTCCAGCCTGGACAACAAGAGTGAAACTCTGTCTCAAAAAAAAAAAAAAAAAAAAGAAGAAAAAGAAAAAGAAACTGAGATGGATTCATGTCCCACAGAACAAGGCATTTTTCTCTGTGCTTCATCTTTTCCTATTTCCTATGAGAGAAGCTTGTGACCCTGTCAACCATTTCCAGAAGAAGAAATTGGCTTCTAACCTAGTTTTCTAAATAATCGATTGGAAATGTCTAACCTATGGACCTTTTCTTATTTCCAGTTGACAGACTAAGGCCAAGAAAGAGGTTATATCATGAACCCATGACCTGACTCCCAGACAATGATTTTGCCATTCCAACTTCAGAGGAATCTTTGGAGGGAGTTTAAACCATAAGCTTACCCTCTCAATCATCCACTACCCCAAGGTAAGTAGGGCCTATTAGAATCATGGCCCTGCTGGTAAAATCACCCGCTGTCCTAGCTGTGTCCTGTCCAGATCCCTCACCTCAGGTTTTGTTTGTTTGTTTGTTTGCTTGTTTTTTGAGACAGAGTCTCACCCTGTTGCCCAGGCTGGACTGCAGTGGCACAATCTCAGCTCACTGCAACCTCCACCTCCTGGGTTCAGGCGATTCTCCTGCCTCAGCCTCCCAAGTAGCTGGGACTACAGGCACCTGCCACCATGCCCGGCTAATTTTTGTATTTTTAGTAGAGACAAGGTGTCACCATTTTGGCCAGGCTGGTCTCGAACTCCTGATCTCAGATGATCCACCCGCCTCGGCCTCCCAAAGTGCTGGGATTACCGGCGTGAGCCACTGCGCCTGGCTCTCACCTCAGTTCTTATGGGCCAACTGGGATGTCATCCTAAGGAACTGGAGCATAAATGTCCAGGGCCAGCTCTTGCAAGAGGAAATTCATTTATATAACAGTTACTGAATCCTGCAGGGCCCTAGGCTCACATGCAGAATGATAGAGGGTTCAGGAGATGAACCTTAAAGAATTGAATGCATTCCTGCCCTCCTGCGGTGAGCGCATAGGCTAAGAAGTGGGATAGTTCCCATACTACAGGCTAGAGCATACTAAAGGCAACAACAATAATAATGGTTGTGATGGTTTAAAAACATGTCTACACATTCTTTCATGCTTTTTTTTTTTTGCAATTAAGTCTTTTTTTTTTCTTTTTTTTTTTTTTTTGCCAGGCTAGAGTGCAGTGGCATAATCTTGCCTCACTGCAACCTCCACCTCCCAGGTTCAAGCAATTCTCCTGCCTCAGCCTCCCAAGTAGCCAGGATTACAGGCGTGTATCACCATGCCCGACACATTTTGTGTTTTTGGTGGAGATGGTCACCATGTTGCCCAGGCCGGTCTTGAACTCCTGACCTCAAGTGATCCACCCACCTTGGCCTCCTCAAGTGCTGAGATTACAGGCATGAGCCACCATGCCTGGCCACATGCTCTTCTTATCAAAATGAGAATCTAACATCCCTCCCCTTGAAAACAGGCCAGGTGGCTGGGCACAGTGGCTCACACCTGTAATCCTAGCACTTTGGGAGGCTGAGGCAGGTGGATCACAAGGTCAGGAGTTCGAGACCAGCCTGACCAACATGGTGAAACCCTGTCTCTACTAAAAATACAAAAATTAGCCAGGTGTGGTGGCACGCGCCTGTAATCCCAGCTACTCGGGAGGCTGAGGCAGGAGAATCGCTTGAACCCTGGAGGCAGAGGTTGCAGTAAACCGAGATCATGCCATCACACTCCAGCTTGGGCGACAGAGCGAGACTCCGTCTCAATAAAAAGAAAGAAAATGGGCCAGACTTAGTGACTTGCTTCTAATAAATAGAACGTAAAATAAGTGATAGTGTGTGATTTCTAAGGCTAAGTTAGAAATGGTGATATAGCTTCTACCTAGCTTTTTCTTGGAATACTCGCTTTTGAAACTCAGCCACCATATTGTGAGGAAGCCTGGGCTACCTGGCACACACCTCACATGTAGGTGTCCTGGCCAATGGCCCCAGCTGACAGCCAGCATCAACTGCCAGATTCATAAGTGAACACAGTTTCAGATGATTCTCACCTCTAGCCTTCATGTCTTTCCAGTTATGAGCTATTCTCATCAAGTTCTGCCCAAATTATAGATTTATGAGCAAAATAAATGTATTAAGCCACTACATTTGTCAGTTGGTTATGCAGCAACAGATAACTGGAACCATACTAAAGTGTATTTAGTATCTACTACAAGCCAGTGTGCTAAACACATTACAGGGTTATAATCACATTGAATCCTCCCAACAATCCTATAGGTAGATATTATGGGATGTCTACCTTATAGAGAACTGAAGCTCAGAGCAGTTAAGTGACTTGATGGAATCATAGAGCTTGTAAATGGCAAAACGGGACTGGAGGCAGTAGTGTGCTGGTAAATGATTAGCAACCAATTCTCTGGGTTGGGGCAGGGATGGAGGGCGGAGGGAAGCCATGATCTTTAGTGTTTTCCAGTTTCTATGGTGTAAATTATTCCACGATGGCTGATTTCAAGCTACTGGCACAGAAAGTGAAATTGGGCAGAGATGTGCACAATCACCTCTCTGAGGCTATAGTACACCACTGAGTAGAGGCTGCCAACCCCAGGACCTATGTGTATGGGATTCTAAAAATGGATGGTTGGAAGATTTCTGAGTGGGTGATGGAGAAGCTGGTTTAGGGAGTTTCTCCTGAAATGTAGTTTGAGCTGTGGAAAAGGCATTTTGGGCATTCATTCATCCTGTGTACTCAACTGAGTGCCAGATGGTATTCTAGTCATTGATCATTAGCAGAAAGTGATACACACAAGCTCCTTGCTCTCATGGAGTTTTCTTTTTCTTTTTCTTTTTTTTTATCAGGACAGAGGTGGGAAGACTCAAAGGCACAGGCTGTACTGAGAAGTTTGAGCAATGGAGAAGAAAGTGGAGCTCTGACTGACCTTAGCCCACCACAGTCAGGCTCCAAGAGGGGAGATGGCCTGGGCTGATGGCTCCCTTTCCTCTGCTGGCCCTTCCCTTTTGGGAAAACCCCCATGTCAGAAAAGTCTCAAGTCTGTCAGACTGGGAGTCCCCAACTCCCAACCCAAGGAAGCAGCCCTAGGAAAGGAGAGGATGAGATTTCCCAAAGCTACCTCTTACCACTTCCCTCCCCCAATCTCATCCCTCCATCTATTGGTGAGAAGCCTCCTAAAGTTGGCCTGAGGCTCCTGAGGGACTGGTTCCACAGGAGTCTTTAACCAGGACCCTATCCTCCTTGGGACCTGCAATAGAGATAAGAATCAGAGTACAATCCTCAAATAATTCCCACAAATTTGGAGCTGATTCTTAACTGAAAAGAAAGAAAGAAAGAAAGAGAAAGAAAGAAAGAAAGAAAGAAAAGAAAAGAAGGAAGGAAGGAAAGAAAGAAAGAGAAAGAAAGAAAGAGAAAGAAAGAAAGGAAGCTTTCCGTCCAGAGGATTCTGTGCTCTGCAAGGAAGACACACCTTGTCTGAGGGTTAGCTTCATCAGAAAGAGAACTAGGAGGAATCTGTCTTCCAAGATGACATCATCCAAGCTTGGACATCATCTAAGGAGGGGGATTTATTTTTGATATACAAGACTGAAAATACTTAAAGCATGACATGTAAAATTATTGAAAAGATACTAAGATGTGATGAATTAAGCTTTCTTGAAGTCTTGAGTTGGAAGGAGTGGAGTGAGGGGCAAGTCATGAAGCACATAGCAGGACATAATTTAAACCAGATGTCAGAGGTCACTGCTCCTAAAGCCATTGGCTGGACTGACACATGGAGAAGATGCTTCCAGCCATTCTCTTCTCAGCCTTGCCCGTCCCAGACTCTATCAGCTCTCTTTCTCAAATCCCAGGGTTACCCCCAAGGCTGCCTTTCTTTTTTTTTTTTTTTTAACTTTTATTTTAGGGTCAGGAGTCCATGTGCAGGTTTATTACCTAGGTAAACTTGTGTCACAGGGGTTTGGTGTACAGATTATTTCATCATCCACGTACTAAGCTTAGTATCCACTAGTTGTTTTTCCTGATTCCCTCCTTCCTTCCACCCTTCACCCTCAAGTAGGCCCCAGTGTCTGTTCTCCTCTGTGTGTCCATGTCCATCATTTAGCTGGTCTCAAACTCCAAACTGAGAACATGTGGTATTTGGTTTTCTGTTCTTGCATTAGTTTGCTAAGGATAATAGCCTCCAGCTTCATCCATGTTCCTGCAAAGGGCATGATCTCATTCTTTTTTATGGCTGCATAGCATTCCATGGTGCATATGTATCACATTTTCTTTATTCTGTCTGTCACTGATGGGCATTTAGGTTGATTCCACGTTTTTGCTATTGTGAATAGTGCTGCAATGAACATAGGCATGCATATGTCTTTATGATAGAATGATTTATATTCTTTTGGATATATACCCAGTAATGGGATTGGTGGGTTGAATGGTACCTCTGTTTTTATGTCTTTGAGGAATTGGCACACTGCTTTCCACAATGGCAGAAGTAATTTACACTCCCACCAACAGTGTTAAGCATTCCCTTTTCTCCGCAACCTCACCAGCATCTGTTATTTTTTGATCTTTTAATAATCACCATTCTGACTGGCATGAGATGGTATCTCATTGTGGTTTTGGTTTGCATTTCTTTAACGATCAGTGCTATTGAGGTTTTTTTAATATACTTGTTGGCCACATGTTTGTCTTCTTTTGAAAAATGCCTGTTCATGTCCTTTGCCCACTTTTTGATGGGGTTGTTTGTTTTTTTTTTCAAGCCTGTCTTTCAACTGATTAAAAAAAACTGTGGATCTGCTTCTTTATTTTTATTTTTTGAGATGGAGTCTTGCTCTGTCACCCAGGCTGGAGTACAATGGTGCGATCTTGGCTCACTGCAACCTCCGCCTCCTGGGTTCAAGGGATTCTCCTGCCTCAGCCTCCTGAGTAGCTGGGATTACAGATGCCTGCCACCAGCCTGGGCTAATTTTTGTATTTTTTAGTAAGATGGGGTTTCACCATGTTGGTCAGGCTGGTCTCAACTCCTGACCTCAGGTGATCCACCTGCCCCAACCTCCCAAAATGCTGGGATTACAGGCATGAGCCACCGTGCCCCGCCTGGATCTGCTTTTTCTATAAAATTATATCTTTCTTGAGGTGGCAGAGCCTTTTTAAAAAGTCCTATTTTCTTTCCTTTGATAAAATTCGTACATATACATGATTAAAATATCAAAAATGGAAGAAAATGAAAAGTTAGGTCTCATTTCTTCTGTTTACCCTTAGATGTCTCCGCTAGAGCCACCATTAAGAGTCTTTTGGCTGGGCGCGGTGGCTCATGCCTGTAATCCCAGCACTTTGAGAGGCCGAGGCGGGCGGATCACGAGGTCAGGAGATCGAGACCATCCTGGCTAACACGGTGAAACCCTGTCTCTACTAAAAATACAAAAAATTAGCTGGGCATGGTGGTGGGCACCTGTAGTCCCAGCTACTAGGGAGGGTGAGGCAGGAGAATGGCATGAACCCAGGAGGCAGAGCTTGCAGTAGCCGAGATCACGCCACTGCACTCCAGCCTGGGTGACAGAGACTCCGTCTCAAAAAAAATAAAAATAAAAATAAAAATTTTTAAAAAGAGTTTTTGTTGCTTTCCAGAAATATGCTATGTACATTATTTACAGACACACACACCCTCATCCTACTAGACCTCTCTGGAGTCTTCATCTCAGCCCTGCCTCCCTTCCCCTTCCTAGACACACTTGCTTCCCTTGGCCTCAGGCACAGCTCTCTGTTCTCCTGTCTTACTGACTGCTCCTTTGGCAGTTCCTTTCCTGGCTCTATTTTATCTCTCAATCTCTAAATATTGGAGGGCCCCAGGACAGTGAACTGGGTCCACTTTTCTATCTGCCTCACTTCCTAAGAGATCCCTTCTCCAGCCTTATGGCTTTGCGGATCACCTTCACTGCTGGCTCCTGCGTCCCTGGCCTCCATGTGCCACTCCAGACCCGCTTGCAATCCTTCTCCTCCCTGCTCTGGGCTGGGGACTGACCCATACGTGCTGCATCCATGGGCTCCCTTGCTCTCTGGCTTCCCACGGACTTTGGAGGAGGGGTGGAGAGTGAGGTCAGGATATTTGTTCTCTCTGTAGGGTTGCCATGGACTGGCTGCATTTTTCCACCAAAGGCCTCAGCTCCTGTCAGTTGGCAACATACAAACTTGTCTATTAAAAGATAAATCCCAGGCTGGTGTGGTGACTCACGCCTGTAATCCCAGCACTTTGGGAGGCCAAGGCGGGTGGATCACCTGAGGTCAGGAGTTCGAGACCAGCCTGGCCAACATGGTGAAATGCTGTCTCTACTAAAAATACAAAAGTTAGCCAGGTGTGGTGGCGCACACCTGTAATCCCAGCTACTCAGGAGGCTGAGGCAGGAGAATCACTTGAACCTGGGAGGCGGAGGTTGCAGTGAGCCGAGATTGTGCCACTGCACCCCAGCCTGGGTGACAGAGCAAGACTCCATCTCAAAAAAAAAAAAAAAAAAAAAAAAAAAAGATAAATCCCCTTCCTTGGATGAAATCACATGAGTTTAGATGTTGTCTTCTCCACTCGGCTATCTTTTAGCTGTCTTTGTCCCCAGGTTCCAGCAACTCCCTCTTCTCACTCCTTCAGAACTATGGATGGTTAAGGCCCCACTGTTAATAGCCCTGGGGGCCTACACTGCCCTCCTGGTTTCTCTACATCCTGCTACTCTTTTCTAAAGGCTCCTTTTATTAAACCCTCCTCAAATTTCTCAATTCCAGGGTGCCAGCTGTCTCTCCCTGGGACCCTCTCTGCTACAAATTCCAAACAGCTCTCATGTTTCCATCACTCCTGAATTCCCAACCCATGTGAGTTCAGACTGATTCTTCACCCCGGTCCCCCAAAATCTTGCTCCTCCCACCAGCTTCCCTCTCCTGATGAAAGATAACTCCATGCTTATAGTTACACACTCCTCTTTCTCTCATACTTACATCTGGGGCTATCAGCAAATCCTATCAGCTCTACTATCAGAATGTACCCAGAAGAAGATCACTGCGTGACATCTCCTACCACCGTGGTCCAGCCCTGCTGTATCTCCCATGGTTGCAGCAGCCTCCTTCCTGGGCTCTCAGATTCTACCCTTGCCCCTCTGTAGTAGTCTCCACTCAGCAGCCAGAGGGATCCTTTAAAACCTAAGTCGAGTCATGTCACTTCTTTGTGCAAGACCCTCCAATGGCTATGAAAGCCAAAATCCTCACAAAAGCCTAGGAAGTCCTACCTGACCCTCCTCCTCCTCTCCTTCACTACCGTTCCTCCTACCACTGTGACCCTGCCTGCTCCTCTTCAGCTTTGCTGGCCTCCTGGCTGGTCTTTGTGTCCAAGTAAAATCCTGGGCACAGGCTAGGCCCTACACCGGGCAGATAGGTGACATTCTCTCCCATCATTCTGGTCTCTGCTCCCAAGTCAACTTGTCCCAGAGGCCTTCCCTGACCACCCAATCTAACATAGCACAACCCTGACATTTTCTGTACCCCTTGCTCTGAGTGAGTCTCCTCCAAAGCACTTGTCACCACTTGATGCATTTTATTGGTTTTCCCCCATCCCCATAAGCTGTTTTGTTCTCTGTTTTATTGCCAGTGTCTGCAATGTGCCATGCACTTTGTAGGTGCTCAAAACATGTCTGTTGAATGAATATATACCTTTAAGAAATGACCAGACCAGGTGTGGTGACTCACGCCTGTAATCCCAGCACTTTGGGAGGCTGAGGGGGGTGGATCTCTTGAGCCTAGGAGTTTAAGACCTGCTTGGGCAACATAGTGAGACCCCCATCTCTACAAAAAATTGAAAAATATTATCCAGGCATGGTGGCATGCACCGGTGGTCCCAGCTACTTGGAAGGCTGAGGTGGTAGGATCACTTAAGCCCAGGAGATCGAGGGTGCAGTGAGCCATGACTGCACCACTGCACTGCAGCCCAGGAGACAGAATAAGACCCTGTCACACACATACACAAAAAAGACCGTAATGGGGAACACAGAGCTGGCTCATAAACAGCTGCCTCATTCTTTTTCACAGCACATAGTATTCCAGAGTACGGATGTACCATGGCATTTTTTAGACTAGTTTCCTATGATGGACATCTAGGTGGGTTCTAACCTTCAGTATTTCAAATGATGCTGCTGAAAACTCTCTTAAGCATTTATCCTTGTATTTCTCAGTAGGATAAGTTCCTAGATGTGCGATTGTTAGGTCAAAAGGTATGCTCATTTAAAATTCTGATCATATTTCCAAGTTGTTCTCCAAACTGGCAGACCCGGCCAGTTCTCTCTCCCTGACAACAGTGGATAAACACTGCTGTTTCCCCATCTGCCCCAACACCATGCAGTATCAGACTTTTTGATCTTGGTCAATAAGGATCGGTATTTCTGTGTTCAGTCGGCATTTCTCTAATATGGTAGTGAAGCCTAGTTTCCTTTGGAACTTTTCCAGGGGTCACACCGGCCAAGGCCTGATTGGAGACGCCTGGGACCCTGCCGAGCTAGCGGGGGCGGGGGGGGGGAGGGGCGGAGGGGGAGGGGGCGGGGGCCCGCCTCCCGCCCCTGGCCGCGACAGCACCCACAACTCCGATCACTGCTCCTTCTTTTTCTGCGCTTTCCTTTCTCCCCCACAAGCTTCTGATTCTTGGAACCAGGCTCGGTGACCTCACGCGAGTGACTTCATATCCGGGACTTTCTGGGAATTCTCAGCAGCACTTTTTCGTAAGAAACGTAACTGGGGAGGCGCGGGGTGGGAAGGGGGTGGGAAGGGGGTGGTGGGCGGAGCTTTTGAGGAAGAAGAGAGAGAACAGCTCAGGGTCAGCTTCCTTTTTCCGATTAGGTCGGGTGGAGCTGGCAGGGCGGGCGGGCGAGCTGCAGCCAGCGAGACCCGAGTACCGCCCCCTTGGCCCGCAGCAGGGCACCCCCGCGCCTGCCTTCCGGGACGCAGGTGGGGGTTGGGGACACGGACCTCAGTCCTCATAGCTCCTGATTTGGGACCAGGGAGTGGTTCCTGAGGGTTCCCAGGCAAAGCCTCTGCTAGAGTTTTCTTAGGAAGTTAGCTGGGCATCTAACTAGGCAGCTCTGCCACAGGCTGGGGGGAGGGACAGCATAACCAAAACCAGAGCTCCATTATGATTTTTGTGGGCCCTAAGTACCTTTGCCTTAATGGGCTCCTTTTCCATAAAAAAAAATTTTAAAGTATATTTTACGGCTGTGGTGGTATAAAGCCGAATATGTTAATGTTATATATTCAAACAATTTCTTCGGCCTGAAAGTTTGATTTTCCCTTCTGATAGTAAAATGAGTTAAACATTTTCATGCTTCTAAAAGGATTGTGGACCCTAGGCAGTGTTGCCCCCTGTGCCGGATGGGTGAGTTGGCCCTGGGTAAAATCAGAGCGATGTGACACAGCCTGGAAAGAACATGAAAGGATCTAGAGGATAGAATTCTCCCCTCCTGGAGGAGGCCATAAACACAGTAACAGCTGCACAGGAAGGGCCTTGAATGACCTAAGAAGCGTGGATTTTAAGGCGACAGAGGTGGTGAGAAACTGCTGCAAGGCTGGATTGGAGGACTGATGGTTTGCGGGTGGCACTGGTGGTGGGGAGAGAAATGAGGAGGCTGTTGCTATGGTAGTCACATGTTGGAGCTCACAAATCAATGTGGAAATGAAGCAGGGGGCAAGGGGAAGACATACTTGGGAAGCCAAAGCCCACTGATATGAGGCAGTAATGCAGGGAGAAGCCTGGGCTATCTTCTCTGGCTTGGGTGAATGGCAGATGCTGCTACCCCTCTTGGAAAATAGGAAGACAGGAGGAGAACCTGTATGTGCTCCAGGACTTTGGGAAGATCAAATGGAAGGTCTTTCACAAATAACAAAGCAAGGAGATTTCGAGTAACTTCACAGGCTTGTGGGCAGCTTCAGGGCCACCTCTTGCCCAGACCCTGCAAGTTGGGGCACTTTCCTGCTCATTATGGCCTGGAGGACAAAACCACCTCACTTGGACATTTCCAGAATAAAGAATGGGGAAAAGCAGACTAGGTTTTCAATACCCTTTCAGTAGAAAACTGTCCCATAAACTCATTGGCTACCTACTTCTTAATCCCCAATAACTGTTTTTATGTGCACATCCCCACCCCCATAATAGGCTTGACTCCCACCCTCCAATACAAACACTGGGCTTTTTCCAGAGCAGATCAGGCCAAAAGCAAGGGCTGGGACAGGAAATACACTTACAGGGAGAAGAGCTGGGCCTGAATGACTCCTTGAAAGATAATCCTTCATGTATTCACTCTAAAACACGAATCTAGCACTTACTATGTGTTCTGGTACCATTCTAGCACTGGGGATGCAATAAAAATCAAATGAGACGTGGTTCTTCATGGAGATGCTACTTCAGTGGGGGGAAGACTGACTGTGGAGATGTCACTTTCCAAAGATGTATGCATGTTCTAGAATTTTGCCTCTTCCCTACCAAAAGGTGATGTCCAATACCCCCTTCCTTTCAATCTGGGCAGACTTGTGACTCGCTTGTAACCAACGGCATGTTGGTTGCAGATGTGATTTTTCATGACTTCTGAGACTAGATCATAAGAGGTGATATAGCTTCTGCCTTGTTAGATGGGACATGTCTTTGGAGCTACAACCTAGGAAGTTCGACAACCCAGAGATTGCCATGTTGTGAGGAAGCCCAGGCCACATGGAAAGGCCACACATGTGTGTTCTGGTTGACATCCCTGCTGATGTCCCAAACATTGTGGCACAGAAACAAGCCATGCCCACTGTGCTCTGTCCAAATTCCTGTTTGGGGTGGTTTGCTATGCAGAAATACTATCTAGAACACTAAGAAACAAGTGAATAAGTGAGCAAGATAATTTCATATTGTGAGAGGGAAATATGGGAAGACATAAAACAGCATGAAAATAAGGGCCTCTTTAGATGGGGGAAGGGGGGAGGACTGATCAGGAAAGGCCTTTCTGGAGAGACATTGGAACTGAGACCTGAGTGAGAAGGAGCTCAACCGCTAACCATCTGGGAGAAGAGACTTTCAGCCAGAGGGTTCATCAAGTACAAAGGTCTGGAGGCAGAAATCAGCTTGGTATGTTCTGAGAAGAGCAAGAAAGACAGTGTGACTAGGGTGATGTGGGTGAGAAGGAGAGTGGGGCCAACGAAGTTGGAGAAGAAGGCAGAGAGGCAAGTCATTCTGGTCCTACAGGTCACTGAGAGGAGTTTGGATTTAAGACTGAGTGAGCTGGGGAGCCGGTGGAGGGTATTATGCAGGAGTGACTGGATCTGGTAAATTCTTAGTAAGAGTTCTGGCTGCCTGGTGGAGGACAGAGCGTAAGGACACACAGGGCAAAGGGAGGAGGACCATTGGGGAGGCTATGGCAGTGCCTAATCCCCCAGGGAAGGGAGGATGGACGGTGGCCTGAGACATGGTGATGGCGGTGAAGATGGGGACTGGTGGACAAATTCCGGACCCAGAGGCAATGACAGAGAGCACCAGGGAGGGAGGAGGCGCCCAGTCCTGCAGGTCCCGGGCAGGATCTAGACGTGGGTGAGGACAGGAACCCTGTATCCGTCTGGAATCCGAAGGGAGCCTCAGCGAGAGGGCTGGCCAGTACGGCGCGTCCTGGCGCCCGGCGTCTGCACTGCAGAGCCAGTCCCTGGCTGCACGCCTGCCGGGCGTCTCCCAGCAACAGCCGCCGCCGCCCGAACGTTCTGAACTCGGCGGCCCCTTAGGCCTCATCGTCACCTTGGCGACGGCCGGCGGGAACACGCCCTGCGGGCTCCGGGGGCGGGGTCTGGGCGCCATGCGCTCCGCCTCCCGCGGGGTGCGCCTTCAGCCCCGCCCGCCCCCGCCCCTCCTCGGCGGCACGCGTGGCCGCAGGTGTGCAGGGCACCGGGAGGGGCCTCGCCGAGAAGCCGCTTCTCTCCTCTGTGCACGCCGCCGCCGGCGCGCACCACCGGCCCAGTCGCCTCTCCCCACTGTTCCCCCTAGGCCGCCACCTCCAACCAATCGGACTGGCTCTTCTGTCATTCGGGTCACCTCCGCTGAGACGCCTTCCCTGACCACCCAAGTTGAAGGAACTGCTAACCTTTTCTCTTGGACTTTGTTTTTTATTTCCTTCACAGTATTTCTCCCCTCTAAAATTATCTTGTCTGCTTCTACCTATATTGCCTTCCCTCTTGAAACCGAAGCTCCATAAACTGAGGCACAAATTCTGCCTTGTTCGTCTCTGTTCTCAGCACTCTGAACAGAACCTGGCATGAATGAGGTGCTCAATAAAAGTTACTTGGATGAATCGGCAGATTTACTCAATCATTTCATACTTTATGCATTCATTTATTTGACATTTATGGAGCGCCCTCTAGGCACTTGTGGTAAAGACGTACCAAGATGAATGAGACAGGGACCCCCCTGGAGGTAAGAAAGAAGATATATATATTTTTAAAATTACAATAATACTAAAAGTGAGTGTCTTGGAGTTCCAGATGCCAGGCATAGCTTCAAGCACTTTATACTGCCTAGTGTTCCATTATTGGAACGCTAAGCATGTGGGTGTTATTTATGCGACTGCTCAAGGTCATTGCCAAGGTCTGATTACAAAAATTCAAAAAATTGCGACCTCAGGCATAAATGGGTTAATTCACTTAATCTTCACAATAGTAGGTAATATAGCTGTGCCCACTTTACAGATGAGAACATTGAGGAGAACAGTCATGCTATATAGGCCACTGAGCCCTGTAATCAAGTGAGATCCCACAGAAGGCAGGGGATCAACAAGATTCATGTACCAGGCCCAAGCAGGTGGATTTGGTACCTTGATTATTCTTGACACAGCACAGTCTCCCACGGGGCACAGGCTCCTTCCAGATCAGAGCTGTGTTGTCCCAAAGGAACCCTACCCATATTGGCTGAGCAGGCAATGAGGGACCTGTGAGGGTTGTGGAAGATTGGGCCCTGGGCTAGGGGTAGGCTAGGGGCCTGTCTCTTCCATTGAAGCAAAGTGTGGGTGACTTTCCACATAAACTTGGTGTGAGGCAAACCTAGTTTCAAACACCTGGGTATCCAGGAAACCCAGGAACTAAATTTATTCCACTTCGGGGTCTCTGCAAGTGCTGTTCCCTCTACCTAGCATGCTTCCTCCCTCAATTTTCACATAGTTGCTCTTTGTCATTTAGATCTCAGCTGAGGTGTTTTTTTCTTAGAGAGCCCTGCCTTGGCCACTCCGTCTAAGGCAATCACCTGCCATTGTCATATGACCATATTTTAAGACTCTTATCCCAAAGTGGGAGAGTGGCCTAGTCAGATGCATCACCCTATTCCTGATCTAATTTTTCTTATTTATTGTCTCTCTGTCTCCTCATTCTAAAAAGTTCCCTGAAAGCGGGACCCCGTTGGACCTCACCTCTGTGTCCCCACTGCCTAGAACAGGCCTGGAATACAGAAGATGCTTAGTGATTTTTGAAAGACAGCATGAAAAGGGCCCTTCACCAAAACATCCTGACTTTCCAGGCCAGGATCTGTGCACTTCATTTCTCAGGAACCACTGCTTGGCACACAACACCTGGGCTGAACAGGCAGAAGTGATCCAGCCATCTTGGGCACAGGAATTCTCCTGGCGTGAGTTCCTCCCGCTTCCCAGTCCTGACTGGGCTGCTCTCCAGCTCTGGGGCAGGATTCTAAGAACCCCTCCAGGATGGTATTCAAGAACATCCAGGAGGCGAGGTCGAGATAGGGCAGCACTGTGTGTGTGTGTGTGTGTGTGTGTGTGTGTGTGTGATGGGGATAGGGGCAAGGAGAATAGAAGTGTGGGCAGGGCATTTCTGGTTGCCAGCCAAGATGGTGGAGAAGGGGTGGCTTTTAGAGCCTTCCCACACTGCTGTTGCTAGGAACACGAGGCACCTGGAGGTTGTGGCTGTTTTCTCCCCCTGCAGTGGGAACACATACTGGAACAGATGTACACACAGTCAGACATGCACAAAGTAGAGAATAAAACTTGGATTTATTCAGACCGTATGCTTCTCATTTGGGGTGCAGAGTGGGGGACAGTCATGGGGACAGAGAAAGGCAGTGCATTTGGCTTCTAGGGACATGCTGATTGCTGACTCTTTGTGTGACCTTTGGGCCACCAGATGACCAGCTGAATGATGGAGATGGTAATGAAGGGGCTGGCGGCCAGGTTCTTCTGGAGACCTCACAGTGATTCCAAACAAAGACCAACGCTGTGTCCAGTTGGCTCTGTTCCTCTCCAGGGATTAAGGAGCAGATGGCTGGGAACACTCAGACTAATTAAAGAAATAAAAACTCTGGGTAGAGGGACACTCTGGGGGGCTCCAATTCAGGCAGTGGTGTGCAAATTCACACATGTCGATGCGTGGGCCAGGCCTGTGTGAAAAACATGTGTGTCTGTACATATTACATCCTCCACAAGCAGCTGGGAGCCCCCATCCTACCCCCACGCCCATGCAACTCTGTGGGCCTCCTCCAGACCTTTCTTTTTCCATTTGGAAGAACTGGGCCTATTGAAAGAACTGCGAAAGGGAAATGGCCCACAGTAATCCTCTGAAGATGCCATTTCCTCTTGGTCCTTCTCCAGTGTGCAGGAGGCAGGTACCCACTTCAGTCCTGGGGCAGTGGAGGCCAGGAACAGGTGGCAGGTGTGGTGGGAGGCGGTGGGCCTCACTGGGCAGCTGGCTGGGAGTAGCTGCAGGACACCTGCACCGTCTCAGCTTCTGTCAGGTCACTGCTGAACCCAGCTGGGCTGTGCAGGAACTGCCTCAGCAAGGGGGAGGCGTGGAGCCCGAGGTGGGAGCCTGGGTTCCTGGGTGGCTCTGCCTGCTCTGTGACTGTGGTGGAAGACATGAGGACTGTGTTCCCAAACTGGTCCACCTCCTCATACTGTTCAGTCACGGTTCTCATGGCTCCATAGTGTTGTGAGCTCCCTGGCCCCGTCTGTAGCTCCAGAACACTCTTTTGCCGCCCTCTGGGCAGGGGACTGGCTGAGGGAGGGGCAGGCTCAGGTTGCACAGAGCACTGGGTGACGTCCTTCTTCCCAGTTTTGTCTTGGACACCTTTCTGGTGGAGCAGGGCCTGGCCTGTGTCCTGAGCCAGTTGTGTGCTTTTCACTGAGACATCAGGGTTGCCCTTAAAGCTGGGAGTCTCTAGAGGCTTCCTTGTGGCCGACTGGATGGAGATAAATGTTGGGGAGGAGGGTGAATCGCGGCTGGAAGGTAAGACCCGAGGAGGGCACAAATCTTCTCTTGATGTCTCCTGCCTCCTGGTGGAAGGGGCAGTTGAGGCTGTGTGACCTCTGGCCTCTGTGTGATTTCTGATCTTGACTTTACTCTGGGCCTCAGTGTGGCATCCAACCTTGGCTTGGTTCTTGACTGCGGTTTGACCCCCGACCTCCTGGCCTGAACCACTGGGCCTGGCGCTACTGCTGACTGTGACACTGATCTTGTGGGCACTGTGGTCTTTTGGAGGTCCCTGGAAATGGCCTCTGGCACTGGCCTCAGGCTGGAGGCTAGACATGGAGCTGAGTGCCTTGTGCACAGCCTCTTCAATGTCCAGCAGCCTTGCCAAGGTCTGTTCCTTCAGTTGAGCAACTTCCGTGCTGACCCGTGTCAGCTCCCCAAAGGCCTGCTCCACTGAGGCCTCAGGCTTTTGGTGGGCAGCAGGAGCCTGAGGAGCAGCCCCTCCCAGCTGGGGCACGGCCTCAAAGAGCCTCCGCAGGGCCTGCACGTCCACACTGCTTGCGGCCTCCTTCTCCAGGGCTTGCACCTGGTTCAGGAGGCCCTGGAGCTCTTTCTGGTTTCTTTGCAGACTGTCAGGGCTCTCAGGGGCCCCTTGGTGGGAACCTTCCATGGGCTGCTCTCCTGAGGGGCTGGGGCCCCACTGTGGTGAGGTGGGATCACGGTTGAGGACATTGAGCTTGGGGGGCTCAGAGCTCTGGGCATTGCTGCCTGTAGCCTGATTCTTGGTGGGCCTGGGGGCCATGGTGCTGAGGCCATGTTGTAAGCTGGGCTGGCTATGTCCACTGGGACATCTGGCCAGAGGTATGTGGCCCTGGCCTACAGTGGTGGGAACCTTGGCTGGCTGAGGGATGGCTGTATCTCTCTCACCTCGTTGGTGTTCTCTTTGCCCCACCTCCGAGGAAAAGCTGGGAGACAGAGACAAGGGCTTGGGCAGCCTCTGAGGAGGGTGGCTCTGGGTTAGGTGTGCAGGTTTAGGAGGCAGCTGTGGCTTCTTCTTTGGGGGCATGGTGGGCTCCAGTTTTGGGGTCTTTGTCTGTGACCCTCCAGGGGTTCTCTGGCCAGCAGGGCTGCTGTGGGAGTGAAGAAGGGGGTCCTTCAGGGGCTCAGAGGCCTGCTGGATGGAGTCCTCATCACGGTGGGCTCCGGCTGGAAAGTCAGGTCCTGTCACAGCAGCTGAGAGAGTAGGAGGAGGAGGAACAAAGGCATTATGGGGGTGCGGGCTGGCACCTGCAGCTTGGGGCCCAGAGGCCAGAGTGTGGCGGCCTAGAGGGGCAGTCTTCAGGGTGGTCTCTGCAGCTTGGAGCCCCCCTGGGCAGACTTCTGCCATCGCCTTCCCTGGTGGCCCCCAGGCCATCTGTGTGCAGCCCCCAGGCTCCTCCCGCCCTGGCCCAGTACTCTGACCTGGGCCTCCCTGGAGTGGGCGGGGAGCCTGGACTGAGAGGGCAGTCTCCCTGTGCCTTGACTGGGGTTCCCTCTGAGAAGGCTGGACACCCCCAGGTGGGTCAAAGGTCCTCACAGGATGAGCGGTGTAGATGCCGTCCTGAATTGTCACCCACCCCCCAGGCAGCCCTCTGGGTAGTGCTTGCTCTTCCCTACTGACCTTTCTGGGGGCTGCTGGGATCCGGGGATCACTTCCACCCCCAGGCCTTATGTTGCTTTGGGTAGCCCCAGCTTTCCGAAGACCGCCCTGGATGGGGTTGGAAGTGGCTGTTGGGGTGGGGCCCTGCTTGTGCTTGTTGAGAACTTGCTGGTGCAGGCTCTGGGCTTCAGCTGTTGCCATCCGCAGACTCTGCATGGCGGCCAGGAGGTCTGGGGCCCCAGGCCCCGGAGGGGTAGTCGTGGCTCTTTCTGACTTTCCCAAGGCTGCCATCCCTTTCTGTCCAGAGTGACTGTCTTCCTGCTTTTCTGTGTTTTGCAATTGGGCTGGTGCTGCAGCTTCCCCAGCCAGAGGGACTGCCTTTCCAATGGCCTGAGGAGGGCAAGGGGTGGCCCCTGAGGCTCTCAGATGCCCCATCCCCATGCTGGGGTCCAGTGGGGGAACATGGATGATGCTCTCAGTTGGGGGCAGGCTCTGGGCCCCCTCGCTGGCTGGCACTGGACTGGGGTCAGCCGGGGGCTCCCACCGCAGACTGTGCAGGCCACTCAGGTTTCCTTTATCTATGCAGCTGGCCAACAGCTGCACGCTGCTCCTCTGAGAGGCCTTGCTAGTTAGCCGGGGCTGCAGAGAGTAGGCAGTCAGTGCAACCAGGCCCTGCTCTGTCTCCTGCATCACCAGCCCAGTCCTTGCCATGGAGGTCCCAAGACCGCAAGCCAGCAGCTGCTGGAGCTCAGGGTCCATGTCTTCAATATTCCCACTGCTGCCTGGAGTTGGCAGCCTCAGCGGCTTGAGTTGGAGCTGGCCAGTTGGGTCTTCCTGCACCAGCAGCCCCTGCTGGTCCACATCTGGCCGGCGCAGGACTTGACAGATGATCCTGGGAAGTTCACCTGACACCAGCTCCTCCTTTCGTATATAGGGGTGCCCCTGCCCTGTGCCCGAGAGCACATACTTGGCAAGACAGAGCTCCCCTGGCCCTCGGGCCTCCATGAGGATGCCTCCATGGTGCAGGATGCCAGGTGTGGCATGCAGAGTCCGCAGGGTCCCCTCAGCTGCAGTCTCCTGGCTCTCTTGCATCCTGTTGCCTGAAGGGCTCATGGGCTGCTCTTCCAGGAGGTTGCCCCCTTGGATGCTCTCAGCTGCCAGGGAGCCCATGGGACAATTCTCGAAAAGCCAAGTGAACTTGTGGACAGAACCCGTGGGGATGGACCCAGCGATTACCCGGGGCTCCTGTTCTTCCTTCTTGCCTGCCTCCAGGGCCTGAAAAACCTCTTTCTGACGAGACACCTGCCCTGAAGGGATCTCCACACGGCTGCAGTATCTCACAGGCCCTCTTCCACAGGGACGGCCTGAGGCCTGAAGAGGCTCGGTCTCAAAGACATGTCTGTCTGTCTGTCTTTCCCCAGCCGGGACCTGGCTAACCTGCAGGTGCTGCTCCCTGGAGCCCACTGGCCTGTCCACAGGTTGGGGCTTGAACATCCAGGTGCAGGACTGTGCCTCAGCCTTGGCTGTGGGATCTGTGACCTCTGACCCCTGCTTTTCGGCCAACTCACTCATTGGGCAAGTCTCGAACAACCACCGGATGGTCTGCACATCGCCCTTTGGGGGTGCCTCAGGCTGGGTGTCTCCCTGACTCTTCCCTTCTTCTTTCTGTCGTTCCTGCTGCTCCCGTTGGTGGATCATCTCCAGGGGCTGGGTCTCAAAAAGCCACCGAGCTGTGCCAACGTCCCCAGCCACCACTTCCTGCCGGGTGATGCCCCGCACCACGTCGATGGTACTGGGGCTTCGGCCGAGCTGGTCTAGGGGCTGTGTCTCAAACATCCACCTGTAGCCCTGCACATCACCTCCGACTATCTGCTCTCTGCTAACAGAGGTCAGGGCATGGAGGCGGCCCTTGCTGTCCTGCATGGCATACACTGGGGACCCTATGCCCTGGGCCTGCCCAGCAGAATCAGTTCCTTCTTCTCTGCTTGGACTCCCATGGGCCAGAACCTCACCCTGTCCAATGCTGTCCAAGGGAAGGGTCTCAAAAAGGTTCTTAAAAGTCTTCACATCCCCCTTTAGCCCATCCCTCTGGGGGGCACTCTGAGAGAAGGGCAGTGCTGAGGAGCTGTCACTGGATAGATGCCCCTCATCGTCCTGGGGATCCACTCGCTGTAGGTGACCCACTTGGACCTTGTCTCTGAAAGCATCCAGGGGCTTTGTTTCAAATAGCCACAGGGTGGAGCGGACATCACCAGGGACCACTTCCTCCTTGGGTGGGGCCTCTGCTCCAGCCTCTTTGTCCCCCTTCAGAGTGTCCAGTGCTCGGGTCTCAAACAGATGCCGCTGCTGCTGAACATCTGGACCAGGTGGGATAAGGTCTGGGGATGGCTGGAAGTCCTTCTCATCTACCAAGATCTCCCGGATGGCATCCAGGGGCTGCGTCTCAAAGATCCAGCGAGTTGCACTGACGTCTGGCCGGGCCCCCTCCTCCAGGGAAATCCCCCGGATCACCCGCACCTGGCTGGGGTCCTGGTTGATGGCGTCCAGAGGCCGGGTCTCAAAGAGCCAGCGGGCAGACCTCACTGCGTTGCTTTGGATCTCCTCCCGGCATGCGGCCTTGACCTCATGGATGGCGCCCTCTGCATCCTGGATGGCACAGAGGGGCTCGGTTTGGAAGAGCTTCACTGTCTTTTTCACATCACCCTTCAGCTCCTGGATCTCTGAGCGCAGTTCCAAGGGGCTCTGCTCCTGCAGGGAGGGGCGGGAGCCCAGGCGGTCCAGCGGCCGCGTCTCAAAGAGCATCCTGGTACCCTGCACATCTCCGCTGGCTGCAGGCTCCCTCACAGTGGCCTCCAGTTCCTTGGCCTGCCCTGTCAGCTCGTCCAGTGGCTTTGTCTCAAATAGCCAGCGGGCTGCACGAACATCTCCTCCACCTGGCTGGGGCCTGGTTGGCTCCTGGTCTGTGCTGTTGGCAAAGGAGCCTTCCTCAAACTTGCGGGAGGTGGCCTGGACATCACCACACAGCACGGGCTCCTTGGCAGCTGGCCTCTCGTGATCTCCAATGGCATCCAGTCTCCAGTTCTCAAAGATCCAGCGCATGCACTGAACGTCACCCTCGGTGGGTTCCTCAGAGCCCAGGACCTCAGCCAGATCCTCGGCCACAGCCTCAGCCAGATTCTTGCGGAGCTCAGGGTGGATGTGCCTGTAGAGGCGGCGGAGCTCACTAGCTTGCCGCTGCTGATGGAACTTGGAGAAGGATTCCTTGGGTGGCGGCAGTGGCAGGTCCTCCAGGGCTGGGGGTGGAGGGAGGGGCAGGTCCTCTGCAGTTGCCATCCTCATGGTTGGTGTGGGGGCCACCTGTGTCTGGGTGTCGGCCATCCTTCTGAGAAGAAGGGGCAGAGATGAGGATGGGATTGGGGGCCTTAGATCTAGATGTTCAGCAGGGTAGAGGCTGGATGCTGGGAGAAATGGTAGTAAACAGGGCTCAGAGTCAGAGTAGCTCTGGGTGACTTACGCTTAGAGACTCCTTCCCTCTCTCTATGTGCCTGGCCTGGGCTTCACTTCGCTGCCTGCATGGTTTGTGGGCAACAGGTCTTGAACTTAGGACATGGACCCATTAATCATAGTGGGTTCCTGCTTTCCCTACATCTCATGCGTTGCTAGGGAGTGACCATGGTACCACTGGACATGAGACACTTTCCTTTAGCTCCATAAGGGATGCATAAACCTCCAGTGGGCAAACTGGACATGCCCCATCCTCGCCTTCCTTTGTTAAAAATCAGTGTTTCCCTGGAAGACTGCCAGGGGAGTGGCCTGGGGGAATCCTGACTTTTGGAGTCCCAGCCTTGGAGAGGCAGGTCTCTAAACTGGTGACTGATTTCCTATGGAGACGAGATTCCTTTGCAGAACACCAGAGGGCAGACTTGCCACGTTGACCTGGAACGCTGCCTAACTTTTACCTCTTGGCTGTCAATGCACTCCAACCTTTCCCAGGCCCAAGGAGGCAAGCAGAGGCCAACAGCCCATGCTAGAGCGGAAGCAGCTGAGAATCAGGGCTGGGAAGCTGCTCATCAGATATCTCGTGCTTAGGCCAGATCCAAATTCTGAATATCTGGTCAGGGTTTTCTGCATTATACTCGAAGACTGAGAATGTCTGAGCTAGGGGGATCTCAAAGGTCTTTTAGCACAATCATTTATAAATAAAGATGAGGGAACTTAGGCCCAGAGTCAGATCTTGGTGAACAAATGGAAGGCCGTGCTGGCTTGGGGTCCCTAGACTACATTTAGGGCATGGCCTCAAGAAATGAGGGTAGCAGGTGTAAAGCTTTCTTATTGGCCATAGAACCCGTCTATTCCCCAGCAGGCACCCCTGGGAGGATATGAGGGTGACAACAACCAGGGAGAGGACCATGGGATCAGGGTCCTTTCTGCAGAGACAGCCCTGCCTCTTGCTCCTGGAGACCGCTCTCTAAGCAAGCAAGTACAGCTTCAGGGGCTCGGACTCAGGGGGCTTCAGGCTAAGCCCTACCCCAGCAGGCCTCATGGCCACCCCAGCTCAGCCTCTCCCCAGCTACACCCCCGCCCCTCAATGGCCTCCCACCCCTCAAGCCCTTCTCTGGTCTCTGTCCATGTATGTCTTATCTCTCTTGTGACAGGTGTACTAACAGTCCCCAGAGGCCAGTAGGGAAAGAATGGGAAGCATGTGCCCCCTCCTGCTGCCCCTGACCCACTGCTCTGCACCACACAGGGTGCTAAATATAGCTGAGGTCCTGGCCTCAGAACAGCAGCCCTGGGCTCAGAGGGAGGCTGAGGCCCAGCCAGTGGGGACCCTCAGTACCCTTGGCTCACCTCATCTCCTTCATTAGGCTGGGCTCCCCTATCCTGCCTCCTGGGCTGGTGTCAGGCCCCTGGGCTGCAGGCCAGCCAGGTGCTAGAACCTGGACACCTTCCCTGGCCAAAGGAGTCTGCACTGGGGGGAGGTACTGGAAGTAAGTGGGGCAGGACTTCCTCCCTATGGCTACCTCAGAAGGAGGAGAGAGGAAACTGAGACCTGCTGACCCCATGCCCACCCTGGCATGTCCACCAAAGACATCAGAACCTTTGGGGAATGTGAGCTCTGAAACCTGCAGCCTGAGTCTCATCAAAGCTCTGGGTGGTTTTCTTTCATTTCTGAGCTCCAATGAGGAACCCCTGCCCAAGGCAAACCTGAGCCTGTCTCCACCTCTACTCCATCCTGTCACCACCAGGGTGGCCTGAGCAGATGGCATGTGCAGACCATCAGCTTCACCCCACCCCCGCCCCCAGGAATTTCCAGAATCTCTGCTAAGGCCACAGACAGTTATTATCATGGAGTCCAGGGATGTCAGGCCTAAGGACCCTCAGAGGTCACTCGATCTAAACCCCTTATTGTTCAAATAGGGAAACAGAGGCCCAAAGAGGGGAAAAGAGCTGTCCAAGGAGGCTCAGCAAGGCAGTAGCAAAGCCTGAAGCATGTCTCCTGACTCCTGGCCTTCCCACCACCATCTTTGCCTGGCTTGAGACTCCTGGGGCAAGTGTAGAGTCGGGACAGAATTCATAACTGGGACCAGACTTAGGTGGGGTGAGCTCCAAGAACTGTCCTAGAGCTTGGTCTCCTAGGGCTGGGCCAGCCTCTCAGGATGGTCCCCCTGCTGTCCTCAGGTCACCTCCTCCTTGGCCCAGCTGGCTCCATATGTCTTTACATCTGGGCAAATTCAGATCTGGTCTCCCTCCCCTGAGCCCCCCAGATCTGCCCTGGGGGCTTTCCCACTGGGCAAGACTATGGACATGGGCAGAGTCCGAATTCCACCCCAGATTTTAGGCTATGATATGTAGGGAGCTGGGCTCCGGCCAGCCCCTGGGAGCTATCCCTGGGCCAGATATGCCAAGAGTGTCATCCACAACAACTAGGCATGGGGCTTGTTCTAGCAATGCACACTCAGGCCTACTTACAGCCCCCTGCCCCCACCTCTTTTCTGTTCCTCCTTCCTCCAGATCCTGGGCCTGCCTGAAGCTTCCCTGGGAGGAAGCCCTGAAGCCTGAGGCACTCCATACCTGTATTTTAGAAATCACAACTCCAGGCCTTTCTGGATCATGCCAGCCTGGCTGGAGCCTGTCCTTTCTGCTCGCTTCAGGCCTGTGGCAGCCACTCTGAGAGCTCCCATGGGGCTCACGCTGTCTTTACCTCCTTTGTGGGTTCTTTATGTCTGAGACTTCCACTCACCTCCTCCCATGCATGCCCCTCAATCTCCTTCCCCTACTCAGAGCCATCCCTAATACGTCCATTTCAGAAGGAGAGGGGATCCCAGCTGTGAAAGCCAGCCTTGCTGTGGAAGGATGGAGAGGTAGGTTACTCACCGAGGGTCTCTCTTGGCTGATGGGGTGTTTGTGGTCTGTAGCAGCTGTGGTCTCAGGGTTCGTCGTTCCTCTGGAGGTTCTTGTTCAAATTGGTTCTGTTCTGCTGGCTCCAACAGACACCTTCTTGCTGCCCTGGCTCCAGGTCTCTGTCCCCTGCCAGCCCCAGCAGCTGCCTTTATCTTGCTGGCTAGTGGGTGGGCCGTGGTGGGGGCGGGTAGGAGAGGCTATGTTCAGAGTATTAAGTGGTTCGGTTATTTTTAGGTCTTGTGGAAGTCACTCTTCCATCCTGGGGAATCAGTTACATGTCCTTTGGGCTGGGGAGGGGAAACAGAGGGGGAGAAGCTTCATTCATCCAGAGTCTGATCTGGGGATTGGGGTCAGTGACTCAGCTGGGTTGTGGGGTTGGGGGTGTCCCAGACTATTTTGAGAGAGTGAATAAGAAGAGGCATCTGACACCTTGGACAGCTTGCTCCCGTCTTGTGAGCCCCCATCATTCTACTCTGGCCCTGCCTCTGACTCTTCCTGACGTGTCTCCACCCACCGTGCCAGGAGACTGGAGGTCTCCTGAGGGCAGGCTGGGAACCTCCTTCTCTGTTCTGAGCTTGGATACCTCTGAGTGTGAGGCTCAGCTCTCTTTCTTCCCCATTCCCTTCTGCACTAAAGAGTTCCTTCTTTCTTATCCATTCCACCCTGTGCCCCACAGCACAGGTCAACACATCCCCGATGAAGCTGGATTTGGGGGGAAGACATCTGAATTACCAGGCCCAGCTCTTCACTGGGCCGAGATTGGCCAGTCCCAGCTCCTCCTTTGCGCCACTACACCCAGTTAATTTTTGTATTTTTAGTAGAGATGGGGTTTCACCATGTTGGCCAGGCTGGTCTCGAACTCCTGACCTCAGGTAATCCACCTGCCTCGGCCTCCCAATGAATGAATTCCACAGCAGGACTCTATGGTTTTCATTCCAGATTATCTGAGTCCTTTCTTCTCGACTCTTCCCTCTGACTCAGGGCCCAGGCTTTCTGGGAATGGAGGGGAGGGGAAGAGCGGCATGCAGGGAGCTGACCGTGGGGTTATTTCTGACCCTGGAGTCATCAGCTTCCCAGTCACAGATGGAGTGGTGGCGGGGGCGGGGGGGTCACACCTGCCTCCTCCTTTGCTTACCAGGGCGTGAGGGGCCCAGGAGGCCCAAGAGATCCTGGCAGTCAGACCAGTGTGGTGAAGGATGTCAGGGGACCATCCGCAAAAAACTCGAAAGAGGTGTTTTGTCCTAGGTGGGCCTGGCCCAGGCTCCATGCCTGTGGGTATGCAGGTGCATTCTGTGGCCTGGCACATGAGGTCTTCCTTCTGACTCCCCAAATGCCCTCTGGTACCAGGGGGTGATGCCAGACATTGCTCACTTTTTCCATGTAGTCAATGTCAGTCCTGCAGCGTCAGCTCGGATGGGGGTAAGGACATCTGGGAACCCCCTCTTCCTGGTCTTCCTCCCTCTTGTCTCTTCCCCTGCTCTTTTCTAGCCCTCTGCCTGTCCCCCAGGCTCCTGGCTCTCTCTAGGAAGGGCAGGGAGACCGATGTACCAGTGTTTCAGGGAAAGGGCAGCCTTAGGTTTCTCAGGATTTCTCCTGGGAGGAGCTTTCTCCCTGTGGGTACTGAAATTTCTTACTTTCTAGGATAGTTTTGAGAATTGAAGGAATTATTATATGAAAAGAGTGCCTCCAGCCAGGCATGGTGGCTCACGCCTGTAATCTCAGCACACTTCGGCAGGCTGAGGATGGTGGATCACTTGAGGTCAGGAGTTCCAGACCAGCCTGACCAACATGGGGAAACCTTGTCTCTACCAAAAATATAAAAAATTAGCTGGGTGTGGTGGCACACACCTGTAATCCCAACTACTTGGGAGGCTGAGGCAGGAAAATTGAACCTGGGAGGCAGAAGATGCAGTGAGCTGGGATCGCACCCCTGCACTCCAGCCTGGGCGATAGAGCAAGACTCTGTCTCAAAAAAAAAAAAGTGCCTGAGAGTACTTAGCACATAGCCTATGCTTTAGAAGAGCCAGCTATTATACTGTATATAATATAAAAAAAGAAAAGCCCCTAGGTGGAACTCACTTTTGTACTCACCTCCTGTGATAACTCATGGGAGAAATTCCTCAGGCCTCAATATTAGGAAAGAGGCTCTTTCTGAGCACTTGGTTTCTTTGTATCTAGTACAGCTGTGCTGTCCAATAGAGTTGCCACTAGCCAAATGAGGCTATTTAAATTTAAGTACATTAAAATGAAATAAAATAAAAACTCAGTTATTTCACTACACTAGCCATATTTGAAGTGCTCCATAGAGACAAGTGGCTAGCAACTATTATATTGATTTTGTTTGCTTGTTTGTTTTTGAGACGGAGTTTCGCTCTGTCGCCCAGGCTGGAGTGCAGTGGCGCGATCTCGGCTCACTGCAACCTCCACCTCCTGGGTTCAAGCGATTCTCCTGCCTTAGCCACCCGAGTAGCTGGGATTACAGGTGTGTGCCACCGTGCCCAGCTAATTTTTGTATTTTTAGTAGAGATGGGGTTTCACCATGTTGCCCAGGCTGGTCTCAAACTCCTGACCTCAGGTGATCCACCTGCCTCCGCCTCCCAAAGTGCTGGGATTACAGGCGTGAGCCACCGCGCCCGGCCTGAAACTATTATATTGAATAGTGCAGAATGTTTCCATTATTTCAGAAAGTTCTACGGATAGTGCTGTTATAGATGTTAAAATAAATAAGAAAATAAATTTTTCTGGAAGGAGAATTGTCAATAGAATAAACAATTTTTATGACATATGGTGTTTCTCTTTGACTTGGCTGCTAGGAAACTCAGAGCTAAATTTTTAATCTAGCAAGTAGACTTTATGGTCCAAATCCTGTGTAATGAGGGTGATCAACTTTTTGTTGTCTGTGTCCGAGGAGTTTTGCAAGACAAGGGATGTTCAGTTTTAAAACTGGAAAAGTTCTAACAAAACCAGGACAAGCTAGTCACTCTGTGTGTAATGATCTAATGATATCACATCATCATGGTATTAATTATGAGGCTGTCAAGGTAGTAAACTAGGCATTATTTACTGGAGTATCTTTAGTGGTATTAAGAAGGTAAACTGAGGCACAATAAATTTTTTAAGAGTTTATTTGTGCAAACAACAATTTTTGAATCAGGCAGTCCCAAACCAGAAGTGGCTTGGGAACTCTACTGAGGGAGCACAAGCGGGAGGTTTTTATAAGACAGATACAGAAGTAAAGCAAATATAATATTTGATTGGTTACAGTTATACAGTTGCCTTATTTGATCTATCCCATTGGAAAGTCCCTGGTTATATAATTATTTGTGCTGGCTGCTTCTCATTAGTTGCACTTAAGTTTTATTTTTCTTTAATATAGGCATTTACAAGAAATAGCTCAAGGGCAGGCATGGTGACTCACACCTGTAATCTGAGCACTTTGGGAGGCTGAGGTGGGAGGATCACTTGAGCCCAGGAGTTGGAGACCAGCTTGGGCAACATAGCAAGACCTCGTCTCTACAAAAAATAAAAGAAAATATTAGCTGAGTGTGGTGGCGTGCACTTGTTGTCCCAGCTACTTGGGAGGCTGAAGTGGGAGAATCGCTTAAGCCAGAGAGGTGGAGGCTGCAGTGAGCCGTGATTATGCCACTGCATTCCAGGCTAGGTGGCAAAGTGAGATCCTGTCTCAAAAAAAAGAAAAGAAAAGAAAAAAGAAAGAAAGAAAGAAGGAAGGAAGGAAAAGGAAGAAAGGAAGGAAGGAAAAAGAAAGAAAAAGAAAGAAAGGAAAGAAAGAAGGAAGGAAGGAAGGAAAGAAAGAAGAAAGGAAGAGCTCCAGTTTTGCATGTCTACAAATCAAGCAAGGTTAAGGTCCCTTACGAGACCTAACTTGTTTTGCCTGCTTAGGGATGCTTCAGGTCTGAGCTCCATTTTAACTTACTTTAACAGTGGAGATACTGTGCATCTATTTCTTTAAGCTCTCTGAAATCATTTTGGGAACGAGGCTGGAAATAAATAAATATCCTGAGGTTGAACAGCTGATCTTTGTCAACAGGCAGCGAGGTGCTCGGGGAGGGGGTGTGAGGGAAGGGTGGTTCCCTTCCAGCTATCGCAGTCCTCTTTTTGGGAGCCTGCTGGTTTTTAGGGTCCAGGGCATCATCTCCTACCGGCCCCTCCCTCCAAGTGGGGCTCCATCAAAGTTGGGTTTGGGCAGAAATTCATGCATAAATCATGAAGGAGCTGAGTAAGTAGCTGGCAGTTGACTCACTTCAAGTTTCAGGAGAGACAGGATTCAAGAATGATAGGAGCCAGACTGCTTGAGGCTGAATCCCACCTGTGACACTTAATAGCTGTGCAACTCCTGGCTACCCTGGCACTGGCTGGCAGTCCTGGCTTCCTGCTGGCTGGGAAGCAGGCACTGGTGCCAGGAGGACAGCTTGGGCAGCCAGGCTGGCTCTGTTCCAAGCCTGCAGGGGAAGGGTCTGCTCAGCCTCTTGATACCAGAGAAGAATCATCTGAAGCCAGAGAAGGGATTTTTTGCTCTAGGGTCAGCAGATTTGAGGGGAGAGTCTCCACCCTCCTGCCATGGGAATATCATGGCTACCGTGTGAGAGGAAACAGAGCATGGTGTTTGAGAGAGTGGGAGCTGGTGTCAGATGGCCTCAGATCAAATTGCCAGTCTGTCTCTTACTATTTATTTGACCTCTGAGAGTCTTTCAGCTCTCTGTACCTTAATGTCTGTATTTAGGTTATTCCAAGAGCAGAATCTGAGACGAGCATTTGAGTGCAAGTGATTTAACTGGGAGAGGATCCCAGGAATGTAGTGAGGGTAGAGAAGTGAGTAAGGGAAGGGATGAAAGTGGGTTACCTCTGTAAACAAGTGGGGCTTAATCTTCTAATTTCCTTTTCAGGTAGTTCATTGTTAGAGTATAGAAACACAACTGATTTTCATCTGTTGATTTTGTATCCCACGACTTTACTGAGTTTTCATCATTAGTTCTAACAGTTTTTTAAATGGAGCCTTTAAGAGTTTTCTATACATAAGAATCTGCAAACAGGGACAGTTTTACTTTTCTGATTTGATTAACTTTTATTCTTTTTCTTGCCTAATTGTTCTGGCTAGGACTTCGGTACTATGTCTACTCAATATAGAAGTGGTGAGAGGGAGCGTACCTGCCTTGTTACTAAATTTAGAGGAAAAGTTTTCAGTTTTTCACTGCTGAGTATGAAGTTAGCTGTGAGCTTTTCATATACAGCTATTAGTATGTTGATGTTCCTTCGTTCTATTCCTAGTTAGGATGTGCCTTCCTTCTATTCCTAGTTTATTGACTGCTTAAGCTGTCAATAAACTAGGAATAGAAGGTATCAAATGCCTTTTCTTTTCTTTCTCTCCCTTTCTTTCTCTTTCTTTCTTTCTTTCTTTCTTTCTTTTTTTATCGAGTCTCACTCTGTCACCCAGGCTGTAGTGCAGTGGCATGATCTTGGCTCACTGCAGCCTCCGAGCCTCCACCTCCCCGGTTCAAGTGATTCTCCTGCCTCAGCCTCCCAAGTAGCTGGGATTACAGGTGCACTCCACCACACCTGGCTAATTTTTCTATTTTTTTCAGTAGAGATGGGGTTTCACCATGTTGGCCAGGTTGGTCTCAAACTCCTGGCCTGAAGTGATCCACCAGCCTCCCGCTCCCAAAGTGCTGGGATTGCAGGGGTGAGCCACCAGGCTCGGCCATCAAATGCTTTTTCTAAGTCAACTGAGATGATCATGTGATTTTATCCTTTATTATGTTAAAGTGGTGTATAATATTAATTGATTTTTGTGTGTCGAACTATTCTTGTATCCTAGGGATAGATTCCACTTCATCATGAAACTGAGTTTAATCTCACTTGAGACCCTCTGACAGATGGGGGTAGTGCATGCCTCACTTGGGGTGAGGAAAGTGAGTGCTATGGTTTGAATATTTGTCCCCTCTAAAACTCAAGTTGAAATTTAAGCCCTAATGTGGCAGTATTGAATCTTGGCAGCCTTTAAGAGGTGATTGGGTCATAAGGGTTCTGCCATTCATGGATTAATAGATTATATTAGTAGATTAATGGATTAATGGGTTGTCATGGGAGTGGGACTGATGGCTTTATTAGAAGAGCAAGAGACACCACAGCAAGCACTCTCAGCCCCCTGGCCATATGATGCCCTGAGCTGCCTTGGGATTCTGCAGAGAGTCCTCACCAGCAAGAAGGTCCTTACCAAATGCCATTCCTCAACCTTTGACTGCTTGGCTTCCATAACTATAGGAAGTAAATTTCTTTTCTTCATAAATGACCCAGTTTCAGTTATTCTGCTATAAGCAACAGAAAATGGACTAAGACAATGGGGTATTTGTCTACCAACCCTCACCTCCCATTGATTGGGTGCTGTTTCAGGAAGTGCTATCTACCTCCTCTTCCCCTGTACTTCTTGCCTGCTCCTTAGGCAGAGAGAAGATGCAAGTATTTGAAGTAGGAAGCTCTTACAGGAACTGTCTATGGAAGTTATAGGTGACCCCAAGTGGGGCAAGATAGTATGGGACACGGGCAGCATATGCTATGTTAGGTTCCCATATCTGTGAGATGAAGGAGATAATAGCAGGCCCACGTCATGGGGTTGCTTTGAAGATTTGGGCCAGTGCTGTTGGGTAGAAAAATAATGCAATTTGTCTAAATAATATAAGCCAAATAGTGTGAGAGAGAGCCATATAAGTCATTTAAAATTTTCTAGTAGCCACATTTTAAAAAGTGAAAAAAAGAGATGAAATGAATTTTAATATTTTATTTGACCTAGATTTCCAAAGTATCATTTGCACATAAATTAATATAAAATTATTAATAAGATATTTTGAATTATCTTTGAAATCCAGTGTATATTTTATATTTATAGTATATCTTAATTCAGACACTAAATTTTCATCAGAAACACTTTATCTGGCCAGGCATGGTGGTGCACACTTGTAATCCCAGCACTTCGTGAGGCCTAGGGTGGTGGATTTCTTGAGCACAGGAGTTTGAGACCAGCCTGGACAATGTGGCAAAACTCTGTCTCTACTAAGATTAGCCAGGAGTGGTGGCACACACTTGCAGTCCCAGCTCCTTGGGAAGCTGAGGTGGGAGGATCACCTGAGCCTGGGAGGTCAAGGCTGTAGTGAGCCGAGATGGCACCACTGTACTCCAGTCTGGGTGACAGTGAGACCCTGTCTCAAACAACAACAACAACGAGAAAAACCACTTCATCTATATTTAATAAAATGTATTGCTGAAAAGTAGATTCTCAAGTTGTTCAAGCACACTTAAAATTTTCTAGTAACTTAATTATCAGTTTTAAAATTTGAGTGAATTAAATAAAACTAAAGAAACCATCTGTGCATTTTGCATTTTGTTACCCTTGTCATAATTCAAGTGCTCAGTAGCCAAATGTGGTGAGTGGAGACTATATTGGACAGCATAGATGTAGAGGGTTAATCCCTGTGAGGTGTTTAGGGCAAATAGTCGGCTTATATCAGCTCTGGCTGGGTCTGCGCACTGAGAGAGGCCGAAAGGTGCTGGGGCAAGCGCTGGCCTGGAAGTCAGGAGTCCTCAGTCCTAGCCCCACTACTGCCCTGACAACCCCTCTTCATTTTCCCCATCTGTGAAATGTATAAGATAACAGTCAATGGTATTTAAAGTCCTCTCCGGGTCAAAAATCTCATTGACAGGGAAAGATTGAATCCAAATTCCTATTTTCCAGTTGAAAAACCTAAGGCCCAGCAAAGGAAAGCGATTTGTTTATGGTTAACAGCCACAGGGAAGGTAAAAGTGTTAACATTTAGTTCACTTTTCTTGGCTTAGAACACCTTTCCCAGAGCTGCCAATGTTCAAATCCCTCCCTCCTTTAATATCCGGCTCCAGTGTTCTGAGGTCCTTTTGCATGTGCTTGACTTCATGCAATCCTCACAGAAGCCCTGTGAGAAAGTTATTTGGGCCCATTTTACAGGTGAGGAAACAAAGGCTCAGCGAAGTTATGTTAAGATGTTAAAGTGATACAGTAAGCGAGAGGCACATCAAGGACTAGAACTCAGGTTTCCTGAACCCTTGATCAGGGTGGCAGGTATACTTCTATAGCGCCCAGGGATACCTTGTGAGAAGGGATGTAATGGGGGATGAGACAGGCCTAAGTCTCTCTAAGGACTTGGTCCAACTCTGCCTGAGTGGGGCTGCAGAAAGCTGAGAGGTGGCTGCCCCCTAGTCCTTGGGCTTGCAGAACTGTCGTCAGCCATGCAGCAGTCTTGGGGACCCAGAACACTTTTCACTAGGAAGATGTGTGGTTGGCAGCCTTTGTCAGTTCCCCTGGGGTTGGGGGCCCTGTCGCTTGACCTTGTTAGCATCCCCTGCTCCTCTGTTCCTCCCCAACACTTATTGATGCCCTACTGGGAGCAGGCCTCTGCTGGAGGATTCCCAGGGCACACCAACTTGTCAGCTTTGGAGCCTTCCCTAGACCCTCCCAGTCTAGTGGGAAACTGACATGGTGGGAACAGAAGTACCAACTGGGTGTTGGGGGACCCGGTGAGACACAAACTCCATCTAGGGTGGTTTTATGCAAGAGGCAGCCTGTGAACTGAGCCCCCCAAATGAGATACTTGATGGGTGGAGATGGTGGGTATTGTGGACTAAATTTTCTTCCCCTCCCCCAATTCATATGTGGAAGCCCCAGTACCTTGAAATGTGACTATATTTGGAGATAGGCCCTTTAAAGAGGTAATTAAGGTTAAATGAATTCATAAAAGTGTGGCCATAGCCCTGTCGGTGTCCTTATAAGAAGAGGAAGAAACACCAGGGATGTACATGCACAAAGGGAGGGCAGTGTGGGAACACAGTGAGAAGGCGGCTGTCTGCAGGCCAGGGAGAGAGACCTCACCAGAAACCAACCCTGCTGACACCTTGATCTTGGACTTTCAGCCTGCAGAACTGTGAGAACAGAAATGTCTGTTTAAAAGCTATCCAGTCTGTGGTATTTTGATATGGCAGCTTTGGCCAATGAATATGGTGGGGAACAGCATTTAGGTAGGAGGTATGGCCTAAGTATGGACAGGTAGGAGGAAAATCTGGTTAAGCACAGATGAATAGAGGGGTATTGAGACAGGAGTCCCAGAGGCCATGTGGTCAAATTTTGTTCATTTCTGCCCCCCAGCACTGCTGAGTACAGGTTAGGTGTGGAGCAGATAGCAAACGCCTGATGAATGAGGGTCTGGTCAGACTTCTAAAGATGGCCCCTCAAAAGTTTTCCCAAACTGGTGGCAGAAGAGAAATGCGAAGAGAGATTTGAAGCATGAGGGGAATTTGCCGCACCATTGCTGACTTGAACTTGGAGGGATCACAGGAGAAGGACTGTGGGTGACTGCAAGGAGCCAGGAGAGGCTAACAGCCTCAAGAAAACAGGAACCTCAATCCTGGAAACTCGGGAAATTGAATCCTTTCCCCAACATGAATGAGCCTGGAAGATTTCTCTTCAGTTTCCAGATGAGAACACAGCCGAGGTTCAGCCTTGGAAACCTTGAGCAGAGAACCCAGCCATGTCTGTAGGACCTCTGAGCTTCAGAACTGTGAGTGGAAACATCCTCTTAAACTGATAATTTTGTGGTATTTTGCTACACAGCAATAGATAAGGAACACAGACTGGAAACTGGAGAACTTGAGGGCAGGCAGGAGGCCCTGCCGCCTACTGGTCATAGTGTTCTTAGTGGAAAGCACTCACAGGTCACGCAGGCAGTCCCTGAGGGGGGTCTGGCCTGAGCACTCTCCACTCAGTGGCTGGCTAGGGACCTGAGGCAGCTGTGCTCAGTGCCCCCAGGTCACCAGGGAACTTCAGAGCATCTCAGAATCAAGAAATCCTGATCAGGCAAAGTCGGAGCAGGAGGACTCCTTTGTTTTTTTATTTCCCCCTTTTACACATGGGGAAGCTGAGACTTGGAATAAAGTCTGGACCCTGCAGAGCAGTGAAAAGAGCCTGTTTCAGATAGTTTTCCTTTGGGACCCCAGCTCCACTACTTCCCAGCTCTACAACCTTGGGCAATTGTGTCAGCTCTCTGAACCTGTTCCTGGCCAGGTGCAGGGGCTCACGCCTGTAATCCCAACACTTTGGGAGGCAGAGGTGGGCAGATTACCTGAGGTCAGGAGTTTGAGACTAGCCTGGCCAACATGGTGAAACCCCATCTCTACTAAAAATACAAAAATTAGCCGGGCATGGTGGCGGGTGCTTGTAATCCCAGCTGCTTGGGAGGCTGAGGCAGGAGAATTGCTTGAGCCAGGGATGTGGAGGTTGCAGTGAGCTGAGATCATACCAATGCACTCCAGCCTGGGCAACAGAGCAAGACTCTGTCTCAAAAAAATAAAAATAATAAAATGAACTTGTTTCTTTGTCTGTACAGCGGGGATGAGACACTTTGGACATGAGAAGATGAGGGAAGGAGATTCTGGGCAAAGGGAAGAGAGTGGCAAAGGCACAGAGGCTTGGATGGTGTGACGTGTGCAGTGTGCTTTGAAGGCAGGATGGATGGGCAGAGGTGGAGCGTGGTCTTGGAGCACATGGAGCCAAGTTGTGAAAACTGAATGGCAGGCATGGAAGTTTGGGTCCCATCCTGAAGGATTTTAATCAGGGGCAAGTTGGAGTATAGAGTTGGTTAGAGGCAGTCCACAGGGGAGGAGACAGGGCAGGGAATCTGTCCCAGCAGTCCAGGTTCCATGTGATGAGGATCTGATGGTGGCAGA